>NC_136491.1:137252993-137297993 GCF_053919585.1 Euprymna scolopes | reverse complement strand
TTAAGAGAGAGAAAAAAAAAATCACGATGATAAAGTAAAAAGAGGTATTCTAATAGGATTTTTTCTTAGGGCCCTGAGAATATGTAGTGAAGAATACATCGTGGAAGAATTTGAGTATATCGAACGTACATTCATGAACTTGCAATACCCTCAACATTTTTTGGCAAATACAAAAAGAAAAGCACTAAAAATTTACCATAACCGAAACCGAGACCATTCCTTAAATAGCCAGACACACAACAGACAATTAACATTACCAACTAATAAAAACAACGACACAATCTATAAGAACCTAAATAAGACAGGCATTCAAATAACAAAACTAAACTCTTTAACAATTAGGGATCTAACACGTAAAATTATAACTAATACCAACATTAACACCAAAGCCGGAATATATTCCATACCCTGCCTTGATTGTGGAAGAATATACGTAGGAGAAACTCAACGTAATTTAAATAAAAGAATATATGAACACAAAAGAGATGTAAAAAACAACAATACACTCAACGCCATATTTTGTCACATCCTGGAAAACGACCACCACTTTGATTTTAACAAAGCAACTTTCCTTAAACACATACATAACAGATCCACACGACGTTTAATTGAGTCAGCTATAATCTCCCATTCCAGCAATATAATTAAGCAAAGAAAAGGTTTTTTCCACGTTGCTCCCTTTCTGTCGAAAATAATTATTAAAGAAAACAACTTAGACACCGGTTAAACGCGAAAAAAAAAAAAAAAAAAAAAAAAAAAAAATTCGTAATTTCACTTAATTTTATTTTTATTTTACTTATTTACTGTATTTTATCATTATCTATTTTTAGACTCCATTTTATCACCTCCTATTCTTATTTTTAGATACCATCTTTTAAGTTACTGCGCTATTTTATCCCAATTCAATTATTTCTAATTTAAAAAAAAAAAAAAAGATTCTTTCGTAATCTCGTGTCATTTTATTTATTTAATCTATCACCGCTATATTTCCAAACACAATTTTTAATCTCTACGATATTTTATCTTTTAGACGTAATCCACTACACTAGTTTACTCTAATTAGTTCTTCTCTCATAAAATGTATATACATGTATATATGACATCTAATTTACATAAGGAAAACACGCTGCTCTCCCCCATCATTATATATAGCCCCAATCCTCCGACCTCTCTCGTCAATGACCATCCCTCTTGAAGAAGCCCGCATAAATCGGGCGAAACGTTGAGTATCCAGGTCCTTCCACCTCCATTTTATTTTATATCGTCGGATTTAATCCAGCTCAACAATTATATATATATATATATATATATATATATATATATATATATATATATATATATATATATATATATATATTTATATATATATATATATATATATTTATATATATATACATATATTTATATATATATATATTTATATATATATATACATATATTTATATATATATATATATTTATATATATATATATATTTATATATATATATATATATTTATATATATATATATATATATATATATATATATATATTTATATATATATATATTTATTTATATATATATATTTATATATATATATATATTTATTTATATATATATATTTATATATATATATATATATTATTATTTATATATATATATTTATATATATATATTTATATATATATATATATATATATATATATATTTATATATATATATATATATATATATATATTTATATATATCGATACATTTATATATTATGTTGATAATTAGACACTCACATATACAATGCAAATGTGGGTGTAAGGAAAACCTAATCAGACCAAAATCATAATTTTTATTTATTTTTTATTAATTACTTTTTTTATAGACGGATACCTATATTTTTTTCTGTAAATTCATTGTTTTGTTGTGATCATAGAAAATATTATTCATCGAGCCATCATGTATTACATTATGTATGTATGTATGTGTGTACGTGTGTGTGTATGTATGTATGTGTGTGTGTGTCTGTGTAGATTACTTGTGACAAAAATTCAACGTGCAAGCATCCTTATATATATACATGTATGTGACCTTACACGTGACCTTACACGACCTTAAACCCCTGATCACGGCCCAGTTATGATCTGCAACCTGATCGGTACAGTTATGATCTTAACCCTGGGTCGATGCCCAATTATGACTATCCTAGTCACCGGGTAATTAATTATGTCGACTGGGCAACCAGGTCTTCCAACCGTTGGTACGTTGCGTCACTCAGTGAGTCCTCGTCAAGGCGTTGGAGGACTCTTCTCGGTTGCACGGTCCTCAAGGCCTGTTCTTCTTGATTGTCTAGTTGGTCGTCCTGTTGACTGGGTGTTCGTTGATGGGAACGGGGTCACAAGTGGCAAGTAAAAGAAATAAAGTTACATGGAACAACAGCACATCAGCAAACAAACTCCGGGGGTTGGTTGATATATAATGTATTTAGGAAATTCATAAATGATTATCTACAGACGTATGTACAATTGAAGATTAAATGGAAGCAAGCAATTAGATTTGTGAATGAGCTTGTTGTTGTTGAAATACTCGGTCGGAGTCGCGGACCGTTGTAATTATCATTAAGGTGTTCTGGCTGGTCTCTTCCTAGGTCCTCTGAATTCTATTAAGTTGCAAATTGAGCTCTCTGGCGACCAGCGAGGGGGAGAGAGAAGTTGGGTGGCTGAATTCCTCTACCGAGACCTTTATCTCTGTCTCTCCAAAGATCTCTCTCTGTCTTCTCTCTTCTATCTGATTAAATCGAGTTTTACAGATCTTATATAGTAAAACCCTTGAATAATGACAACGCCTACGTTCGTCTTCGACCAATCAAATTGATTGATAACAATCCACCTTATTCCTTCTCATTGGTCAATTTGGCCTGTGGCAGGTATTATTTTTCCGCCTCCAATTTCCAAAATCAAATTGACTCCTCCCCAACTTGCCTGACCCCGCCTTCTCGATAATGGTTTTTTCCATATTATCAACTGATAATCAGAGGAAATATTATTTTTAGCTTGTAATAGATCACCAGATTTCATCTATTTAAAAATATCCGTTTGATCTTCTTTCCTCTTTGAATTATTTGTTTTGTAAAAACATCCGTGTGATTTTTAAAAAAAATATTCTTTACATGTCAGAATTCCCCTTAGCGCCCAAAACAATTTGCCAAAAGACATTTTTAGATAAGTCATAATTGGAAATAAACACTGGCTTGCTTTTGAAGTCCTTTGTGCATCGGCAGATTGAGTATTTCCTCAAAATATTCTATTTACGCCCAAAACATATTATCATTCTGAAGTTTATCAGATAATACAGATTGAAAAACAATTCATGTCGAACCTTGGGCTGACGTCATCAATTCTTTTATCAGGCCCGATCTGTTTCGTGTGTGTGTGTGTGTTTCTCAGATCAAAAATGATCCGACATTTCACCTGTCAAACACCACATTTCAAGCAGACCGACATTTCAAATCTCTGTTTCGGAATATTTTGTGTTGGCTCGTTTAGTTCAAACGCGAGCGTATTTTGGTTAAAAAATGTTTTAAGTAATCTTTCGCTTTGAAGTTTAGCATGCGATTTCTATTTTTATCTCCCGACCGTATGGTATTTCAACAAGATTTTGACACGTAAAAATATTAACTAAAAAAAAATTATTTTTTTTTTCTGTAACCGGCGTTCGCCCGGGATTGAATATTACATTTAACACAAAAAACGTCACATCGACCTTACTGATCTGATGTGGCCCCTCTTTGGTGTTACAATCGCCCCCCATGGGGCGGCACACTCAACAGGAGGACGACGCCCCATGTCTTTAACACCCAAAGAGATTCTCCCAACTAATAATACAATTATGGCCTACTCTGAAAGCGAGAATTAATTGCAGAATTACATGCAAAACAAACAACAAAAAATTCATGTCATGCAGAAGTGGGAAGTTCATAGTTTCGGATAAATGGCTACTGCCTTAACTCAGAGTGTTCAATAACACAGTTCGTCGTGGTGGTTTCATAAGCACAAAGTTCGTTTGTAAAAAAAAAAAAATTAGTAAAAAAGAAAATGTTTTTTTTTTCTCCTTTTTTTTGGGGGGGGGGTATTAAGCATGCAAGTAAGTCCTACATTTGAAATCACTAAATAGTGTTACAAATATTCAGTAGGTTCAACTTCTTGACGTAAGGGTGGAGTTGGGGCAGGTTTCTTGTCGCTCGTCTGTAGCTTAGCCAGGTTAATGCGGACCCTTTGTGATTCCTGACCAGGGCTGCTCCCTTCAGGGCCATAGGCTACCAAGAGGCATCTTGAACACTCACTTCCACTCATCCACTTCTTCAAACTACACATCACTACCATCACTAATACTACTATAACCCCTACTCCACCCGTCAAACCCCCCACCATTACCCACTTAGGAGGGTCGCTCGTTGATTCTTGCTCAACTATGTGGTCCAACTGATGTTGTAAGCTATCTACATCGACGTCCTCAGTGGCTTTTAACAACTCGGGAAGTTTTACCCTTGTTTGTAATTTAGCCTTCCTAATTAGGGGGTCCCATAAACTGGTGAGATTAGTGAAATAGGTGTTCACCCTTTCTAGCCCTGGTATCTCGTTAAGGTACCTCTTTAGGTTGCAGTATTCTACCAGATTGATATGTTTAACATTAAAGTCAAGGGCGATTTCGGTAACTTCTTTTCTTTTTCCTACCACTTCTCCATCACATTAACTCGCCCCCAACTCTATTCCCTACACTGGCTTCGTGATACGTCTTTGAGGAAGATCCGTCTCACACAGATGCCCGAACATCACGGAGTCCGGTGCCGGAATGCCCCATCCATCGGCAGCAACGTAGCCAGACAGGGCCCTTGCCCAGCCACGCCGCCTCATCGACAAACGTAGACGATCTAACCCCGAACAACCCCCGATGCCGATCACCTTCCTCGTAGTTGCACCGCTAGCCAAGGGGCACCCCCCCTCACCCTTAGGGGTTTACTTCACCCAACCTAGCCCTTCTCTTGACGGTTGCTCCCCTTAGTCTCTCCTTCAGGGGCAACTCATCTGTGGGCGACTTCGGCCGGCCAGCCTCCTTTGGCACCGCCGATCTGCTGGGTTGGTCTTCTACGCCTTCATCTTGAACCGGGGTGTCCAGGGGGTCAGACGTCAATCCGTCTATCCCCATTTCCCCTTCCAGGCCGTTCCTTAGGGTAGACAAGGAAGGTTCACCCTTATCCGCCCAACAGTCCGCTGTCGGCTCTTCAGGTTGAACATACTCCTCTAAGCCTCCGGGGTTACTGGTGGCCCCAAGAGTCTCGCTCTGCCTATCAACGGGTGTCTTTATTGACAGAGGTTCGCTCCCCCGGCAATCGTTCGTTTTGGGGCTGACTCATTCCTTCACCATCCCCTTTCTTTATGGCTCTCCTCATCGCATCCAGATCAACCTGGATGAACCCATCATCCTCCTCCTCGGATTCATCCTCCACCTCGGACTCCATGTCCACTGGGTCCACCAGAGTCGCTTTCCTGGGCTTCCTGCCTTTACTCCGTGACACAGGGGTCTCATCAAACCCTAATTCAGCCAACTTCAGGTCGTTGGCATGCACCCTCTTGACCTTTCCGGCGATCTGGTCCCAGATTACGTAGGACACCGGCCCCGTCCGTTCCACTATCCGATAGTATGGTGCCCATCTCCGGTCCAGCTTACCTTCTCGAACCTGGACCTTATAGTATACGGGGTCACCTACTTTAAATTCCACTGGTTTTCGGTCTCTGTTCACCCAAGCATTCCTCTTCTTTTGCGCTCTCTGGATGCGCCGGCGGGCCTGTACGAACATTTTATGCTGCTGCTCCAACAGCAACCTGTGATGCTCGCCCCCCAGATACTTCCGGCGCGTCTTGAGCATATTATCTATGGGAAGGACCACATCCCTTCCGAACACTAACTCAAAGGGCGAGAACTCTGAGGTTTCATTCATAGTAAATCTCACGGCGGCAAGGGCCTGTGTTAAAAACAGGTCCCACTTCGCCTGATTATCTGCCGCTAACTTACTCAGTACACCCGCCAGAGTTTTGTGGAAGCGCTCCACTTTGGCGTTGCTCTGGGGGTGATAGGGGGAAGTCAATATGTGCTTCACACCCAGGCTGTTCAATGCCTCCCTCATGATGCTATTCACGTTTTCTGGCCCGTTATCTGTGACTAGCTGTTCGGGGGCCCCGTATCTTGGGTAAAGTTCTCCCAGTATCAGGTCTACTACAGTTTGGGCCTTCTTATCGGGAACTGCGTAAGCCTCAGGCCAATTAGTGAGCCAGTCCACGATACTCACTATATACTGATTTCCTCTCTCCGTCACTGGGTATGGACCAGAAATGTCCAGACTCAACTTCTGGAATGGATAGTGGGGAACATCTGTTTCCTCCAGGGGTGCGCGAATTTGCTTCCTACCTTGCGCCTGACACAGGACGCATTGATTTACCCACTCCACTACCTCCTTGACCATCCCCGGCCAATAGTAGTTTCGGTAGATTAACTGGTATGTCTTTTCGCACCCTAAATGCCCAGCGCTCTCGTGGGTCTGTTCCAGTACTTCCTTCCTCAGGTTGGTAGGTACCACAAGTCGCAAGCTAATCTCCCCGTCCCTATCTGTGATATGATGCAGTATTCCATTCTGGAGGGTATACTTTTGAGTCTGCCCCTCTTCCACCTTTTCTCTAAGTTTCGCCAGTTCGGGGTCCTTTTGGCCCCTGTAGATCTCCCTGGTCCAATGGGGATCTGCCAGGACAGTGGGTTCCTCCGACCCACTGTCGCTCCAGTCCGGCCTATCTTTTAAAGCCTGAGAATTTATTATTCCCACCTGGAAGGCTCTATCGTCCACCCCCGGGTCCAGTCGAACCGCCTCCGATTCCAACTTCTCCGGAATCCGTGATAATAGGTCGGCACAGGTGTTGTCCTTGCCGGCCAAATACTCTATCTTACAACGATAGCCGGACAATTTAAGGGCCCACTGCTGAATCTTCTTATTGGTCCAGTCGGCCTCAAACAAGTACTTCAGGGCCTGATGGTCAGTTTTCACGATAAACTCGGCCCCATTCAAAAAATAGTTTAACTTTTGGACCGCGTAGACTATCGCATACGCCTCCTTCTCCGTCACGGACCACCGTTGTTGAGTTTCTGACAGCTTATGTGACAGGAAGTATATTGGAACTTCCTCTGATATGCCCGGTACCGGACCATCCTTCTCCGGACACAGCTGCGTCAGCACTGCCCCTATACATGTCTCGCTGGCGTCCGTATAAAGAACCATAGGTTGGTTAAGGTCCGGGTACGCCAGAAGGGGTATGGCAGTTAGTTGATCCTTCAGGGCCTCAAATGCCCTCTGACAGTCATCCGTCCATCTATAACGGGCATATTTCTTGGTGAGGGCTATAATAGGACTGGCTAGCCTACTAAAAGCCGGTATAAATCGCCGATAGTAACCAATCATGCCGATGAAACCTCTAACCTCACGTACGGTCCTGGGTTCGGGAAGGGACCTGATGACCTCAACCTTGTCCATGTCCGGTTTAATCCCGGAAGCATTGATCACGAATCCTAAGTACTTTGTCTCTTCCCTGAAAAACTGGCACTTAGTTAACTTTAGCTTTAACTTATGCTCCCGTAGTCTGTTGAACACATTCTGTAGGTGGTTAAAGTGTTCCTCCCGGTCCTTTGAGAAAATCAAAATGTCATCTAGATATGCCACAGCAAACCCTTCCAGCCCTTCAGGACTATCGACATCAACTGGGTAAAGACACCTGGCGCATTACAAAGACCAAATGGCATGACCCTAAAGTTAAATAGCCCTACATGACATGTAAAGGCCGCCTTCTCTTGGTCCCTCTGATCTAGGGCAACCTGCCAATAGCCCGACCTCAAATCCAGGGTTGTAAAGTACCTCGCCCTACCTAACAAGGCTAAAATATCGTCGATAAGGGGTAATGGCACCGCCAAGGGTTTAGTAATGGCATTTAACTTTCGGAAGTCCACACAGAATCTGTGGCCTCCATCTTTTTTTTCCACAATAACCACCGGGAAACTCCACGGAGAGGCTGATGGCTGATGGCTTTATAATTTTGGCTTCCAACATATTGGCCACTGCCTCCTCCAGGATCTTCCGTTTATGGATCGGGGTCCGATATGGTTTCATTTTAATAGGAGGGTCGTCTCCAGTGTCTATTTCCATCGTCACAGTGCTGGTCTGTCCCAATTCGGTGTCGTTCATAGCAACAATATCCCTGTTGGCTTCCAACACTCTCATCAACCTCCCTAGATGTTCGGGGGGTACCACTATTTCCTCGGGGTTAAATTTTCCTTTAGTCCCCGTGGGTCAGCCGTGTTCTATTCTCTCGACCGCCACCCGTCGAACTAGCCTGATCGGGTGGGCCTGTCCTATAAGGCTGCCCCTTTTCATCTTTACTGTCTTGTTAGAATGGTTGGTCAGTAAGAGGACTATACTCTGGTTGGGACCTACCACAGCCTCATTGACCATCACTTCTGGACCCGATACATCTTCACTGGAGGGGGGGCCTATCTGATAACATCCGCCCTTTTTCCGTCCTTTCTTCGTTATCCACCCTTTTTCGGACACCACGGTCTGGGGTGGTATTACTACGTCTTCCTGGATGACCACTGGGCAAGCCTTCGGGAGGTCAGATCCTCCCAAAGGAACCTTCACCTCCCCTACCCGCAGGGTTGGTGGGTCGAAACTTATCGTCGCCCCCTGCTGCTTTAACCAGTTTCCCCCGAGTATTAAGTCTCCGCACAGGTCATGGGCCATGTATACTTTTAAGTGACCTCGAGTCGGTCCTAGCTTGTATGGGAGGATGGCCATCCCTTCCAAGCGTAGTTTAGTCTTATCCGCTTGGGCCAGCTGCAAGTCAACGGGATGAAGACGTCGGTATGCCCCCGAGCTGATTAAGGATACAGAGGCGCCCGTGTCCACCAGGGCCAACATCCTCAGGCCCCCAATCAACATTTCGCAGGTGAGGTCACCAGCTTCCTCCAACAGGTGGCAAACGTTGACCCTTTTCTGATCTTGCCACCCATAGCATGGTGAGGTCGGGTGCGGAAGTTTCCCTACAGGTCTTGGTCTTGTTTTTATCCCCGTCTGCACCGTAGTTGACCACCCATGTTCCGACCTGCCTCTCTTGTGTCTGGAATGGGTTTACCTACCCTTGGAGCACTCTCTTTTAAGGTGTCCCGTCTGTCCACACCTCCAACACCTTCGCCTCGGGCAACTCCGGGCCATATGACCAGCAGTGCCGCAATTCCAACACTCAAAGGGTCTCGTTCTTACGGGGTTCACCTGCCTTTTTTTTCTTTCAATAACCTCCTTGGTGTGTTCCGCCTGCTTCGTCCTTGTCGCGGATGAGTTCCCTATCCTAGCGGCCTTGAATCCCGCATTTCTATTTTCCGCCGTCCCTGGCGGCGCCCCCCACCTAGCTGGACATTCCCTCGCTCGATGCCCCCTAGAGTGGCAATGGTAGCATACTAGCTCACCTCTTCCGGGAGTCGGTTGATAGCACCCTGGTCGTGACCTCCAGGCCTCCGGTTTGGGCCTGGCTCCTATTTCCCAATTTTCCTTGGATTCCGGTTTGAGCTGAGGTGGGGTCTGGCGGACCCGCCTGGGTGAGAGCCCCCTCCTCTGAGGTGAGCCCTGCGCACCTGACTCTCTGGACAGGGTGGCGCGAACTCTAGTCCACACCCTCTCACTTGATTGGGCCAAGTCCCGGGCATGCTCCAACTTGAGAGGATTCCCTTTAAGGACATCTGCCCTCACGTCTCCGTCACTAATGGCCTCCCCGAACACATCGGCCAGCATGGCCTGTATGGCTCGACTTTCCCTCACAGTGCTTTTCGGAAAGGCCCTCATTGATAACCCCGACACCCTCTCAGCCAGTTCTACCACCTCCTCACCCGCCTTCTGTCTGAGTCTGAGCAACTCCCTCATCGCCTCGATGATCGTTCTTTCACTGGAGTACTCATTCTCCAGTTGCCGACGGAGTATGGACCAGGTAAGGGCGGCATTTTCAAACATCTTCCGCCCTATAAATCTCGAGACTGGCCCCTCTGTCACCTCGTGGGCCAGAAGGACAGTCTCTGCATCCTGCAAGTCATATACAATTCTTTTTTTATGTATAGCCCGTAGCCATTCGGCCAGGTTCCCCGGATGTCCTCTGAAGGGACGAATCCGAAGGTTTCCCAGTAAAGCCCAGAAATTCTCCGTCACCCTCGGAGACCCTGGCCTCTCTTCCTCCGTCAACCAATCTATCCGCTCCTGGATTCTATCCAACCACTCCGTCGCGGATGTTTCCAGCGACTCCGCCCTCTTAGTCTCAATTTTAGTCACTTTCCCCTCTGGTTGGACGTCTGGGACTTCCTTCTTCCGACCTTCTCCCAGGGCGCCATCCAAAACCGCCCCAGTCTCCGTTGCCATCCTCTCTACTCCCCCTAAAGCCTCACTCTTACTCTTGCCCGTTTCAGACATTCTTTGTTTTTAAATGAATCAATCAGGAATCTGCCTGTCTATCACTTTCTCTCTGTTTTCAAAATTAATGCCTCCAGGCGCCCCCAAACCACTGCGAGAAAAACCCAAGTCAAAAAATCACGAAAAATAAGAGGGTCTCACCTATATCCCGCTTCGCTTCAGGTTCCGAGGGTCGAGTTCCCGTAGTTCGAGGTCTGTAGATATATGCTCAAAAGGTTTCTAATGTTCAATGTCGTAGTTTGCGATTTTTTTTTCTCCTTCAAGACGTTATGCTGTGGTAGTTTTTGGTGTTGATTGGTTCTCTCCTCCTAAGATGCTGTGTGGTCGTAGTTTTTTTTCTTTTTGGGTTGATTCACTCCTTCAAGACGTTGTGCCGTGGTAGTTTTTGGTGTTGATTGGTTCTCTCCTCCTAAGATGCTGTGTGGTCGTAGTTTTTTTTTCTGGGTTGATTCACTCCTTCAATTTCAATGACGTTGTGTCATAGTTTATGATTTCCTCTCCTTAACAGACGTTGTGCTGTGGTTTTTCTTCTGATCCTTCTCTCCGGTTGATGTGCCGTAGAAACCTTTCAGGGTCAAGATCCTGGTCACGGCACCAAATGTGACCTTACACGACCTTAAACCTCTGATCGCGGCCCAGTTATGATCTGCAACCTGGTCGGTACAGTTATGATCTTAACCCTGGGTCGATGCCCAATTATGACTATCCTAGTCACCGGGTAATTAATTATGTCGACTGGGCAACCAGGTCTTCCAACCGTTGGTACGTTGCGTCACCCAGTGAGTCCTCGTCAAGGCGTTGGAGGACTCTTCTCGGTTGCACGGTCCTCAAGGCCTGTTCTTCTTGATTGTCTAGTTGGTCGTCCTGTTGACTGGGTGTTCGTTGACGGGAACGGGGTCACAAGTGGCAAGTAAAAGAAATAAAGTTACATGGAACAACAGCACATCAGCAAACAAACTCCGGAGGTTGGTTGATATATAATGTATTTAGGAAATTCATAAATGATTATCTACAGACGTATGTACAATTGAAGATTAAATGGAAGCAAGCAATTAGATTTGTGAATGAGCTTCTTGTTGTTGAAATAGGATCCTGAACAGAAGTGTGCGTTCTATCCCAACCATTATCAATGGACCAGAGGTCATCTCGTCAGCGTCAGACAAGGCCAAACTATTTGCAAAGAACTTTGCAGCTAATTCTACCCTATGCGATGAAGGCCATCAACTCCCCATATTTCCTCCTATAACACAGAACAAGCTAGGTAACATACAAATATCCGTGCATGAGGTCGCCAAGCTAATAAAAAACCTAGATTCCAGTAAAGCAACTGGCCCTGATGGCATCCCAATTATAGTGTTAAAAAAGCTTCAACCAGAACTTGCTCCCATACTTACGAAACTATTTAAGCGCTGCCTTAAGGAGAAGTGCTTTCCGACCCCCTGGAAGACCTCATCAGTTTGCCCTGTATTTAAGAATTCAGGTGATAAGTCATCTCCCTCTCAGTACAGACAAATAAGTCTTCTCTGTGTTATGAGTAAGTTGCTGGAATCCATATTAAATAGAGAAATAGTCAACCACCTCAGCAGGAATAACCTTCTTAGTGACACACAATATGGTTTCCGCTCTGCAAGATCTACCGCAGATGTGCTGACAGTTATATCCCACAGGATTAGTGAATCTCTTGACAAAGGCTTCCTTTCTAGGGCAATTGCTCTTGACATATCAAAGGCCTTCGACAAAGTATGGCATAAGGGTCTACTTCACAAGATTTCCAACTACGGTATAACTGGAAATGTTTTCTCAATCATTAAATCATTTCTCTCCGATAGGCTCATAAGAGTTGTGGTAGATGGTCAAAAATTGGAGGCCTGCAATATAAATGCTGGAGTCCCTCAGGGGTCAATCCTGGGCCTAACTCTCTTCCTGATCTACATCAATGACCTCCCTAAACACATACTTAAATCATTCGTTGACATCTATGCTGATGACACGACCATCTATGGCAACACATCAAAGGCTGTAAATGACAAAGTTCTCTCTGATTCTCTCTCCTCTGATCTCGAGCGCATGGTTCAGTGGGGGAAGATGTGGCTAGTTACCTTCAATGCATCCAAAACCAAACTCCTATCCTTACATCATCAACGCTCTGATCCCCAGCTGGCATCAATTGTGATGGACGGCTCTCGTCTGGGTGAGGCCCCGTGTTTTGACAAGCTTCTGGGTTTGACCTTTACTCCTGATCTGAAATGGAACACGTACATCAAGTCTGTTGCCAAGGTCGCTGGAAAGATGGTGGGATCCTTCTACCGCTCCAGAAGATATCTCACTACTGATGCAATTCTCTATCTATATAAAAGCCAATTACGGCCAAGGATGGAATACTGTTGCCATATCTGGGCAGGAGCTGCCAAAAACAGCCTATCATGCCTTGACAGAGTACAAAATAGACTTCGTGGTTTAGTGGGGGATGCCCTTTTCTCTACCCTGCAACCCCTCTCCCACAGAAGAGACGTTGCAAGCCTATCCTTGTTTTATCGTTATTTTCATGGCAGGTGCTCGTCTGAACTCCAATCCCTGGTCCCCCCTCGCCAATCTTTCACGAAAAACACCCGTCTAGCTGAATCCACTGTGAAAAATTTCCCCCACTCTATATCTGTGCCTAAATCAAAACGCGGATTTCATGAACAAAGCTTCTTTCTTAGAACTGCACGCCTGTGGAACTCTGTTCTGTCTGCCTGCTTCCCTCCGGACTACAACTTGGATGTCTTCAAGTCTAATGTTAACAAATTCCTAATGAACCGCCCCCTTAAGTAAACACTTCATCAAATCTCCTCACTAACGTAATGTACTTGCAATAACCCTTATCCCTGAGTGGCTTCCGGGCCTTGATAAGTGGTGATCTCTGTGTAAAAAAAAAAAAAAAAAAAAAAAAAAAGAAAATACTCGGTCGGAGTCGCGGACCGTTGTAATTATCATTAAGGTGTTCTGGCTGGTCTCTTCCTAGGTCCTCTGAATTCTATTAAGTTGCAAATTGAGCTCTCTGGCGACCAGCGAGGGGGAGAGAGAAGTTGGGTGGCTGGATTCCTCTACCGAGACCTTTATCTCTGTCTCTCCAAAGATCTCTCTCTGTCTTCTCTCTTCTCCTATCTGATTAAATCGAGTTTTACAGATCTTATATAGTAAAACCCTTGAATAATGACAACGCCTACGTTCGTCTTCGACCAATCAAATTGATTGATAACAATCTACCTGATTCCTTCTCATTGGTCAATTTGGCCTGTGGCAGGTATTATTTTTCCGCCTCCAATTTCCAAAATCAAATTGACTCCTCCCCAACTTGCCTGACCCCGCCTTCTCGATAATGGTTTTTTCCATATTATCAACTGATAATCAGAGGAAATATTATTTTTAGCTTGTAATAGATCACCAGATTTCATCTATTTAAAAAGTATGGTATTTCAACAACAAGATTTTGATACATAAAAATATTAACTAAAAAAAAAAATTTTTTTTTTTCTGTAACCGGCGTTCGCCCGGGATTGAATATTACATTTAACACAAAAAACGTTACATCGACCCTACTGATCTGATGTGGCCCCTCTTTGGTGTTACATTTATACATGTATATATACATACAAAGATATATATATATATATATCTATACACACAGGTATATACATATATACACAGCGATATATACATGTATATATATTCACAGATATACATATATAAGTTCATATATATATATATCTTAAAATCCATATATATATATATATATATAGTGCAAAATTTTGTTAAAAATTCAAAGACTCACGTTTTCGTTTTTATAACTTTCCTTGTACCCGAATACGATATGTTAAAAACATGCCTTTTGTAACAGTCTAATGGATAAATATCTGAAGAAGATATTTTTATCAAAACATAAATCGTAAAATTGCCACTCATCAATGAAACAGCTGTAATGGAAAAAATCCAGGAAATACTAAAAAAACTATACAAATACTAAAAAAACTATACAAAATACTGTGAGAAACCCACCGATTATGCCGGCCTATGTCATGGTAACACTTATTTTCCCCACTGTATTTATATAATATATATATATATATATATATATATATATATATATATATATATATATATATATATATATATATATATATAAAGATTTTTATGAGTACATAATTTTAAACAACACCGAAAGTAGTGCCACAATTAACTACTGAGGGTTTATATATATATATATGTGTGTGTGTGTTTTTATAATTAAATCCATAGTTACTTGGAGTAGATTCAAATCAAAATATTAGAGTTAGTTTTTAAGCTTATGTGCAGTGCATATCCTTTACTGTTTAAATTTATAATAAACTTGGTGGTTGTGAGAGGTTAAAACAAGTCAAGGCTTAGAGTTGACAATTTAGAAATTATAGGGTTTTTTTTAATTACATTTTCACCCCAAACAAGGCACATTGCCACTTTGGTGTAGAGGGCTACTATCAGGGGCAACAGCTACTGGGGTACTATGTAGGGAGTTGGGCAACAAGATGTTAGTTCACGTTACACTTGAACTTCTGCATGTCAATACAGTTGGGGAAGCAGGGACCTGGAATGGCATTCCAAAGTCTAGCTGTTCTGGGAAAGAAACTACTTCAGTAGAAAGCCCTTTTACATCTCGGGATCTCTGTTGTGTAGGGGTGAGATTTAGCTGCCTGTCGGGTTTGTCAAGGGTGTTTACGTCGTGGGAGCACAAGTGCTTGCAGTTCATCAGAGCATTCACCATTAAAATACTTGTAGAACAGTCAGAGGGATGCAACATTTCGTCGATGGGACAGAGGCTGAAGCTTAGATGACAGTTCAGGACCTATCAGATTGGCGACTCTCTTTTGAATGTTGTCTAAGAGCGAGAGACTAGTAGCAGATGCACCAGCCCAAATATGATAACAATACTCGATACATGGGCGAATGGTGGCCTAATACAGGTACCGGATACTTTTGGGTGTTAGTACTTTTCTAGCACAGTAGAGACAGCCTACCTTCTTCGCAGCGGTTCTGGCAATGCTTTCAATGTAATTGTTCCAACTCATGTTTCCCGTGAACGTTAGGCCAAGGAGTTTTAAAGATGTACTTTCAGAGTCATTGGCCATTGCTATTGGTGGTAGAGAATGTTTCTTGTAGTTATTGAAGGAAGCAAGTTTAGTCTTGGCATCATTGAATGTGACCATCCATTTTTGTCCCCATTCCACTACAGATTGGAGGTCATCCTCTAGTGTTTCTGCCATTTGTTTAGACATGTGTTCATTTGTTTTCCTGTCGTGCCTGTTACAGAGTGTGGTGTCACCAGCATATATATCCATCTCAGAGGCAATTTTGTCGGGGAGGTCATATATATATATATATATAACTTTCTTGAAGTTATATATTTGGATTTTACCGTCACTGGATTATTTATCTTCCACCAGACTATCCATTCACGTGTAATCACCTTTTTCTTCACCATATTCCCTCTGCTTCACCTTTTTGTTATCAAGTAAGATCTTTTGTTTCATCAAATACTTTTGCATGCAAAATACGATCCCGTATTTTGCTAATTCCTCCTACACTCTGATGAGAAAGAAGGTATTTCTTCGAAACTCCGTGGATTAAGGACTATCCACTTATCTAGTGTTTTCTTTTCAGATTAAATATGTTTTTAACTCATTTCAAAGTGTTATTTAACATGTTTTAACTGTTTGCTCGTATATATATATATATATATATATATATATATATATATATATATATATATATATATATATATATATATATATATTAGGGTAGGTGGATTTTTCAATTTGTTTTTTAAATTTTAAAAAGAGGTATAAACCGAAAGTTGTATATTACTATATTAAGTACTCATACAAAAAATTAGATCAAATGCTTCAGCGGTTTTTTGAGCATTTGACATCAAAGATACTAAACAACGAAATACAGAAAATTCTTGTTTTCTGCATAATTTCGCTTGAATTATTGTGTGAAAAAACAAATAATTTTACTATTTACATCACAAATAATTTTACTATTTACATCACAAAATGTCCTTTTATTATATAAAAATGATATGAATAAAAACAAAATGATAATCTTGAAATTGAAAATCTACCCCCTCCCATTTTCAGTATTTGTTTTAACTGCCATTTAACATAATGAATTAACCTGTAATATTTGAATAGGTTAAAAATTAATTTACTTTTACAAGTGAAAATATAACATACAAACAAATAAGGATAAACAAACACTATTTTAATAAAGCTTAGTAAATAGAGTCAAACTGCTCTATATATGAGCCTTTCGACAAAATTATTATATATATATATATGTGTGTGTGTGTGTGTTTATGTGTATATAGGTATATAATCTGTACGTATATATATATATGTGTATAAATATGTGTGTGTGTCTGTCTGTCTGTGTATTTATGTGTTTGTATATATATATATATATATATATATATATATATATATATATATATATATATATGTGTGTGTGTGTGTGTGTGTGTGTGTGTGTGTGTGTGCGTATATATATTTATATATGGGATTATCGTAAATATAAAAAATATCAAACGATTTTCGATCGCATTTTTTTAATAAAAGTAATTCAGAATCAACGATTCATTTCAATTCTATTTTGTGAAAGATTGCTTCTCATCCATTTTAATTAATGACTGCAATCAAAAGCCGTATTTTTATTTCAATAACGCTAATCCATTAAGAATAAACAAATGTTTAATTTTTTTTTTTGGGGGGGGGGGTATAGATTTTACTGTTTTCTGTTTACATTGCGGAGGAAGCAACAGGAGTGGGTGTATTGGGGCGCGTTAAATGTGACGTATACAAATACTTTCATTACAAGGACGGAACTTCTAAAAAATGTAAAAAAAATAATAATAATGTAACCCAAAATGTCCGAACAGGCATATGTCCGCAGAGCCATGTGCCGAAAACGAGGCACGCTCCACCCACCCGCAAATGTACGCGAACTAACGTTTTAAAACGAATCTTGTCTCAGCGAAGAAGACGTGGGGGGAGGGGGTAGGTTTTGGCCATCTTGAATTTTTACGACCCGTAAAAAGTTAATATTTGGGTGCTTATGCAGAGGGGTTTGTATTACTATACACATAGATTCGAAAAAGTTGTCAAAAAACAATATAACAAATAAATGTTACCTAACTGTATATATTTTTCGTGTTTTTATTCAATGTAACATGTTTATTCAGCTCGAAAACCATACAGTGTTTACCGAGTGGAAAATTCAAGATGGCGCCTCCCTCTTTAACACGGTAAGTTTGGGAAAAGGTATTATAAATAAAAACTAGACAAAATACTGTTAAAAACCCGCCGAATGTATGTCAACCGGTGCCCGGAAAACTCGTCCCGGGAAAACTCGTCTCCGGAAAACTCGTCTCCGGAAAACTCGACCCCGGAAAACTCGTCCCCTTTCGCTAGGTAGGAAAACTGGTCCCTTATTGAATAAATATCGATTGAAAACACATTTTATGATCGTTCTTGAAGGAGATGTTGTTTTTTTAAAATAGACTATAGCCAGCCGCCCCATAATATTTAAAAAAAATATTTTTACTTGTTTAATGTTTTTTTTTTATTAAATAAAATCGATTTTCTAAGTGTCCGTTTTCTACCTAACTGGCTAAGTTCTTAGTGGTTTCACTTATTTTAAAGCGTTTATTAGGTTCATACAAAGTTAATTACAATTTTTTTTGTTCTTATTTTTACGATGTCATAAAAACAATAATAAAAAAAAACCCAAAAAAATTAAAAAACAGGGAGCGATTATTCGATTCTTCGGTACTTTTTTGCTTTGGTTTTTTTAATTATGATAGTTTTTTTTGTTATGTTTTTGTTTTCTCTCATACCAAATGCATTCATGCGTTATTTAAAATTATAATTTTATCAATTATCAACATTTATTGTCGTCCTGTCAAATTTTGCAAAAATTAACTAATAAATTAAAAGCGAAATATTTTTTTGGCGCGAGAGATGCCATGTGCTAACAATCTCTCGGTAACTCATTTTTAATTTTTTTAATTTTTACTTCAAAATTCTAAAATCAATCATTAAGAGAATAAGTAATCACTAAATAAATTTATTAATCAATTTTATTGAAAACTCCGCTATCGTTTATTAAGAATCTTTTTAATTCCATTTTTTGTTGGTTGTTTTTCGGAGGGAGATATAGTCCCCCCCTCTTTCTAAATAATATTAAAAAAAATATTAAAATTTATTATTTTCTTTTTAAAACCAAATCTCCCTCAGTAATTTCTTTAATTTTCTATTTTTAGCGATTATCAAGACCCCTAAGATGTGATATACCGAACATTATTTCTCGTTCTCACGTAACACTCGACATGTTTTTTGTTTGTTTTCTGTGTTTTTTTCTTTACCGAATAAACGATTCCAAATAAATTAAACAACATATTTATTTATTTTTATTTTCCTTTTAATGTCGTTTAACAATTCTTGCTGACCTTTTTTTAAGTGATGACCTGTACATTTCAGTTGACCTATATTATTTTGCCCTATATATATTTTCGCGCCATTAACATTTCCTGTCTGGGTCAGTTTGACCCTTGTTTCCCTTTATTTTATATTTTATATTTAACGTTATCATTTTTTTTTTCTTCTCTCCTTTCTCTTCCCAGATTTTTTTTTATTTATAGTTATGTCTCGGAAGTAGAGTGAAAAGCGCATCTTATTTTTCTTTTATTAATATTATTTTTTCCTTGTACACATTTTTGTGAATTATTCCATGGATTTTTGCCTTTGGATTATTATGGACCATCTTCTTCCAATTACGGGATTTCCTTGGATTTTACTTGTACAAATGGAAATTCTTTTAACTTTCTTGAAGTTTTACATTTGGATTTTACCGTCACTGGATTTTTTTTATCTTCCACCAGACTATCCATTAATGTGTAATCACCTTTTTCTTTACCATATTCCCTCTGCTTAACTTATTTTGTTTTCAAGTAAGATCTTTGACTTATTTGTTGTTTCATCAAATACTTCTGCATCCAAAATCCGATCCCGCATTTTGCTAATTCCTACCCTCTGCTGAGAAGGAGAGTATTTCTTCGAAACTCCGCGGATTAAAGACTATCCATTTATCTAGCGTTTCCTTTTCAGATTAATTGTTTTTAACTTTTTTTTTTTTTTTTTTTTTTTTACACAGTGATCACCACTTATCAAAGCCCGGAAGCCACTCAGGGATAAGGGTTATTGCAAGTACATTACGTTAGTGTGGAGATTTGATGAAGTGTTTACTTAAGGGGGCGGTTCATTAACATTAGACTTGAAGACATCCAAGTTGTAGTCCGGAGGGAAGCAGGCAGACGGAACAGAGTTCCACAGGCGTGCAGTTCTAAGAAAGAAGCTTTGTTCGTGGAATCCGCGTTTTGATTTAGGCACAGATATAGAGTGGGGGAAATTTTTCACAGTGGATTCAGCTAGACGGGTGTTTTTCGTGAAAGATTGGCGAGGGGGGACCAGGGATTGGAGTTCAGACGAGCACCTGCCATGAAAATAACGATAAAACAAGGATAGGCTCGCAACGTCTCTTCTGTGGGAGAGGGGTTGCAGGGTAGAGAAAAGGGCATCTCCCACTAAACCACGAAGTCTATTTTGTACTCTGTCAAGGCATGATAGGCTGTTTTTGGCAGCTCCTGCCCAGATATGGCAACAGTATCCCATCCTTGGCCGTACTTGGCTTTTATATAGATAGAGAATTGCATCAGTAGTGAGATATCTTCTGGAGCGGTAGAAGGATCCCACCATCTTTCCAGCGACCTTGGCAACAGACTTGATGTACGTGTTCCATTTCAGATCAGGAGTAAAGGTCAAACCCAGAAGCTTGTCAAAACACGGGGCCTCTCCTAGGTGTTTATACTATGCTGGGTACTCTAGTAAATAAAAATACCAAAATAAATAAATAAATAAAAATAAATCAAAACACTTGTAAACCTTGAAATTCAAAACGAGGCGTTCTTCTTCAAAAAAAGATGCCATTTTTTTTCCTTTTTTTTTTTTCCTTTCAAATCCGCTCGGGAAAACTTAATTTTTAAGATTAAATAAAGAACAATAAAAACTACTTGAAAACCAAAACAAATGAGCCAGGTAGGTATAAAAATGAGCTGTTATTAGCTACAGTAACATTTATTTCTTGTATAGATATTTTTTTCGTTTGGTGTCTTTAAATACCCCAGTAGAGAAATCACTAGCGATCATTGCGGGTTTTTTGTTTATTTTTACTAAAATTATTTCTACAGTTAAAAAATTGATCCCATCACACGCAACTGTTCACAATAAAAAATAAAATAAAAAAACATAATGAACAATCTTTCTGAAAATAAAATGAAGGGTTTCACCATCCTCCGTTAAATACCCCCCTCCCTAGGTCCAGCTAATATATATATATATATATATATATATATATATATATATATATATATATATATATAATGTATTTATTTATGGGATCGTCGTCAATATACACACAAAAAGATGTCAAACGATTTTCAATTATAGTTTTTATAAAAAAATTCTTAATTAACGATTAATTTAAATTCTATTTGGTGAAAGATTGCTTCTCATCCATTTTAATGATTGCAATCAAAAGCCGTATTTTTATTTCAATAACGCTTATCCATTAAGAATGAAAAATGTCGAACAAAAAGGGGGCACATACACCAACGAATGGTAAAACGTATAGTGGTGAGTACGCCCCCCCCCCTATAGACACTTCCTCTCTTAATCCAACGGCATGTTTACGAAGTATAATGTCACTGAATCGTATCAAAATGGCCGATTCGAATGTCACGGTGTGTATTTGACCTATTTTGAATCAAATTTTGTCCGTCTTAAATTGGCTTGAAAGAAAATTCGGATTAATTTATTTTCGAAAGTTTCCAAAATTCAACTGGAAATCAGTATGATAATCACTGGCGACCATTAGTGTTTTTTTTTACCAAAATTATTATTACAGTTCCTTTTTACTTTGCCTCCCCACGGAACAGAGTTAGACACCAGGGTCGTTTTTTAACGTGGAGAAAGGAACAAAAATAAAAATTTTCTCAGTCGCTGACGGAGAACAAGAACAGATGCTACACTTTGATCTTGGCCCGAAGGTCAAGAAACAAATTGATCCCATCACACACACACACACACACACACACACACACACACACACACACACACACACACTTTCTGAAAATAATAAAAAAAAGTTTTACCATCCTCCGATAAATATCCTCCTCCCTAATAAAATAAAATTCTACTTTTTGGTCGATTAATTGTGAAACATCCTGAAAAACCTGGTATCAAAATGGCCGGTTCGAATGTCGCGGTGTGTATCTGACCTATTTTTAATCAAATTTTGTTCGTCTTAAATTGCATTTATTACTAGTTCGTCTTAAATTACACTTGATAGAAATTTCTAATTTATTTCTGAAATTATTTCCAAGGAAATTATTCAGAAACAGTTTACTTTTCTTTAACTACTTATTTATCACATGCATTAAACATTTTAACACAAGTTATTGTAGTGGAGTCGGAAAAGGTGAAAGTAGGAACACGGCGACTTGGCGAGAATAAGAAGAACATTTATATCAAGCAAGGGTTAATGGTACAGAAAATGTTAGTAAGTCCATGGGGAGTCTTCTCTGTACGACATCCGAGATAGCTCTCACTGAGCGGTCTAAACTTGCTGATTATATGCCTAATGGACAAGTCCATTTCAGCGGTTATAAGGGTGTGTATGTCTCCCCCCTCCCACGCTTTTTGTTCAGGGAAAAATATTTCTTCTTTTTTGGATCGATGATAACGGGTTCAGTAACCTTTCTCTTCCTTGTCGATCGGTGCTATTCTAGGTTTGCTTGGGGAGACTCGATATCGAACATATCATATAAGGTATAGCTAGCTTCTTCTTCGACTTGAGGTGTGTCTTTGCCATCGTCATGACGACGTCTAATTTGATTTAGGTGTCTCTTATGAGTTGTGGTAGGGCCTAGAACGGTGTAGGTTGTGTTTCCAATTCTTTTGTCAATTGTTCCCTGTTCCCAAAACGATTTATTGTTTTCGTATGCCTCAAAGAAATTCTTTTCTCCTGGATTATACTTTTTGTGGGAACGGTAGTTGTCCTACTCAAATTTGCTTGTTTTGTTAGTAATTTTTTTGAAGACTGTATTTTTCGCGCAAACATGGTCTCTGCAAGAGACGTTGCTTTAGGGGTATTCAGGTTCGGTGTGATCCTGAAAACCTGTAAGACTGTTGTAAGGCCTTATCTGAAGGTGTTCCAGAAGATTTCTTTAATGCTCTTTTCAAAGTGTCTACGAAACGTTCTGCCTGTCGATTAGATACGGAGGTATAGTGATGTGTTTTATTTAAAAACTGTCGCATAATTCTTTAAAATCAGTTGATGTGAACTGTGTCCCATTGTCGATGACTATTCAATGGACAGCGCCAAATCGGGCAAAAGGTTTATGGAGGAAAGAGATAGTAACCCCTGTGGTGGGTCTCTTGCACATGAGTACTTCTGACCATTTCGAATAGCTATTTACTACAATCAAGTATTAGATATCCTCCACTGGTCCTGCGAAATCCACATGCATTCTCGACCAAGGTTGGTCTGTCTTTGGCCATGGTTTGTAGGTGATTGGTGGTGCTTTAGCTGCTAGAGAACAACCCTTGCGAGAATCCACCAAATTTGAGATGTATAAATCCATATTTGGCCAGTATACATAACTCCGCATAAGGATTTGCATCCTATTTTTTCCTGGACGACCTATGTGAAAATCTCTTAGTATTCGTTTCTGTAAAGTCTTGGGTATAACCACCCTTTCACTATATAATAGTACATTGTCACACAAGGAGAAAATCTCCGCTATCTGTCGATGTCTTTCCATGATCTTCTGTTTTGTGGAGCAAATGAATTCGCCTTCTTGGGCTTCGCATTTTATTTCATGTAGGGTAACTGGTAGTTCTTTAATCACGTTAAACATCAGATTATTGATCTCGCTGTCGTTTTTTCAAAGAAGCGATCACAGTGTCTTTTAGTGGTTCACTCGACAATCCGTCAGCATGACCAATTTTTTGTGAGGGAAGTTATTCTAACCTAAGTTAAGTTATAGTTATCTGTTTGCTGTATACACAGGTAGTACTTTCTTCGATCCGAAGATAGTTAGGAGCGGTTTATGGTCAGTTTGCAAATTGAAAAATCTTCCATGCAAATAACGATGGTACTTTGTTACTGCAAATATTATTGCAAGGGCTTCCTTCTCGATCTGTGAGTAATGTTTTTCTGAAGGTAATAAAGTGCGTGAAGCATGTGCCACTGGTTTCTTGCTTCCGTCTGGCATTCTGTTTAATATGCAAGCGCCTATGCCATGAGAGCTTACGTCGCTCGCAACTATGATATCTAATTCTGGATTGTAATGTGTAAGATAGAGGTCGGACGTCAGTGCAGTTTTAATTTTATTGAATACCTCCTGGCATTCAGTACATAGAAAAATAGTACATTGTACTATATGCAATATACAACCATGCAATACACAACATAAAACATAAAATATATAATATAAAACATATAATATACAATATAAAATATAAAGTCGACTTGTGTTCAGCAAAGTTACGGTTTTACAAAAAAAAAAAAAAAAAAAAAAAAAAGAAAATTGTTCCGAGTTCATGTTTTCAGTAATAGATATTGTTCGGGAGGAAAAGTCTATACAACAACGAAAAGAGTCTTTATTTTAAAAGTGCTTAAAAATATCAGGTGAAAGAAAAAGAAAGAAGAAGGTATCATTTCTTTTCAGTATGCGTGCCGTTGCAAAAATAAATGGAGAGGAGACAAAAAATTTTTTTCAAATCGTCAAAAACAAAAAATGGCTTCCCAGCATGTAAAAAGAATATTTGCTTTTTTATCAGAACTGTCTCTCTTTCTTTTCTTCTCGATACAGTTCAACCAAACAACTAGTTAGTCAACAACAACCACTTTGTCATAAAACAAGAACTCATTTCCCAAAATTTCAGTAACAGAAGAAAAAAAAATCTTCCAACATAAAGTCCATGTGTAATTTGCATAAACAATTGTGTCAACACGTTCTACAGCAAATTGAAACAAGATTACTTTTTTTTTCTTTTTTTTTTTTTAGCAAAGCATGAAAAAAGAAATTCTACTTACAATTTCTTTAAGTAGATAAATTTAAGTGTTGTAGTCTTTTTTTTTTTTTTACACTGCAATTTTCCGTCGTTGAACTTTTGTGGTTTTGCGTTGTAATTTAGAAAGTTTGCAATTGACCATTTCGTACGTTTGAAAGTTGAAAGGTATGCGCGTGAGTTCTTTTATTATTATTATTTTTTTTTACATCCTTGTCGCCATTGTAGTGGAGCCGGAAAGGGTGAAAGTAGGAACACGACGACTTGGTGGGAATAAGAAAGAACATTTATATCAAGCAAGGGTTAGTGGTACAGAAAAAGTTAATAAGTCCATGGGGAGTCATCTCTGTACGACATCCGGGATAGCTCTCGTTGAGCGGTCTACACTTACTGGCTATATGCCTAATGGAAAAGTCCATCTTAACGGTTATAAGGCTGTGCATGCCCCCATAACATTTATAAACATGTGAAGTTCCGTAAATATCGAATCTGGGAAATAGGCATTGCCAAACGAATGTGAAAAAAAGAACGCACGATTTCGTGACGTCAGACTTCTATTAACTATACGAACTATGGAAAAGCAGAAGCGACTTAATAATTTTTTAAAACCTTTGTTTATCTTCTTCAAACTGCAATTAATAATTAATCTTTTGTTAGGTTTTGAGATTTACACAGTTTAATGATTAATAATATTGTAAACATTTGTATATTAAATATCAAATACGGTTTTACTGAATGTTCATTTGGTTAACTACCGGCTTCCATACTTTTGTTTGGTAAAAAGCCACAAACATAAGAGCCGTCTATAAAATGTTTAATATTTGTGCAATAATATTTTTAAATCGGTTTTAATTTGGCGATAAAATAGCTGACAAGAGTCATGTTTATATTAAAACTTCATATTTAAAAAAAGAGTTTAAACACAATTAATGAAAAATCTATGTTGTAACAGAACATTTTGAAATAATGGAATTTTAATCGTTTTAATCTTAAAAAATTAATTAGTTTTTAGGAAGTTTATTTTCTTGACAATTCAACTGTTTATAGTATATATTAATTTAAAAAAAAAACGCTATTTTAAAAACATATTAAATTTATATCATTTTTTAATTGCAACTTTAAGGTAAGTTTTTGTTCAATACGTGTATATTTTTAAAATAGATATTTTTTACTTATTTGAACGCTTATGTTACATAATAAATAGAAATTTCGATAGATTTAAATATATTTTGCTCAAATTTCGAAAAAATAAATATGGGGGTGGGACACGCATAAAAATATATTTCTCCTCGTATATTTTACGGAAACTGCAATTTATAAGTAATTTCATTCTAAAATGGGTAAATATCGAAAATTTCACGAAAATCTGACCATTAGTTGATTTTTATTAGATTTATTAAACATAGGTATGTTTTCACGTTCGGAATGCCAACTATATGGGAACGTTATTTTAAAGCGCCAATTATGTAAACACGATTTTCGTCTCGCAATTTCATTATTTTCGTTCGATGAAAAAAACTTTTTTTTTTAATTATTACTAGTTTATTTTGCCCTTCTTTTAAATGATACAAAAGTTATACTGATAATATTAATTTATAATAAAGTTACATCGTTTTACATATGAGGGGTTTTAATTCTGTGGTGACTTTTGGAGGTGCAAACTGGGCAAAGCAACCATGTTTATTCATGCTGCTTACAAAACAAAGATGGCTACTTTGTTCAGATTCGATATTTACGAAACTTAACATGTTTATAACTTATATTAAATAGTTATTTTAACGTGTTCAGACGGAAATATTCATTTTCACTTTGCTCACATTCAGTCCTCGTAGCTAGGCAGGTAAGTAGACAAATTTGTGCTTGTGAAGATTAGTGATGCTCTAAATAAACTCATTTCAGGTGAAAACATTATTACCTTCTTACGTGTCCCGTCAAAATAAGTATAAATTCCAAAAATCAGATTCGACCCAAATTTACAACTCTTCCTTTTCATAACCTATCATACTTTTTTCTGTAGGCTGTTTTTGAACCCAGTCAACGACGGATACTTTTGCTAATATATATATATATATATATATATATATATATATATATATATATATATATATATATATATATATATATATATATATATATACTAGCGTTGACTGGGTTATATATATACTAGCAAAAGTACCCGTCGTTGACTGGGTTCAAAAACAGCCTACAGAAAATGGACTCTGATTTATGAAAGTATGATAGGTTATGAAAAAGAAGGGTTGTAAATTGTAAATTTGGGTTGAATTTGGGGGTATCAAAACCAAAGCAAAATACGATGAAAGTAAAAATAAAATAGATAAACCCCATAATTTATAATACCTGTTCACACTGAAACACTTATCACAATATTCTGTGGATCTATATTAAAAAACCTTGTTAAACTTTGTGACATATTTCCATTCTATGGAGGTCAGGCGTGAACGAACACTCCATAATTTTATTATACCATATTTCTTCAAACTGAAACATAATTATCAAAGTATACTTACGCAGATAGATATGAAAAGTCTTTATTAAAGTTTGTGCCTATTTCCATTCTATGGAGGCCAGGCGCGAACGCAGACCCCACAATTTTAATGAATCATCATTATGCCAGATCAAACATACCCATTCCTGTGTCTCGATGCATCTTCTATCATTATATGTGATCAGTTTTCTATAATAGTCAAACATATAGGAGCCTACACAGACGTTCAGCTTTATATATATATATATATATAATCTTCTATAATATGAATTTAAACAAAAAATACCTTTACTAAAGTTATGGTTTTCAGTAGTAAACAAAAACGCAAGAATTTATTTTCATGAATCTTAGTGAAAATGTATTATTTTGTTTAAACAAAAATACCTTTACTAAAGTTATGGTTTTCAATAGTAAATAAAAAAAACGCAAGAATTTATTTTTGCTTTTTTTTAATATATAAATAAAGCATCGTGATTTGTAACAATAAAAAAAGATAAATTTTACAGAAACATTACGAAAAAAACCCATAAATCTATATTAATGAATTCGATATAACTCGATAAAAAGGTGAATTTCTCTAACTACCGATATTATCATTGAATTAAGCATTGTTTAGTTAATATTTTTACAAAAAAAAAAAAAAATTTATAATAGCAAAAATATTTCTACTTTTTTTTAAATTACAGATTTCGCAGAATTTTTATATGCAAGAGTTTAATAATTTCCTTTCTCTTAAGAATGTGAAACTTTCGGCGTAACATAATTTTTATATAATATTGGCCAGTAATTAAAAAAAATTAATTTAAAAACAGGAACATAGAAAATGATTGAATTAAAAAATGGTAAAATTTATACAACATTTACAATAGAATGGTACGGATGAGGATCCACGTCTGGATAAAAAAAAAAATAAAAGAAAGAAACCTCAGCGCCCCCCTTCCTTTTATTTACATGACGTCATTCTCAGACAGCTTTTCGACTGTCTCAGATTTTGAGCCTCTGTATATTGCATATTTCCAAAAGTACGGTTTGTTGTGCTTATGCGAACGGTGGAAACATTCGGTTGTGGGGCTAATTCAGCTATTTGTAACACAAACAAGGTGTTTTTTTTTAAATTTATTATTTAGTTCAATATCTTAGGATTTTACTTTACTAATTATCTTTGAAATAGACCCAGAAAGCTAATATTTATTTCCAAAAGGATTTTTACAATGAAATTACAAAAAGGTATACCAAACTGACTTTTTTTCGTTTAAAAATGGAATTATTTCCCTTTCGTTAATAACTTTTCTTTTTTAAATATTTTGTGTTGTATATATATAAAGTACAATTGTTAAATGTTATTCTTTTGATTATATTCGTTTGGGGGGCACAATTAAAAAAAGATTAAAACGTAGAGAAATTTAAGTTTCCGTTCCATTTTAACAACAACCCTAAAACAGCGCATACTCAGCAAGTTTTATCGTAAGTTATAAACGTCTAGATCTACTTACATTATATTAAAAACCGAGCGACCCATAAAAATCTGGTAGCTGGGTGTCAAATCTGCTCAAAATATTGAAAATAAAATAGAAAAATAGAACCTCTCCCAAACATACTGGCAATAATTTGGTTTCGTCCTTCCCTTGAGTGTTTCCAATAAGGAGTATTGATTTACTAGGATTTGTATTAGAAGCTGAGCATTTTTTAAAATTATTTAATTGTTGAATTTGCATTTTGGTTAAATTTGTTAGTTTCCAATCGCTGATAGCCCACTCAAAAAATTGAACAAAAGACGAAATTAAAACGAATGGTACTCATGCAAAATTTAACCCCCCCCGGATTCCAATATCACCTAACTATTTACAGTGTTCATATAAAGCATTCATCTGTTCTTTTTATAATAAAAAGAAAAAGTGCAAGTTTTCCTGAAAAAACAAAACAAAAAACTTTCACTTAACAATTTACTGTAAAACATTAATATTTTTTTGTGGAAAACCCCCAACTTTTCTTGATAAAAAAATTGCAAACAATAATAAAAGTAAATAAACAATACAAAATGCAATTTTTATTGAGGAATTTGTTCCATTTTAACAAACTGAGACACAGCAACGATGAATACTGATGAATGCATATATATATTGATGTATGCGTATATATATATATTGATGAATGCATATATATATATATTGACTAGCGTGGGTACCCAGCATTTCCCGGGTATTTGGAGGTGTGTGTGCTGTTAAATAAAAAAGAAACCTGAGGGGGGGGGTAAAAGTTGATAGGATCGAACCCGAAGCCCTGAGGCGAAGTTTGAAAATAAAATCGGCCAGCCAGAATGAGTTACGGAAAGATGTTTGAATTTATTTAAGTAAGAACCAAATTGACAGGTGCGCGCACGGAAGTCGTCGAGTGTGACGACGACGACGACGACGACGACGACGACGACGACGACGAGGTTTGTTTATTATAAGCGAAGTAAAAAAAATAAAACAACGTTAAAACTAAAGTGGGAGGGGGTAATTAAAACATCGAAAAAAAAACACAAAAAAAATAAAAAGCAAAAAAGAAAACAGAAAATCAAACACGTGGAAAATGGCTTAAATAAGCCTGTTTCGATATTAAAATTGAAAAAATCGGTGGGTACCCGGGTGTTTTTGGGTGTGTGGTCGGGGTGGATTAGTGAAGTAAAAAAAAACAACAGAAAAACGAACGTTATGTGAAAAATGGCTTAAATAACACTGATTCAATATTTAAATTTTAAAAATCGAAAAAAAAAGACATTTCACACCACAATTCGAACCCAAAACGGTTAGATAATGAACTAACGCTCTAATCAATTGAGCTAACGCGACGTACATGAAATTTAGTCAGTTTTTCAACTATTTAAAGTAAATCAGGTCATGACATCATCTGGCGTATGCGTAGAACCGGTCGTCGTCATGATAGGACCGTTTTTGTTGACCCCCCCCCCCTGTTGAATATTGTCGATTTCGGGGTGAAAAAAATGAACGTTTTTGGTCAATTTTACGATATTTTTCGGGCGAAGAATGGGGCTTCAATATGATACCGAGTTTGTGAATTTTCGTTGTGTCTGTCGAAAGTTTTTAGCAGACACACAAACATACACACATACATACATTTTCGCTTTTATAAATATAGATGTATGCGTATATATATATTGATGTATGCGTATATATATATTGATGTTTGCATATATATATATATTGATGTATGCCTATATATATTGATGTATGCGTGTATATATATATATATATATATATATATATATATATATATATATACACTGATGTATGCGTATATCTATAATTCATTCATAATAATAACATAAAAACGATGTAAATTTATTTTACCTGTGCTAAAAAAAGAAAATAATAATTTTGGCTTTTGTTCGGTCAACGACAAACCCACCAAAAAATCTTATTAGAATTAGTGGACTGGAAGTTTTTAACACTTCTAGGCTAGATAAATTTTGGCGTCAGCCTTTCTTTGATTTCGGCATCTTGACAAGAGATGTTAGTAATATTTACTAGTCATAAAAGCAAACTTTCAATATGCTGATACAGGCCATAAACTGAAATCGAGTAATAAACCATTCATAGTTATAATTTAAGCAATTTTGTCATTAAGTTTATATTCTTTCTACCGATAAGACAGACGCAAATACACAGTTGGAGACTGAAAATGTGTCTGCCAACAAAAATGTAAGTGAATAGTTTTTTTTTGTTTTAAATAATTGAACATTATTTTGCGAAAATGGTTTTCTTATATTTCGTTTCATATTTAACCTTATATTTTCATGTAAATATAAAAGTTTAGTGAATTATTTTACTATATAAAAAGGTGTCCGAAAAACTTGCTCCCGGAAAACTCAAACCCGGAAAACTCGTCCATTTTACTTAGATAGGAAAACTGGTCCATTAGTGAATAATTATCGATTGAAAACATATTTTATGGACGTTCTTGAAGGAGATATTATTTTTAAATATCAATGTCAATATCAAGTTTATTTTCTATTCCCCCCAAAACTTTAAAATGACGACTTTAATAGGTTTTGGGGTATGTTGAAAACGAATATAACAATTAAATTTGAGGTAGATAAGTACTTTTCATGATATAAAGAAATTACTTTTTCAAAAAGTGGGGAACCTATATAAATTTAAAATAAACTGAGCACCCACTTTATGGACACTCAGTAATTTCTTCATATCATGAAAATAATTTTTTACGTCATGTTTACGCTAAGCGCGAGCGCATAAACGAAAGTTGTTAAATGCGCACGCGCGTACCAAACTGCATTCTCACATTGCGTAGTAATCTTTGGCGAACAATTCCAAATGAGATGAAAAACAAGTAGTTTTCCGTCAAAAATATGTGCGCTTGTGCGTACAGAAATGACCACCACTGATAACGTATAGAATTACATTGCTTAATATCTGGAAAACTACTTGTTTGCGGCAAAAACATGCGCGCTTAAGTGTATAGAAATGGTCACCACTGATGACATAAGGAATGACACTATTTGTATACAGATTTTTCTTTATTTTTGTTTTTCAATTTCCTCGTGTCTTTATTGAAAGATGAAAGCAGAAAACAGAAAACCTTTTAGACAATAAACAAACAAAAATTGCCCCCCTCACTAGGCAGCCAGAAAGCGGGTGCTCAATTTAAGTGAAATTTACATGGAAAAGTGACCACCCACTTTTTGAAAAAATTAATTTTGTCATATAATGCAAATTACTTATCTGACCAAAATTTAAATGCGATATTTGTATTAAGTACTTCCGAAAATTTATAAAAGTCGTCATTTTAAAGTTTTTTATATTTTTTTTTGGGGGGGGGGGAGACACTTGACATTGACCGAAAATTTTTTTTTTGTTTAAAAATCCTTTGGGGCACTTCTGCAATATGCAGACGGCGGTTATTGTTAAGGGGCGATAACTCCAGTTTCGTCTTGATCAAATAACGCGGCAAATAACTAACAAGACATTTTTGCCCCCCGAACAGAAAAATATTTGAAAACCAAAACATTGTATAAAACTGTATCAATATATAATTGTAAAAACATTTATTGAAAAGTCTGCGTAAGAAATTATAATTTTAATAAAATAATTTTGTAATGAAAACAACTGTCAGAATTTAATTCTTCCATCTACCCTTCTTTTTCTTTTTCTTTTCTTCCTTCTTTAACCCACCCCTCTATGCAAATAGTTGTAGACTGCTACTGATAGCTGGTGACTGTTTCTTTGTGGACGATTGGTCGAGTGATTTTTTTTTGCTCGCCGATTTAAGCGAAAATGGAAGCAAAAAAAGGCAGTTGCTGTCTTGGCCTTTGGGAGTGAAAGGTCGTTGTTTGAAAATATCTTACCTGGATGTAGTAACCCATTGTGGCGAGACATCAGGAGGCTCTAGATATAGGTTCTATTTCGTCAATTAAATTTTTGTCTAGGTGACGAAAATGAAGAGAAAAATGCCGGCTGAGTTCAAACAGAAACGTTTTAAAAATCAAGTAAAACATCTTGTCTAGAGAAAAAGAAATAAGTGCAAAAGTTAACCTCAAACGAATGAAAAGGTGACGTTGCAAACAACAATAATTTGCTTGTTACTCAGGAAATATTCGAAGTGAAAAGGAAAGTGTATAATCTTCAATGGTGCAACAAGAAGAAAGAGCCTTCTCTAATAAGAAAAAAGTTTTCGTTTGACTAAGCTGTCGAAGCTACATCAGGTCAAGTAATGTTTTTTCCTCAAGTAAAAACTGGCATATAAAAGAAAATTGAAGATATTTGATGAAAAAGAAGAAAATACAACGGGACATTTTTATGCTATTTCAAGCAGGAATGACAATTCTTCTCTCTAAAAAAAAACATTCCTTATAAATTATCCTTGCTTTTCAAAAAACTATTCTTACCTCAAAGTAAGTTTTGCTGCTTTCTTAATCTTTTCTTATCTTTTAATTCTATTCTTTCTATCTCCTGAACTGTTACTAGAACCTTTAAGGTTCACCAAAAAGGGACATTTTTAGGCAGTCAAAATACAGTCTTTCATACAGTTAAAAGGAAAATTCAGACTTTATTATTTTTTCCTCCCTCCGCTTTCAATTTATTTTTCCCTCTTTAAATAAAAGTTTATAATTATTTCAAGTGGTTTTTACTTCCTCTTTTTTCTCCTTGTCTGACTTGTAAATGCTTATATGTAATTGGTTCTTACAGGTTCTAGTATTTAAATACGTCTAATTTAGCTGTTACTAAGTTAAATTCGGGCACAACACTAGATTTTTATAAAGTAAAATAGCCATTTTTTTTTTCGAACAAATAAATAATTTAAATGAAAAATTTTTTTTTTAATTAAAGAAAGTTTCAAGGGTAAACAACAAATTAATAATTTAAATGTTTTTTGACCGAGAAGCGCCACCTGGTGACAGTTTAGTGAAAGGCACCAAGAAAAGATGACCACTGTCCGCATACTGCACAAGGGCATTTTGTTGTTTCGTGAACACAAAAAGTGTTAAAACTAAATTAATTTTTCTAAATAAAATAGTTGTTTTATTATTTGATAATACAAGAAAGGTTTTTTGTTTCGTAATAACACAAAAAGTGTTAAAAACTAAAGTAATTTTAAAAAATAGATATATGGTCTCGTTTTTCGCGTCTTCCGTTCTGTTTCGTTACATAATTAACCGTATCCATTTCCGGGTTGGGGGCATTTAAAACTATATTTACCTTAGTATTTTCTTTAATTTTCTATTTTTGAGTGATTATCGAGACTCCTAAGACGTGATCCTCTGATGTCGGACATTTTTTTTTCAAAAGTAGCACTCGACGTTACTTTTTTTTTTTTAACTAAATAAACTCTTTAAAATAAGTTAAACCACTAAAAATTTAAAAAGCTAGGTAAAAAATGAATACAGAAAAATCAATTTTATTTTTTTAAAACAACAGTAAACAAGTAAAAATATTTAAAAAAAATATTATGGGATGTGTATTTTCTTTTAAAGACCATATCTTCTTCAAGAACGGCCATAAAATGTGTTTTCAATCGATATTTATTCAATAATGGACGAGTTTTCCTACATAGCAGAAATGGACGAGTTTTCCGGGTACGAGTTTTCCTAAATTCGTATTTTGTGTATAAATTATCGGTGAGATACAAATAAAATAATGAACATGTCTGTTATTTATAGATTTTGTTTCACAAAATTACTAAAGAGAAAGAAAAAAAAACATAAAACAAATTGTTTAGTTGATTTTTAAATTATAGATTTGGTATATTTATATATTAAACTCATTGTCCTCTGCGATAAGTAAAGCTCGTATTTTTTTTTTTTTACAAAGGGGTCACCATTTATCAAGGCCCAGAGGCCACTCGAGGATAAGGGTTATTTAGTATACAGTAAATGCGATAATTTCATAGCAATCGTTAGTAGTAGAAATTTGGTAAATTAGATTATTTAATGGGACGGTTCATCAAGAATTTGTTTACGTTGGACTTGAAGACAACCAAATTGTAGTCAGCTGAAAAACAGACTAACGGTAGAGAGTTCCACAGGTGTGCAGTTTCAATTTTGTCTTCTTTTTATTATTTTCTTGGAGAGTGAGAGTATCACGATAAAATCATCGGTTTCTTAGTTACATAACTGGTTTACTTGTAGACTTTATATCGACCATCTTACTAACCCCTTCCTTCTCTATTGGTCTCTAGAAGGGTTTATCTTTTAGTTAGATTGTTTGCAATCCGAAAGATTGAATGCTGGTAGTGAGGTCTCTTTCAGGCTGTATTTATCTTGAAGTGACTTTACCTTTATCTCCATTGTATTTATTTATTTATTTATTATATCATGCCCCACACAGACCCACACAACAAGCACCTAACTATTTCTTATAGATAGTAATATCATAGGTCATAGGTCAAACTTTCCTAATGTTCAGTTCTTTTCTTTTTCTCAAATATCCACCATTCTTGCTCTTTGTAAGACAAATTTAGATTCTCCTATTGATAGCAATGATCTACATGTGGAAGGTCATTTGCTTCTTTAAACTCTTCCACGTATTTGCTCTCTCTTGCTGTTTTTATTTAAAAAGATCCCCATTGTATGCGTTCCCAGTCTTGAATCAGATCGCAGCTTCATTTTATCTGTTTGGAGTTTTCTTTGCTGCACTCCACTTGTTTTTTTTCTTTTTTTTTTTTTTTTTCATACCGTTCTCCTTCTGACAGTGATTGGTCTGTTATTGATTGCTATATCCAACAGTATCGATAATGCATTACAACTTCATCTCTCAAGCTTTACCTTTATCTTCAATGATTTTGATGCTCACAATTCTGACTGGCTTTTGAACATTAGGAAAGTTTGACCTTTGACCTATGACTCTAATCGCACAAATCTTGCCGGTGAAATCTGTCTTAACTTTTCTCTGTCTCATGACTTGTTCCACACTGTCAACTTCCCTACACATGTTCCTAATAACGAACTTCATCAACCATCTTTACTTGGTCTTTCTTTCACTTCTGTTTCTGAATCATATTCTATTTCACTTCCATTTCTAAATCATATTCTATTTCACTTCTATTTCTGAATCATATTCTATTTCACTTCTGTTTCTGAATCATATTCTATTTCACTTCTGTTTCTGAATCATATTCTATTTCACTTCTGTTTCTGAATCATATTCTATTTCACTTCTGTTTCTGAATCATATTCTATTTCACTTCTGTTTCTGAATCATATTCTATTTCACTTCTCTTTCTGAATCATATTCTATTTCACTTCTGTTTCTGAATCATATTCTATTCCACTTCTGTTTCTGAATCATATTCTATTTCACTTCTGTTTCTGAATCATATTCTATTTCACTTCTATTTCTGAATCATATTCTATTTCACTTCTGTTTCTAAATCATATTCTATTCCACTTCTGTTTCTGAATCATATTCTATTTCACTTCTGTTTCTGAATCATATTCTATTTCACTTCTGTTTCTGAATCATATTCTATTTCACTTCTGTTTCTGAATCATATTCTATTTCACTTCTGTTTCTGAATCATATTCTATTTCACTTCTGTTTCTGAATCATATTCTATTTCACTTCTATTTCTGAATCATATTCTATTTCACTTCTGTTTCTGAATCATATTCTATTCCACTTCTGTTTCTGAATCATATTCTATTTCACTTCTGTTTCTGAATCATATTTTATTTAACTTCTATTTCTGAATCGTATTCTATTTCACTTCTGTTTCTGAATCATATTCTATTTCACTTCTGTTTCTGAATCATATTCTATTTCACTTCTGTTTCTGAATCATATTCTATTTCACTTCTGTTTCTGAATCATATTCTATTTCACTTCTGTTTCTGAATCATATTCTATTTCACTTTAATTTCTGAATCATATTCTATTTCACTTCTGTTTCTGAATCATATTCCATTTCACTTCTGTTTCTGAATCATATTCTATTTCACTTCTGTTTCTGAGTCATATTCTATTTCACTTCTGTTTCTGAATCATATTCTATTTCACTTTCATTTCTGAATACATATTCTATTTCACTTCTGTTTCTGAATCATATTCTATTTCACTTCTGTTTCTGAATCATATTCTATTTCACTTCTGTTTCTGAATCATATTCTATTTCACTTCTATTTCTGAATCATATTCTATTTCACTTCTGTTTCTGAATCATATTCTATTTCACTTCTATTTCTGAATCATATTCTATTTCACTTCTATTTCTGAATCGTATTCTATTTCACTTTCATTTCTTAATCATATTCTATTTCACTTCTGTTTCTGAATCATATTCTATTTCACTTCTGTTTCTGAATCGTATTCTATTTCACTTCTATTTCTGAATCATATTCTATTTCACTTCTGTTTCTGAATCATATTCTATTTCACTTCTGTTTCTGAATCATATTCTATTTCACTTCTGTTTCTGAATCGTATTCTATTTCACTTCTGTTTCTGAATCGTATTCTATTTCACTTCTATTTCTGAATCGTATTCTATTTCACTTCTGTTTCTGAATCATATTCTATTTCACTTCTGTTTCTGAATCATATTCTATTTCACTTCTGTTTCTGAATCATATTCTATTTCACTTCTGTTTCTGAATCATATTCTATTTCACTTGTGTTTCTGAATCATATTCTATTTCACTTCTATTTCTGAATCATATTCTATTTCACTTCTGTTTCTGAATCATATTCTATTTCACTTCTGTTTCTGAATCATATTCTATTTCACTTCTGTTTCTGAGTCATATTCTATTTCACTTCTGTTTCTGAATCATATTCTATTTCACTTTCATTTCTGAATACATATTCTATTTCACGTCTGTTTCTGAATCATATTCTATTTCACTTCTGTTTCTGAATCATATTCTATTTCACTTCTATTTCTGAATCATATTCTATTTCACTTCTGTTTCTGAGTCATATTCTATTTCACTTCTGTTTCTGAATCATATTCTATTTCACTTTCATTTCTGAATCATATTCTATTTCACTTCTGTTTCTGAGTCATATTCTATTTCACTTCTGTTTCTGAATCATATTCTATTTCACTTTCATTTCTGAATCATATTATATTTCACTTCTGTTTCTGAATCATATTCTATTTCACTTCTATTTCCGAATCATATTCTATTTCACTTCTGTTTCTGAATCATATTCTATTTCACTTTCATTTCTGAATCATATTCTATTTCACTTCTGTTTCCGAATCATATTCTATTTCACTTCTATTTCTGAATCATATTCTATTTCACTTCTATTTCTGAATCATATTCTATTTCACTTCTGTTTCTGAATCATATTCTATTTCACTTCTGTTTCTGAATCATATTCTATTTCACTTCTATTTCTGAATCATATTCTATTTCACTTCTGTTTCTGAATCATATTCTATTTCACTTCTATTTCTGAATCATATTCTATTTCACTTCTGTTTCTGAATCATATTCTATTTCACTTCTGTTTCTGAATCATATTCTATTTCACTTCTATTTCTGAATCATATTCTATTTCACTTCTATTTCTGAATCATATTCTATTTCACTTCTGTTTCTGAATCATATTCTATTTCACTTCTATTTCTGAATCAGATTCTATTTCACTTCTATTTCTGAATCATATTCTATTTCACTTCTGTTTCTGAATCATATTCTATTTCACTTCTGTTTCTGAATCATATTCTATTTCACTTCTGTTTCTGAATCATATTCTATTTCACTTCTATTTCTGAATCATATTCTATTTCACTTCTATTTCTGAATCATATTCTATTTCACTTCTGTTTCTGAATCATATTCTATTTCACTTCTATTTCTGAATCAGATTCTATTTCACTTCTATTTCTGAATCATATTCTATTTCACTTCTGTTTCTGAATCATATTCTATTTCACTTCTGTTTCTGAATCATATTCTATTTCACTTCTGTTTCTGAATCATATTCTATTTCACTTCTATTTCTGAATCATATTCTATTTCACTTCTATTTCTGAATCATATTCTATTTCACTTCTGTTTCTGAATCATATTCTATTTCACTTCTGTTTCTGAATCATATTCTATTTCACTTCTGTTTCTGAATCATATTCTATTTCACTTCTATTTCTGAATCATATTCTATTTCACTTCTGTTTCTGAATCATATTCTATTTCACTTCTGTTTCTGAATCATATTCTATTTCACTTCTATTTCTGAATCATATTCTATTTCACTTCTATTTCTGAATCATATTCTATTTCACTTCTATTTCTGAATCATATTCTATTTCACTTCTGTTTCTGAATCATATTCTATTTCACTTCTATTTCTGAATCATATTCTATTTCACTTCTGTTTCTGAATCATATTCTATTTCACTTCTATTTCTGAATCATATTCTATTTCACTTCTGTTTCTGAATCATATTCTATTTCACTTCTATTTCTGAATCATATTCTATTTCACTTCTGTTTCTGAATCATATTCTATTTCACTTCTGTTTCTGAATCATATTCTATTTCACTTCTATTTCTGAATCATATTCTATTTCACTTCTGTTTCTGAATCATATTCTATTTCACTTCTATTTCTGAATCATATTCTATTTCACTTCTGTTTCTGAATCATATTCTATTTCACTTCTATTTCTGAATCAGATTCTATTTCACTTCTATTTCTGAATCATATTCTATTTCACTTCTGTTTCTGAATCATATTCTATTTCACTTCTGTTTCTGAATCATATTCTATTTCACTTCTGTTTCTGAATCATATTCTATTTCACTTCTATTTCTGAATCATATTCTATTTCACTTCTATTTCTGAATCATATTCTATTTCACTTCTGTTTCTGAATCATATTCTATTTCACTTCTGTTTCTGAATCATATTCTATTTCACTTCTGTTTCTGAATCATATTCTATTTCACTTCTATTTCTGAATCATATTCTATTTCACTTCTGTTTCTGAATCATATTCTATTTCACTTCTGTTTCTGAATCATATTCTATTTCACTTCTATTTCTGAATCATATTCTATTTCACTTCTATTTCTGAATCATATTCTATTTCACTTCTATTTCTGAATCATATTCTATTTCACTTCTGTTTCTGAATCATATTCTATTTCACTTCTATTTCTGAATCATATTCTATTTCACTTCTGTTTCTGAATCATATTCTATTTCACTTCTATTTCTGAATCATATTCTATTTCACTTCTGTTTCTGAATCATATTCTATTTCACTTCTATTTCTGAATCATATTCTATTTCACTTCTGTTTCTGAATCATATTCTATTTCACTTCTGTTTCTGAATCATATTCTATTTCACTTCTATTTCTGAATCATATTCTATTTCACTTCTATTTCTGAATCATATTCTATTTCACTTCTGTTTCTGAATCATATTCTATTTCACTTCTATTTCTGAATCATATTCTATTTCACTTCTATTTCTGAATCATATTCTATTTCACTTCTGTTTCTGAATCATATTCTATTTCACTTCTGTTTCTGAATCATATTCTATTTCACTTCTGTTTCTGAATCATATTCTATTTCACTTCTATTTCTGAATCATATTCTATTTCACTTCTATTTCTGAATCATATTCTATTTCACTTCTGTTTCTGAATCATATTCTATTTCACTTCTATTTCTGAATCAGATTCTATTTCACTTCTATTTCTGAATCATATTCTATTTCACTTCTGTTTCTGAATCATATTCTATTTCACTTCTGTTTCTGAATCATATTCTATTTCACTTCTATTTCTGAATCATATTCTATTTCACTTCTGTTTCTGAATCATATTCTATTTCACTTCTATTTCTGAATCATATTCTATTTCACTTCTATTTCTGAATCATATTCTATTTCACTTCTATTTCTGAATCATATTCTATTTCACTTCTGTTTCTGAATCATATTCTATTTCACTTCTGTTTCTGAATCATATTCTATTTCACTTCTGTTTCTGAATCATATTCTATTTCACTTCTGTTTCTGAATCATATTCTATTTCACTTCTATTTCTGAATCATATTCTATTTCACTTCTGTTTCTGAATCATATTCTATTTCACTTCTATTTCTGAATCATATTCTATTTCACTTCTGTTTCTGAATCATATTCTATTTCACTTCTATTTCTGAATCATATTCTATTTCACTTCTGTTTCTGAGTCATATTCTATTTAACTTCTATTTCTGAATCATATTCTATTTCACTTCCATTTCTGAATCATATTCTATTTCACTTCTATTTCTGAATCATATTCTATTTAACTTCTGTTTCTGAATCATATTCTATTTCACTTCTATTTCTGAATCATATTCTATTTCACTTCTGTTTCTGAATCATATTCTATTTCACTTCTGTTTCTGAATCATATTCTATTTCACTTCTGTTTCTGAATCATATTCTATTTCACTTCTGTTTCTGAATCATATTCTATTTCACTTCTATTTCTGAATCAGATTCTATTTCACTTCTATTTCTGAATCATATTCTATTTCACTTCTGTTTCTGAATCATATTCTATTTCACTTCTGTTTCTGAATCATATTCTATTTCACTTCTGTTTCTGAATCATATTCTATTTCACTTCTGTTTCTGAATCATATTCTATTTCACTTCTATTTCTGAATCATATTCTATTTCACTTCTGTTTCTGAATCATATTCTATTTCACTTTCATTTCTGAATCATATTCTATTTCACTTCTGTTTCTGAATCATATTCTATTTCACTTCTGTTTCTGAATCATATTCTATTTCACTTCTGTTTCTGAATCATATTCTATTTCACTTCTGTTTCTGAATCATATTCTATTTCACTTCTGTTTCTGAATCATATTCTATTTCACTTCTGTTTCTGAATCATATTCTATTTCACTTCTGTTTCTGAATCATATTCTATTTCACTTCTGTTTCTGAATCATATTCTATTTCACTTCTGTTTCTGAATCATATTCTATTTCACTTCTATTTCTGAATCATATTCTATTTCACTTCTGTTTCTGAATCATATTCTATTTCACTTCTGTTTCTGAATCATATTCTATTTCACTTCTGTTTCTGAATCATATTCTATTTCACTTCTATTTCTGAATCAGATTCTATTTCACTTCTATTTCTGAATCATATTCTATTTCACTTCTGTTTCTGAATCATATTCTATTTCACTTCTGTTTCTGAATCATATTCTATTTCACTTCTGTTTCTGAATCATATTCTATTTCACTTCTGTTTCTGAATCATATTCTATTTCACTTCTATTTCTGAATCATATTCTATTTCACTTCTGTTTCTGAATCATATTCTATTTCACTTCTGTTTCTGAATCATATTCTATTTCACTTCTGTTTCTGAATCATATTCTATTTCACTTCTGTTTCTGAATCATATTCTATTTCACTTCTATTTCTGAATCAGATTCTATTTCACTTCTATTTCTGAATCATATTCTATTTCACTTCTGTTTCTGAATCATATTCTATTTCACTTCTATTTCTGAATCATATTCTATTTCACTTCTATTTCTGAATCATATTCTATTTCACTTCTATTTCTGAATCATATTCTATTTCACTTCTGTTTCTGAATCATATTCTATTTAACTTCTGTTTCTGAATCATATTCTATTTCACTTCTATTTCTGAATCATATTCTATTTCACTTCTATTTCTGAATCAGATTCTATTTCACTTCTATTTCTGAATCATATTCTATTTCACTTCTGTTTCTGAATCATATTCTATTTCCTCTTCTCCTAAACATGCTATTGCTGATGTTGTGATTGATTTTTCTTCCAAGTCTTCAATGGATCATCCTTTTCATAGGAAGATGTTTAACTACAGGAGGGCTGATTGGGATGGGCTTCGCAGCTTCCAATATGATGTTCCATTGTGTTCTATTTTTGATATGTCTTCTAATGCTACTGCTAAGGAGATTACTGACTGGCTTCTTGTTGGAACTGATACCTTATTCCGCATCGTCACGTTCAAACCAAACCTCAATCTCCTCCCTGGATTTTATCTGTTTGTGCTTCTGAGATTGTAATCATTACTTCAATCGGCATTGCCGGGGTGCTGCTGAGGCTTCTAGATAATCTTACGGAAGTGCCTGCAAAAGAACAATTTCTTAGGCTCAGTTTAACTACTTTCAAAGAATTCATAACACTGTCTCCTCTCTTGCACTTTCTCACATCTGAGGCTATCATTGAATGTTCTTAATAAATTGCAGAAAAGGTCACATTTTTTCTCATTGCAAACATTCTCTTACAGATGTGATGTTGCTAGTCTCAATCCTTTTTACAAATACTATAACAGCGTGTGTTTCAAAGAACTGTCTGATCAATTCTGTGCTTCCCTCTGACTCGTTGGTCTAGAGTTCTCCATCAATTGGTTCTTTTAATACCTCATTCTAATACATCTTCCTATTCCAGTAGCTTCTTTCCAAGGACTGCAAGGTTATGGAACTCTCTTCCTGTTCACTGTTTTCTTTCAACTTACAAACTTAACCTTTTCAAAATTAAAGTCAATAGTCATCTCCTGGTTTTGCAATAATCAGCTTTCGTTCTTATTAGCTCCTTACATCAAATTCTTTCGTGCCTTGTCTCAAGCGATTTCCATAAACACACACACACACACATATGTATGTATATGCATGTACATACACACATATACGCACACACACACACACACACACACACACACACACACACACACACACACACACACACACACACACACACATATATATATATGTGCATATGGTATATGTCTGTGCTTGTGTGTGTGAATATATATACATATATATATATATATATATATATTAAGTAATGTGATTTATAATTTAAAAATTAAAAAAAAAAATTTTTAATTTAAAAATCAAATTTTAATTAAATTAAAAATCAGTTTCATAAGAAGGAACAACAACAAAGTCAATTATCTGTACGATCGTTTCGGAAATCCGTGCTTTTTATTCGTGGTATACATGAAGTCACGTAGAACAATTATACATAGTTTTTTTTGGTAAGCACGGTCTCCTCATCAGCAAATTTAGGAGGATTTCTATTGAATTTAAAAGACACCAAAAATAAACCTAGCATTAAAAGTAAGGCAGATGAATCTGAAAAATTAAATAAAAGGTTGAAATGCGTTGAAATTCTATGTTTTATTGGGCCAGATGTGGAACCAATATATATTACCTCTTGATTATTATGATTATTTTCCGTTAGGTCTATTGTTGGATTATAATGTGGTGGGTTGATTAGTAATTGATCGGTAGATTGATTTAAGTTGGTGTTATTATTTAATCTGGTAGTTGAGTTATGGCTGTTGATAGGTTCTTGTATATTTGGAGTTTTTGATACTGTGCAGCTATAGATAACATTTTTAATTTCAACGCACAAACATTCTTTTAAAAATAACTCTCTATCAAACCAAACTACTCTATCCAACTATATTTGGCAACTAAAAAATAGCAATATTTCTTTCAACTTAAAATGGCAAATAATTGAGACTTGCAAATCATATAAACCAGGAGATAAATTTTGTACACTATGTACAAAAGAAACCCTAAAAATTTTAAAATATGAAGATATAAAAAGCACAACCAAACTAGTAAATTCAAGACACGAGCTTCTAACATGTAATCATAAACGTTGGTTTAAATTTAATAAATATAAACCACCTTAAATCATTAAAAATTACTCATTAGTAAAAATAGATTACAATTTTTTTTTTTTTTTTTTTAATAAATTAAGTTAGACCAATTACCGCCCTTAGACCCGTAAATCAAATAATAAATAAAGCCAATAACACATGACAATTATCTCCCCTTAAAAACTTGCAAAATAAATATTCTCTCTATATATATTAACTGTAGCGTCTTTAAATCAAAATACGCTAACGGAAACAATTTACTGCACGAGCGTCGCCCTTTTAAAATTCATCATTCAATAAAATAAAAAGCTATAGCAAACATCTAAATGACTACTTTAAACACAGTTCCTGATTTAAAAAAAAAAGAAAAACTAAAAGGTAACTATCTCTATATATTTTTAAATCAAATTTATTATGTAAATTAAAAAAATATATATTTTTTCTACTCATTTCTATCTCTAACCTATACTAATTTTCTTATAAATTTTAAATCCAAACCTTTTATTTAATTTTTCAGATTCATCTGCCTTACTTTTAATGCTAGGTTTATTTTTGGTGTCTTTTAAATTCAATAGAAATCCTCCTAAATTTGCTGATGAGGAGACCGTGC
>NC_136491.1:137212993-137247993 GCF_053919585.1 Euprymna scolopes | reverse complement strand
ATTTTAATAATTTTAAAAAATATAAGTAAACCTCCTTTTTTTTTTTTTTCAATAACAATGTTATCATATTTATACAGGCGCACACTCTAAGCAAACAACGAATTTCACGACACAGAACTGCGCCCAGCGATAGTTCTTCAAGCAGCTTTCCTCGGCTGCCTAAAGCGTCTAATCCGCGCATGCGTACAAGAGAATTTCATTAAGAAAGTGTAACTGTGAATTTAACAGCTCCAAGCAAGTTTTATTTTTGTTATTATATGAATTTGGAGATACCGACATTAAAGTTTATGATTTTATAATGTACACATAGAAATAATAATAATAATAATAATAATAATAATAATAATAATAATAATAATAATAATAAACAAACGTATTATTTTTAATTTTATCATTAATATTGTGTAGAAATAACTTGGGGGTGCTGCAGTCCCACAGTTCCATGCACGAGCCGCCACTGACTTTGATAAGTATGTTTTTACTTAAATAGGGATAGTATAATAAAATTGTGGGATCTGCGTTCGCATAGAATGGCCTCCATAGAATGGAAATAGTCACAAACTTTAATAAAGACTTTTCATATCTATCTGCGTACGTATACTTTGATAATTATGTTTCAGTTTGAAGAAATATAGTATAATAAAATTATGGGGTGTTCGTTCGCACCTGGCCTCCATAGAATGGAAATATGTCACAAAGTTTAACAAGATTTTTTAATATAGATCCACAGAATATTGTGATAAGTGTTTCAGTGTGAACAGGTATGGTATAATAAATTATGGGGTTTATCTATTTTATTTTTACTTACATCATATTTTGCTTTGGTTTTGATAGCCCCAAATTCGAAGCTATCTCTTTACAACCCTTCTTATCATACTTTCATAAATCAGAGTCCATTTTCTGTAGACTGTTTTTGAACCCAGTCAACGACGGATACTTTTGCTAGTATATATATATATATATATATATATATATATATATATATATATATATATATATATATATATATATATATATATGATGGCTACGTACCCAGGAACTTTTAAATTTTATTACTGTTTTTAAAATTTACATTGTTAATTTTTGGTTGTTTGGCTCATATATACAGTACTTCCAGTAATTTTAGTCTTTTTACGTTTGGGTCCATATGAACGATTTTCGTATTTTTAACTAGGATATTTCTAAATTGGGAATGTGGGCAGCCATGTTGTTTTAGGTGTTAGCAAATCAAACTTGTATCTGAAATGTGTAGCGTTAATCGTCTGGACATTGTGTTGATCGTGTATCCAATGTAGCTATTGGTGTCTCTACTGTAAGGGATGCATTCTCCCAAAGGGCATTTGAATTGGTAGATTACATTGGTTTCATCGACTGATTTTTCTGTCCGGGAAGTGTGTTTTTTTATTATAAGGTTAGCAGTTGTTAATTTCTTGTAGTAGATGATAAATCTGATCTTTTTATTATTGACTGGGAATATATATCGATGTATTATATTTCTTAGTACGTTTTCATCTGATTTAAAGTTGTGGTGTAGCTTTAACAGTATTGTTTTTTTTCTTACCCTAATCACCTGTATTGTTTTTTTCTTACCCTAATCAACAGTATTGTTTTTTTTCTTACCCCCATGAACTGTATTGTTTTTCCTCTTACCCTCATCAACAGTATTGTTTTTTCTCTTACCCCATCAACTGTATTGTTTTTTTTCTTACCCTAATCACCTGTATTGTTTTTTTCTTACCCCCATAAACTGTATTGCTTTTTCTTTTACCCCCATCAACTGTATTGTTTTTTTCTTACCCAATCAAAGGTATTGTTTTTTCTCTTACCCACATCAACTGTATTGTTTTTTTCTTACCCCCATCACCTGTATTGTTTTTTCTCTTACCCTCATCAACAGTATTGTTTTTTCTCTTACCCCCATCAACAGTACTGTTTTTTTTCTTACCCTCATCACCTGTATTGTTTTTTTCTTGCCCCCATCAACTGTATTGTTTTTTCTCTTACCCCCATCACCTGTATTGTTTTTTCTCTTACCCCCATCAACTGTATTGTTTTTTCTCTTATCCCCATCAACTGTATTGTTTTTTTTTCTTACCCCCATCACCTGTATTGTTTTTTCTCTTGCCCCCATCAACTGTATTGTTTTTTCTCTTATCCCCATCAACTGTATTGTTTTTTTTTCTTACCCCCATCACCTGTATTGTTTTTTTTTCTTACACTCATCAACTGTATTGTTTTTTCTCTTACCCCAATCAACTGTATTGTTTTTTCTCTTACCCTCATCAACAGTATTGTTTTTTCTCTTACCCCCATCAACAGTATTGTTTTTTTTCTTACCCTCATCAACTGTATCGTTTTTTCTCTTACCCCCATCAACAGTATTGTTTTTTCTCTTACCCCCATCACCTGTATTGTTTTTTCTCTTACCCCAATCAACTGTATTGTTTTTTTCTCTTACCCCCATCAACAGTATTGTTTTTTTTCTTACCCCCATCAACTGTATTGTTTTTTTTCTTACCCCCATCACCTGTATTGTTTTTTCTTACCCCCATCAACTGTATTGTTTTTTCTCTTACCCTCATCAACAGTATTGTTTTTTCTCTTACCCTCATAAACTGCATTGTTTTTTTGTCTTACCCCCATCAACTGTATTGTTTTTTTCTTACCCACATCACCTGTATTGTCTTTTTTCTTACTCTCATAACCTGTATTGTTTTTTTTCTTACCCATCACATGTATTGTTTTTTCTCTTCCTCTCATCAACAGTATTGTTTTTTCTCTTACCCCCATCAACTGTATTGTTTTTTCTCTTACCCCCATCAACAGTATTGTTTTTTCTCTTACCCTCATCAACAGTATTGTTTTTTTCTTACCCCCATCAACAGTATTGTTTTTCTCTTACCCTCATCAACTGTATTGTTTTTTCTCTAACCATCATCACCTGTGTTGTTTTTTCTCTTACCCCCATTACCTGTATTGTTTTTTCTCTTACCCTCAACAACTGTATTGTTTTTTTTCTTACCCCCATCACCTGTATTGTTTTTTCTCTAACCCTCATCAACAGTATTGTTTTTTCTCTTACCCTCATCAACAGTATTGTTTTTTTTCTTACCCCCATCACCTATATTGTTTTTTCTCTTACCTTCATCAATTGTATTGCTTTTCTTTCTTACCCGCATCAACTGTGTTGTTTTTTTTTCTTACCCCCATCAACTGTGTTGTTTTTTCTCTTACCCTCATCAACAGTATTGTTTTTTCTCTTACCCTCATACAACTGTATTGCTTTTTCTCTTACCCTCATAAATTGTATTGTTTTTTTCCATTTTCTCTTCCCCTGATCAACTGTTTTTTTTTTTTAATTTTTTCTTACCCCCATCACCTGTATTGTTTTTTCTCAAACCCTCATCAACTATATTGTTTGTTATTTTCTCTTACCCTAATCAACTATATTGTTTTTTATTTTCTCTAACCCTTCCCCTCATAAACTGTATTGTTTTTTTTATTATTAACTGTTACCGTCATCAACTGTATTGTTTTTTTTTTATTTCCTCTCACCCTCATTAACTGTATTATTTTTTATTTCTCTTACCCTCATCAACTGTATTGTATTTTTATTTTCTCTTACTCTCATCAACTGTATTGTATTTTTTATTTTCTCTTACCCTTATCAACTGTATTGTATTTGTTACTGTCTCTTCCCCTCATCAACTGTATTGTTTTTTTTTATTTCTTCTCACCCTCATTAACTGTATTATTTTTTATTTCTCTTACCCTCATCAACTGTATTGTATTTTTTATTTTCTCTTCCTCTCACCAACCGTATTGTATTTTTTTATTTTCTCTTACCCTCATTAACTGTATTTTAGTTTTTTATTTTCTCTTCCCCTTATAAACTGTATTGTATTTTTTTATTTTCTCCTCCCCTCAGTAACTGTATTATATTTTTTATTTTCTCATCCCCTCATCAACTGTATTGTATTTTTTTATTTTCTCTTACCATCATCAACTGTATTGTATTTTTTATTTTCTCTTCCCCTCATCAACTGTATTGTATTTTGTATATTTTCTCTTACCCTCATCAACTGTATTGTATTTTTTTATTTTCTCTTACCCTCATCAACTGTATTGTATTTTTTATTTTCTCTTACCCTCATCAACTGTATTGTATTTTGTATATTTTCTCTTACCCTCATCAACTGTATTGTATTTTTTATTTTCTCTTCCCCTCATCAACTGTATTGTATTTTTTATTTTCTCTTCCCCTCATCAACTGTATTGTATTTTTTATTTTCTCTTACCCTCATCAACTGTATTGTATTTTTTTATTTTCTCTTACCATCATCAACTGTATTGTATTTTTTTATTTTCTCTTCCCCTCATTAACTGTATTGTATTTTTTTTTTCTCTTACCCTCATCAACTGTATTGTGTTTTTTTATTTTCTCTTACCATCATCAACTGTATTGTATTTTTTTATTTTCTCTTCCCCTCATTAACTGTATTGTATTTTTTTTTCTCTTACCCTCATCAACTGTATTGTATTTTTTTATTTTCTCTTACCATCATCAACTGTATTGTATTTTTTATTTTCTCTTCCCCTCATCAACTGTATTGTATTTTTTTATTTTCTCTTCCCCTCATCAACTGTATTGTATTTTTTTATTTTCTCTTACCCTCATCAACTGTATTGTATTTTTTTATTTTCTCTTCCCCTCATTAACTGTATTGTATTTTTTTTTCTCTTACCCTCATCAACTGTATTGTATTTTTTTTATTTTCTCTTCCCCTCATTAACTGTATTGTATTTTTTTATTTTCTCTTACCATCATCAACTGTATTGTATTTTTTATTTTCTCTTACCCTCATCAACTGTATTGTATTTTTTTATTTTCTCTTACCCTCATCACCTGTATTGTATTTTTTTATTTTCTCTTCCCCTCATTAACTGTATTGTATTTTTTTTTCTCTTACCCTCATCAACTGTATTGTATTTTTTTATTTTCTCTTCCCCTCATCAACTGTATTGTATTTTTTATTTTCTCTTACCCTCATCAACTGTATTGTATTTTTTATTTTCTCTTCCCCTCATCAACTGTATTGTATTTTTTATTTTCTCTTACCCTCATCAACTGTATTGTATTTTTTTTTGTCTTACCCTCATCAACTGTATTGTATTTTTTATTTTCTCTTACCCTCATCAACTGTATTGTATTTTTTATTTTCTCTTCCCCTCATCAACTGTATTGTATTTTTTATTTTCTCTTACCCTCATCAACTGTATTGTATTTTTTATTTTTTCTTACCCTCATCAACTGTATTGTATTTTTTTTATTTTCTCTTCCCCTCATAAACAGTATTGTATTTTTTATTTTCTCTTGCCCTCATCAACTGTATTGTATTTTTTTATTTTCTCTTACCCTCATAAACTGTATTGTATTTTTTTTTCTCTTACCCTCATCAACTGTATTGTATTTTTTTTATTTTCTCTTCCCCTCATCAACTGTATTGTATTTTTTTTATTTTCTCTTACCCTCATCAACTGTATTGTATTTTGTTATTTTCTCTTACCCTCATAAACTGTATTGTATTTTTTTTTCTCTTACCCTCATCAACTGTATTGTATTTTTTTTATTTTCTCTTACCCTCATCAACTGTATTGTATTTTTTTATTTTCTCTTACCCTCATAAACTGTATTGTATTTTTTTTTCTCTTACCCTCATCAACTGTATTGTATTTTTTTTATTTTCTCTTCCCCTCATCAACTGTATTGTATTTTTTTTATTTTCTCTTACCCTCATCAACTGTATTGTATTTTTTTTATTTTCTCTTACCCTCATCAACTGTATTGTATTTTTTTTATTTTCTCTTCCCCTCATCAACTGTATTGTATTTTTTTTATTTTCTCTTACCCTCATCAACTGTATTGTATTTTGTATATTTTCTCTTCCCCTCATCAACTGTATTGTATTTTTTTTATTTTCTCTTACCCTCATCAACTGTATTGTATTTTTTTTATTTTCTCTTACCCTCATCAACTGTATTGTATTTTTTTTATTTTCTCTTACCCTCATAAACTGTATTGTATTTTTTTTTCTCTTACCCTCATCAACTGTATTGTTTTTTTTTTATTTTCTCTTACCCTCATCAACTGTATTGTATTTTTTTTATTTTCTCTTACCCTCATCAACTGTATTGTATTTTTTTTATTTTCTCTTACCCTCATCAACTGTATTGTATTTTTTTTATTTTCTCTTCCCCTCATCAACTGTATTGTATTTTTTTATTTTCTCTTACCCTCATCAACTGTATTGTATTTTGTATATTTTCTCTTCCCCTCATCAACTGTATTGTATTTTTTATTTTCTCTTACCCTCATCAACTGTATTGTATTTTTTTTATTTTCTCTTACCCTCATCAACTGTATTGTATTTTGTATATTTTCTCTTCCCCTCATCAACTGTATTGTATTTTTTATTTTCTCTTACCCTCATCAACTGTATTGTATTTTTTTTATTTTCTCTTACCCTCATCAACTGTATTGTATTTTTTTTATTTTCTCTTCCCCTCATCAACTGTATTGTATTTTTTTATTTTCTCTTCCCCTCATCAACTGTATTGTATTTTTTTTATTTTCTCTTACCCTCATCAACTGTATTGTATTTTGTATATTTTCTCTTATTCTCATCAACTGTATTGTATTTTTTTATTTTCTCTTACCCTCATCAACTGTATTGTTTTTTTATTTTCTCTTACCCTCATCAACTGTATTGTATTTTGTATATTTTCTCTTACCCTCATCAACTGTATTGTATTTTTTTATTTTCTCTTACCCTCATCAACTTTATTGTTTTTTTATTTTCTCTTACCCTCATCAACTGTATTGTTTTTTTTTATTTTCTCTTACCCTCATCAACTCTATTGTATTTTTTTATTTACTCTTGCCCTCATCAACTGTATTGTATTTTTTATTTTCTCTTACCCTCATCAACTCTATTGTATTTTTTTATTTACTCTTGCCCTCATCAACTGTATTGTATTTTGTATATTTTCTCTTTCCCTCATCAACTGTATTGTATTTGTTACTGTCTCTTCCCCTCATCAACTGTATTGTATTTTTTATTTTCTCTTACCCTCATCAACTGTATTGTATTTTTTTATTTTCTCTTACCCTCATCAACTGTATTGTATTTTTTATTTTCTCTTACCCTCATCAACTGTATTGTATTTTTTTTCTCTTACCCTCATCAACTGTATTGTATTTTTTATTTTCTCTTACCCTCATCAACTGTATTGTATTTTTTTTTTCTCTTACCCTCATCAACTGTATTGTATTTTTTTATTTTCTCTTACCCTCATCAACTGTATTGTATTTTTTATTTTCTCTTACCCTCATCAACTGTATTGTATTTTTTATTTTCTCTTACCCTCATCAACTGTATTGTATTTTTTATTTTCTCTTACCCTCATCAACTGTATTGTATTTTTTTTTCTCTTACCCTCATCAACTGTATTCTATTTTTTATTTTCTCTTACCCTCATCAACTGTATTGTATTTTTTTTTCTCTTACCCTCATCAACTGTATTGTATTTTTTATTTTCTCTTACCCTCATCAACTGTATTGTATTTTTTTATTTTCTCTTACCCTCATCAACTGTATTGTATTTTTTATTTTCTCTTACCCTCATCAACTGTATTGTATTTTGTATATTTTCTCTTACCCTCATCAACTGTATTGTATTTTTTTTATTTTCTCTTCCCCTCATCAACTGTATTGTATTTTTTTAATTTTCTCTTACCCTCATCAACTGTATTGTATTTTTTTATTTTCTCTTACCCTCATCAACTGTATTGTATTTTTTATTTTTTCTTACCCTCATCAACTGTATAGTATTGTTTTTATTTTTTCTTACCCTCATCAACTGTATTGTATTTTTTTATTTTTTCTTACCCTCATCAACTGTATTGTATTTTTTTTATTTTCTCTTACCCTCATCAACTGTATTGTATTTTTTTAATTTTTTCTTACCCTCATCAACTGTATTGTATTTTGTATATTTTCTCTTACCCTCATCAACTGTATTGTATTTTTTTTTCTCTTCCCCTCATACACTGTATTGTATTTTTTTTATTTTCTCTTCCCCTCATCAACTGTATTGTATTTTTTTATTTTCTCTTACCCTCATCAACTGTATTGTATTTTTTTTTATTTTCTCTTCCCCTCATCAACTGTATTGTATTTTTTTTATTTTCTCTTCCCCTCATCAACTGTATTGTATTTTTTTTTATTTTCTCTTCCCCTCATCAACTGTATTGTATTTTTTTATTTTCTCTTACCCTCATCAACTGTATTGTATTTTTTTTATTTTCTCTTCCCCTCATCAACTGTATTGTATTTTTTTTATTTTCTCTTCCCCTCATCAACTGTATTGTATTGTTTTTATTTTCTCTTCCCCTCATCAACAGTATTGTATTTTTTATTTTCTCTTACCCTCATCAACTGTATTGTATTTTTTATTTTTTCTTACCCTCATCAACTGTATTGTATTGTTTTTATTTTCTCTTCCCCTCATCAACAGTATTGTATTTTTTATTTTCTCTTGCCCTCATCAACTGTATTGTATTTGTTTTATTTTCTCTTCCCCTCATCAACTGTATTGTATTTTTTTATTTTCTCTTACCCTCATCAACTGTATTGTATTTTTTTTTCTCTTACCCTCATCAACTGTATTGTATTTTTTTTATTTTCTCTTCCCCTCATCAACTGTATTGTATTTTTTTTTCTCTTACCCTCATCAACTGTATTGTATTTTTTTTATTTTCTCTTACCCTCATTAACTGTATTGTTTTTTATTTATCTTACCCTCATTAACTGTATTGTATTTGTTACTGTCTCTTCCCCTCATCAACTGTATTGTATTTTGTATATTTTCTCTGACCCTCATCAACTGTATTTTATTTGTTACTGTCTCTTCCCCTCATCAACTGTATTGTATTTTTTATTTTCTCTTACCCTCATCAACTGTTTTGTATTTTGTATATTTTCTCTTACCCTCATCAACTGTATTGTATTTTTTTATTTTCTCTTACCGTCATCAACTTTATTGTTTTTTTATTTTCTCTTACCCTCATCAACTGTATTGTATTTTTTTATTTTCTCTTCCCCTAATCAACTGTATTGTATTTTGTATATTTTCTCTTACCCTCATCAACTGTATTGAATTTTTTATTTTCTCTTACCCTCATCAACTGTATTGTATTGTTTTATTTTCTCTTACCCTCATCAACTGTATTGTAATTTTTATTTTCTCTTCCCCTTATCAACTGTATTGTATTTTTTATTTACTCTTCCCGTCATCACCTTTATTGTTTTTTTTTATTTACTCTTATCAACTGTATTATTACCATCATCAACTGTATTGTATTTGTTACTGTCTCTTCCCCTCATCAATTGTATTGTATTTTTTTATTTTCTCTTCCCCTCATCAACTGTATTGTTTTTTATTTCTCTTACCCTCATCAACTGTATTGTATTTTTTTATTGTCTCTTCCCCTCATAAACTGTATTGTTTTTTTTATTTCTCTTACCCTCATCAACAGTATTGTATTTGTTACTGTCTCTTCTTCTCATCAACTGTATTGTATTTTTTTATTTTCTCTTCCCCTCATCAACTGTATTGTTTTTTTATTTCTCTTACCCTCATCAACAGTATTGTATTTGTTACTGTCTCTTCCCCTCATCAACTGTATTGTTTTTGTTTATTTACTCTTACCCTCATCAACTGTATTGTTTTTTTATTTACTCTTACCCTCATCAACTGTATTGTTTTTGTTTATTTACTCTTACCCTCATCAACTGTATTGTTTTTGTTTATTTACTCTTACCCTCATCAACTGTATTGTTTTTTTTTATGTACTCTTACCCTCATCAACTGTATTGTTTTTTTATTTACTCTTACCCTCATCAACTGTATTGTTTTTGTTTATTTACTCTTACCCTCATCAACTGTATTGTTTTTTATTTACTCTTACCCTCATCAACTGTATTGTTTTTGTTTATTTACTCTTACCCTCATCAACTGTATTGTTTTTTTATTTACTCTTACCCTCATCAACTGTATTGTTTTTGTTTATTTACTCTTACCCTCATCAACTGTATTGTTTTTGTTTATTTACTCTTACCCTCATCAACTGTATTGTTTTTTTTTATGTACTCTTACCCTCATCAACTGTATTGTTTTTTTATTTACTCTTACCCTCATCAAATGTATTGTTTGTTTTTATTTACTCTTACCCTCATCAAGTGTATTGTTTTTTTTATTTACTCTTTCCCTCATCTACTGTATTGTTTTTTTTATTTACTCTTACCCTCATCAACTGTATTGGTTTTTTTTATTTACTCTCACCCTCATCGACTGTATTGTTTTTTATTTACTCTTACCCTCATCACCTTTATTGTTTTTTTTATTTACTCTCATCAACTGTATTATTACCCTCATCAACTGTATTGTATTTGTTACTGTCTCTTCCCCTCATCAAATGTATTGTTTTTTTATTTACTCTTCCCCTCATCAACTGTAGTGTTTTTTTAGTTACTCTTACCCTCATCAACAGTATTGTATTTGTTACTGTCTCTTCCCCTCATCAACTTTATTGTATTTTTTTATTTTCTCTTACCCTCATCAACTGTATTTTTTTTATTTACTCTTACCCTCATGAACTGCATTGTTTTTTTTACGTACTTTTACCCTCATCAACTGTATTGTTTTTTTTATTTCCTCATACACTTATCAACTGTATTGTATTTTGTTATTTTCTCTTACCCTCATCAACTGTATTGTTTTTTTATTTACTCTTACCCTCATCAACTATATCGTTTTTTTTTATTTACTCTTTCCCTCATCAACTGTGTTGTTTTTTTTATTTACTCTTACCCTCATCAACTGTATTGTTTTTTTTATTTACTCTTTCCCTTATCGACTGTATTGTTTTTGTATTTACTCTTACCCTCATCAACTGTATTATTTTTTTTATTTACTCTTTCCCTTATCAACTGTATTGTTTTTGTATTTACTCTTACCCTCATCAACTGTATTGTTTTTTTTTATTTACTCTTACCCTCATACAACTGTATTGTTTTTTATTTACTCTTACCCTTATCAACTGATTGTATTTTTTATTTACTCTTACCCTCATCAACTGTATTGTTTTTTTATTTACTCTTTCCCTCATCAACTGTATTGTTTTTTTATTTACTCTTTCCCTCATCAACTGTATTGTTTTTTTTATTTACTCCTACCCTCATCAACTGTATTGTTTTTTTGTTTACTCTTACCCTCATCAACTGTAAATTTTTTTTTTATTTACTCTTTCCCTTATCGACTCTATTGTTTTTGTATTTACTCTTACCCTCATCAACTGTATTATTTTTTTTATTTACTCTTACCCTTATCAACTGTATTGTATGTTTTTTTAGGTGCTCTTCCCCTCATCAACTGTATTGTATTTTGTTATTTTCTTTTACCCTCATCAACTGTATTGTATTTTGGTATTTTCTCTTACCCTCATCAACTGTATTTTTTTTATTTACTCTTACCCTCATCAACTGTATTGTATTTTTTTTAGTTTCTCTTACCCTCATCAACTGTATTGTTTTTTTATTTACTCTTACCCTCATCAACTTTATTGTATTTGTTACTGTCTCTTCCCCTCATCAACTGTATTGTATTTTTTTATTTTCTCTTCCCCTAATCAACTGTATTGTTTTTTTATTTACTCTTACCCTCATCAACTGTATTGTTTTTTTTTATTTACTCTTACCGTCATCAACTGTATTGTTTTTTATTTACTCTTCCCCTCATCAACTGTATTGTATTTTTTTATTTTCTCTTACCCTCATTAACTGTATTGTTTTTTTATTTACTATTACCCTCATCAACTGTATTGTATTTGTTACTGTCTCTTCCCCTCATCAACTGTATTGTATTTTTTTATTTTCTCTTACCCTCATCAACTGTATTGTTTTTTTATTTACTATTACCCTCATCAACTGTATTGTATTTGTTACTGTCTCTTCCCCTCATCAACTGTATTGTATTTTTTTATTTTCTCTTACCCTCATCAACTGTATTGTTTTTGTTTATTTACTCTTACCCTCATCAACTGTATTGTTTTTTTATTTACTATTACCCTCATCAACTGTATTGTATTTGTTACTGTCTCTTCCCCTCATCAACTGTATTGTATTTTTTTATTTTCTCTTACCCTTATCAACTGTATTGTATTTTGTTTTTTTCTCTTACCCTCATCAACTGTATTGTATTTTTATTATTTTTTCTTACCCTCATCAACTGTATTGTATTTTTTTATTTTCTCTCACCCTCATCAACTGTATTGTATTTTTTTTTATTTTCTCTTACCCTCATCAACTGTATTGTTTTTTTTATTTTTTCTAACTTTCATCAACTGTATTTTTTATTTTCTCTTACCCTCGTCAACTGTATTGTTATTTATTTTTTCTTACCCTCATCAACTGTAATGTTTTTTTTTTGTTTTTTTTTTATGCAATTTTCACCCCAAACAAGGCACAGTACCAATTTGAAGCAGGGGGCTACTATCAGGGACTTAATTAGCGGGGTCATTATGAAGGGAGATTAGTAGAAAGATGTTTGTTAACATTACACTTGAACTGCTGCATATCATTGCAGTTTGGAAAGCAGAATCCCGGAAGGGAGTTCCAAAGACCCGCAGTTCTGGGGAAGAAACTATTGCAGTAAAAGGCTTTCTTGCACCTAGGGATCTCTACTGTAAAGGGATGAGACTTAGTAGCTTGTCGGGTTTGTCGAGGGTAGTTACGTCGGGGAGGTACAAGTGTTTGCAGTTCGTCAGAGCATTCACCATTGAAGTATTTGTAGAACAGGCAGAGGGATGCAACATCTCGTCGATGGGACAGAGGCTGAAGCCTAGATGACAGGTCAGGACCTATCAGGTTGGCGACTCTCTTTTGAACCCTGTCCAGGAGCGAGAGACAAGAAGCAGATGCACCAGCCCGGATGTGACAACAGTACTCCATACATGGGCGAATGGTTGCCTTATAGAGGTATAGGATACTGTCAGGCGTAAGTAGTTTTCTAGCACGATAGAGGGAGCCAACCTTCCTTGCAGCAGCCTTGGCAATGCTGTCAATGTATCTATTCCAGTTCATATTCCCTGTAAACGTGTGGCCGAGGAGTGTAAAAGAAGTACTTTCAGGTAATGTGTTCTTGGCCATTGCTATTGATGGTAGAGAAGGTTTCTTGTAGTTATTGAAGGAAACAAGCTTAGTCTTAGCAGCATTGAATGTGACACACCATTTTTGTCCCCTATTCCACTACGAATTGGAGGTCATCCTCTAGTGTTTCTGCCATTTCCTTGGATATGTGTTCATTTGTTTTCCCCTCATATCTGTTATAGAGAGTGGTGTCATCGGCAAATATACCCATCTCCGAACCAATTTTATCAGGGAGGTCGTTTATGAATATCAGGACTAATAGAGGTCCAAGGATAGACCCCTGAGGTACTCCCGCATTTATGTCATATTGTTTGGATGTACGACCGTCGATGACAACTTTGATTTTTCTATTACTTAAGAAGTATTTAATTACATTATGAATTCTTCCAGTGATTCCATATGATCTAATTTTCCTTAGAAGACCATCGTGCCATACCCTGTCAAAAGCCTTAGATAAATCGAGGGCCACCGCTCTACCCTCCCCTGTTTTATCCAATGAACGGTATAAACGTTCAGAAACTACAGTTAAGATATCTGCTGTTGGACTAGGGCTTGATTAACTAAGGACTCAAATATTTTGGCAAAAAGGGGGAGGAGGGTAATGGGGCGAGAATTTAGTAGGTCAGTTCTTTCACCAGAATTCTTGAAGAGTCTCTCACCCTAATCAACTGTATTATTTTTTATTATTTACTCTAACCCTAATCAATGGTATTGTTTTTGCTTTCTCTTACCCTCATCAACTGTATTGTTTTTTTTTATTATTATTTTGTCATAACCTCATCAATTGTATTGTTTTTTTAAATTATTTTCTCTTACCCTATTCAATTGTATTGTTTTTTATTTAAAATTATTTTCTCTTCCCCTCATCAACAGTATTGTTTTTTTTTAATTTTCTCTTATCCTTATCAATTGTATTGCTTTTTTTTTATTATTTTCTCTTACCCTCATCAACCGTGTTGTTTTTTTTTTATTATTTTCCCTTACCCTCATCAATTTTATTGTTTTTTTTTATTATTTACTCTTACCCTCATCAACTGTATTGTATTTTTCATTGTCTTTTCCCCTCATCAACTGTATTGTATTTTCTAAATTTCTCTTACCCTCATCAATTGTATTGTTTTTTTTATTTACTCTTACCCTCATCAACTGTTTTTTTATTATTTACTCTTACCCTCATCAACTGTATTTTTTTTTTTTTATTTTCTCTTATCCTCATCAACTGTATTGTTTTCTTATTTCTCTTACCCTCATCAACTGTATTTTATTTGTTACTGTCTCTTCCCCTCATCAACTGTATTGTATTTTTTATTTTCTCTTCCCCCTCATCAACTGTATTGTTTTTTTATTTACTCTTACCCTCATCAACTGTATTGTATTTGTTACTGTCTCTTCCCCTCATCAACTGTATTGTATTTTTTAATTTTCTCTTCCCCTCATCAACTGTATTGTTTTTTTTATTTCTCTTACCCTCATAAACTGTATTGTATTTTTTATTTTCTCTTCCCCCTCATCAACTGTATTGTTTTTTTATTTACTCTTACCCTCATCAACTGTATTGTATTTGTTACTGTCTCTTCCCCTCATCAACTGTTTTGTATTTTTTTATTTTCTCTTCCCCTCATCAACTGTATTGTTTTTTTATTTCTCTTACCCTCATCAACAGTATTGTATTTGTTACTGTCTCTTCCCCTCATCTACTGTATTGTATTTTTTTATTTTCTCTTACCCTCATCAAGTTTATTGTTTTTTTTTTTATTTACTCTTTCCCTCATCAACTGTATTGTTTTTTTTATTTACTCTTACCCTCATCAAATGTATTGTTTTTTTTATTTACTCTTTCCCTCATCAACTGTATTGTTTTTTTCTCTTAAACTCATCGAGTGTATTGTGTTTTTTAAGTACTTTTACCCTCATCAACTGTATTGTATTTTGTTATTTTCTCTTACCCTCATCAACTGTATTATTTTTTTTATTTACTCTTTCCCTCATCAACTGTATTGTTTTTTTATTTACTCTTACCCTCATCAACTGTATTATTTTTTTTTATTTACTCTTACCCTCATCAACTGTATTGGTTTTTTTTTTATTTTCTCTTCCCCTCATCAACTGTATTGTATTTTGTTATTTTCTCTTACCCTCATCAACTGTATTGTTTTTTTTATTTACTCTTACCCTCATCAACTGTATTGTATTTTGTTATTTTCTCTTAGCCTCATCAACTGTATTGTTTTTTTATTTACTCTTACCCTCATCAACTGTATTATTTTTTTTATTTACTCTTACCCTTATCAACTGTATTGTATTTTTTTTTATTTTCTCTTCCCCTCATCAACTGTATTGTATTTTGTTATTTTCTCTTACCCTCATCAACTGTATTATTTTTTTTATTTACTCTTTCCCTCATCAACTGTATGGTTTTTTTATTTACTCTTTCCCTCATCAACTGTATTATTTTTTTTATTTACTCTTTCCCTCATCAACTGTATGGTTTTTTTATTTACTCTTTCCCTCATCAACTGTATTGTTTTTTCTATTTTCTCTTACCCTCATCAACTGTATTGTTTTTGTTATTTTCTCTTACCCTCATCAACTGTATTGTTTTTTTTTTTAATTTTCTCTTACCCTCATCAGTTGTATTGTTTTTTTTATTTTCTCTTACCCTCATCAACTGTATTGTTTTTTATTTACTCTTACCCTCATCAACTGTATTGGTTTTTTTTTTATTTTTTCTTACCCTCATCAACTGTATTGTATTTTGTTATTTTCTCTTACCCTCATCAACTCTATTGTATTTTTTTATTTACTCTTGCCCTCATCAACTGTATTGTATTTTTTTTAGTTTCTCTTCCCCTCATCAACTGTATTGTATTTTGTTATTTTCTCTTACCCTCATCAACTGTATTGTTTTTTTTATTTTCTCTTACCCTCATCAACTGTATTGTATTTTTTATTTTCTCTTACCCTCATACAACTGTATTGTATTTTTTTATTTTCTCTTACCCTCGTCAACTGTATTGTTTTTTGTTATTTTCTCTTACCCTTATCAACTGTATTGTTTTTTTATTTACTCTTACCCTCATCAACTGTATTGTTTTTTTTATTTACTCTTTCCCTCATCAACGGTATTGTTTTTTTTTATTTACTCTTTCCCTCATCAACTGTATTGTTTTTTCTATTTTCTCTTACCCTCATCAACTGTATTGTTTTTTTATTTTCTCTTACCCTCATCAACTGTATTGTTTTTTTTATTTTCTCTTACCCTCATCAACTGTATTGTATTTTGTATTTACTCTTACCCTCATCAACTGTATTGTATTTTGTTATTTTCTCTTACCCTCATCAACTGTATTGTTTTTTTTATTTACTCTTACCATCATGAACTGTATTGTTTTTTTTTATTAACTCTTTCCCTCATCAACTGTATTGTTTTTTTTTATTTACTCTTACCCCCATCAAATGTATTGTTTTTTTATTTACTCTTACCCTCATCAACTGTATTGTTTTTTTTTTACTCTTACCCTCATCAACTGTATTGTTTTTATTAATTATTTTCTCTTACCCTCATCAACTGTATTGTTTTTTTTATTTTCTCTTACCCTCATCAACTGTATTGTATTTTTTTATTTTCTCTTACCCTCATCAACTGTATTGTTTTTTGTTATTTTCTCTTACCCTTATCAACTGTATTGTTTTTTTATTTACTCTTACCCTCATCAACTGTATTGTTTTTTTTATTTACTCTTTCCCTCATCAACGGTATTGTTTTTTTTATTTACTCTTTCCCTCATCAACTGTATTGTTTTTTCTATTTACTCTTACCCTCATCAACTGTATTGTTTTTTTATTTTCTCTTACCCTCATCAACTGTATTGTTTTTGTATTTACTCTTACCCTCATCAACTGTATTGTATTTTGTTATTTTCTCTTACCCTCATCAACTGTATTGTTTTTTTATTTACTCTTACCCTCATGAACTGTATTGTTTTTTTTATTAACTCTTACCCTCATCAACTGTATTGTTTTTTTTTATTTACTCTTACCCTCATCAACTGTATTGTTTTTTTTATTTACTCTTACCCTCATCAACTGTATTGTTTTTTTTTTACTCCTACCCTCATCAACTGTATTGTTTTTATTAATTATTTTCTCTTACCCTCATCAACTGTATTGTTTTTATTAATTATTTTCTCTTACCCTCATCAAATACTGTTTTTTTTTATTAATAACTTTTACCCTCATCAACTGTATTGTTTTTTATATTATTTTCTCTTACCCTCATCAATAGTATTGTTTTTTAATTTTCTCTTACCCTCATCAACTGTATTGTTTTTTTTTGTAATTTTCTCTTACCCTCATCAGTTGTATTGTTTTTTTTATTTTCTCTTCCCCTCATCAACTGTATTGTTTTTTTATTTACTCTTACCCTCATCAACTGTATTGTATTTTGTTATTTTCTCTTACCCTCATCAACTGTATTGTTTTTTTTAGTTTCTCCTCCCCTCATCAACTGTATTGTTTTTTTATTTTCTCTTACCCTCATCAATAGTATTGTTTTTTAATTTTCTCTTACCCTACTCAACTGTATTGTTTTTTTTGGTAATTTTCTCTTACCCTCATCAGTTGTATTGTTTTTTTTATTTTCTCTTCCCCTCATCAACTGTATTGTTTTTTATTTTCTCTTACCCTCATTAACTGTATTGTATTTTGTATTTACTCTTACCCTCATCAACTGTATTGTATTTTGTTATTTTCTCTTACCCTCATCAACTGTATTGTTTTTTTATTTACTCTTACCCTCATCAACTGTATTGTTTTTTTTATTTACTCTTTCCCTCATCAACGGTATTGTTTTTTTTTTATTTACTCTTTCCCTCATCAACTGTATTGTTTTTTTATTTACTCTTTCCCTCATCAACTGTATTGTTTTTTTATTTTCTCTTACCCTCATCAACTGTATTGTATTTTGTTATTTTCTCTTACCCTCATCAACTGTATTGTTTTTTTATTTACTCTTACCCTAATGAATTGTATTGTTTTTTTTATTAACTCTTTCCCTCATCAACTATATTGTTTTTTTTATTTACTCTTACCCTCATCAACTGTATTGTTTTTTTATTTACTCTTTCCCTCATCAACTGTATTCTTTTTTTTTATTTACTCTTACCCTCATCAACTGTATTGATTTTTAATTTCTCTTACCCTCATCAACTGTATTGTATTTTTGTATTTTCTCTTACCCTCATCAACTGTATTGTTTTTTTTTATTTACTCTTACCCTCATCAACTGTATTGTTTTTTTATTTACTCTTACCCTCATCAACTGTATTGTTTTTTTTATTTACTCTTACCCTCATCAACTGTATTGTTTTTTTATTTACTCTTACCCTCATCAACTGTATTGTTTTTTATTTACTCTTACCCTAATCAACTGTATTGTTTTTTTATTTACTCTTACCCTCATCAACTGTATTGTTTTTTTTACTCTTACCCTCATCAACTGTATTGTTTTTATGAATTATTTTCTCTTACCCTCATCAACTGTATGGTTTTTATTAATTATTTTCTCTTACCCTCATCAAATACTGTTTTTTTTTAGTAATAACTTTTACCCTCATCAACTGTATTGTATTTTTTTTATTTTCTCTTACCCTCATCAACAGTATTGTATTTGTTATTTTCTCTTACCCTCATCAACTGTATTGTTTTTTTTTTTTAATTTTCTCTTACCCTCATCAGTTGTATTGTTTTTTTTATTTTCTCTTCCCCTCATCAACTGTATTGTTTTTTAATTTACGCTTACCCTCATCAACTGTATTGTATTTTGTTATTTTCTCTTACCCTCATCAACTGTATTGTTTTTTATTTACTCTTACCCTCATCAACTGTATTGTATTTTGTTATTTTCTCTTACCCTCATCAACTGTATTGTTTTTTTATTTTCTCTTACCCTCATCAACTGTATTGTTTTTTTTATTTACTCTTACCCTAATCAACTGTATTGTTTTTTTTTTACTCTTACCCTCATCAACTGTATTGTTTTTATTAATTATTTTCTCTTACCCTCATCAACTGTATTGTTTTTATTAATTATTTTCTCTTACCCTCATCAAATACTGTTTTTTTTTATTAATAACTTTTACCCTCATCAACTGTATTGTTTTTTATATTATTTTCTCTTACCCTCATCAATAGTATTGTTTTTTAATTTTCTCTTACCCTCATCAACTGTATTGTTTTTTTTTGTAATTTTCTCTTACCCTCATGAGTTGTATTGTTTTTTTTATTTTCTCTTCCCCTCATCAACTGTATTGTTTTTTTATTTACTCTTACCCTCATCAACTGTATTGTATTTTGTTATTTTCTCTTACCCTCATCAACTGTATTGTTTTTTTTTAGTTTCTCCTCCCCTCATCAACTGTATTGTTTTTTTATTTTCTCTTACCCTCATCAATAGTATTGTTTTTTAATTTTCTCTTACCCTCATCAACTGTATTGTTTTTTATTTACTCTTACCCTCATCAACTGTATTGTATTTTGTTATTTTCTCTTACCCTCATCAGTTGTATTGTTTTTTTTATTTTCTCTTCCCCTCATCAACTGTATTGTTTTTTTATTTTCTCTTACCCTCATCAACTGTATTGTATTTTGTTATTTTCTCTTACCCTCATCAACTGTATTGTTTTTTTATTTACTCTTACCCTCATCAACTGTATTGTTTTTATTAATTATTTTCTCTTACCCTCATCAAATACTGTTTTTTTTTATTAATAACTTTTACCCTCATCAACTGTATTGTTTTTTATATTATTTTCTCTTACCCTCATCAATAGTATTGTTTTTTAATTTTCTCTTACCCTCATCAACTGTATTGTTTTTTTTTGTAATTTTCTCTTACCCTCATCAGTTGTATTGTTTTTTTTATTTTCTCTTCCCCTCATCAACTGTATTGTTTTTTTATTTACTCTTACCCTCATCAACTGTATTGTATTTTGTTATTTTCTCTTACCCTCATCAACTGTATTGTTTAATTTAGTTTCTCCTCCCCTCATCAACTGTATTGTTTTTTTATTTTCTCTTACCCTCATCAATAGTATTGTTTTTTTAATTTTCTCTTACCCTCATCAACTGTATTGTTTTTTTTTTGTAATTTTCTCTTACCCTCATCAGTTGTATTGTTTTTTTTATTTTCTCTTCCCCTCATCAACTGTATTGTTTTTTTATTTTCTCTTACCCTCATTAACTGTATTGTATTTTGTATTTACTCTTACCCTCATCAACTGTATTGTATTTTGTTATTTTCTCTTACCCTCATCAACTGTATTGTTTTTTTATTTACTCTTACCCTCATCAACTGTATTGTTTTTTTTATTTACTCTTTCCCTCATCAACGGTATTGTTTTTTTTTTATTTACTCTTTCCCTCATCAACTGTATTGTTTTTTTATTTACTCTTTCCCTCATCAACTGTATTGTTTTTTTATTTTCTCTTACCCTCATCAACTGTATTGTATTTTGTTATTTTCTCTTACCCTCATCAACTGTATTGTTTTTTTATTTACTCTTACCCTCATGAATTGTATTGTTTTTTTTTATTAACTCTTTCCCTCATCAACTATATTGTTTTTTTTATTTACTCTTACCCTCATCAACTGTATTGTTTTTTTATTTACTCTTTCCCTCATCAACTGTATTCTTTTTTTTTATTTACTCTTACCCTCATCAACTGTATTGATTTTTAATTTCTCTTACCCTCATCAACTGTATTGTATTTTGGTATTTTCTCTTACCCTCATCAACTGTATTGTTTTTTTTATTTACTCTTACCCTCATCAACTGTATTGTTTTTTTATTTACTCTTACCCTCATCAACTGTATTGTTTTTTTTATTTACTCTTACCCTCATCAACTGTATTGTTTTTTTATTTACTCTTACCCTCATCAACTGTATTGTTTTTTTATTTACTCTTACCCTCATCAACTGTATTGTTTTTTTATTTACTCTTACCCTCATCAACTGTATTGTTTTTTTTACTCTTACCCTCATCAACTGTATTGTTTTTATTAATTATTTTCTCTTACCCTCATCAACTGTATGGTTTTTATTAATTATTTTCTCTTACCCTCATCAAATACTGTTTTTTTTTAGTAATAACTTTTACCCTCATCAACTGTATTGTTTTTTATATTATTTTCTCTTACCCTCATCAACAGTATTGTTTTTGTTATTTTCTCTTACCCTCATCAACTGTATTGTTTTTTTTTTTAATTTTCTCTTACCCTCATGAGTTGTATTGTTTTTTTTATTTTCTCTTCCCCTCATCAACTGTATTGTTTTTTAATTTACGCTTACCCTCATCAACTGTATTGTATTTTGTTATTTTCTCTTACCCTCATCAACTGTATTGTTTTTTATTTACTCTTACCCCAATCAACTGTATTGTATTTTGTTATTTTCTCTTACCCTCATCAACTGTATTGTTTTTTATTTACTCTTACCCTCATCAACTGTATTGTATTTTGTTATTTTCTCTTACCCTCATCAACTGTATTGTTTTTTTATTTTCTCTTACCCTCATCAACTGTATTGTTTTTTTTATTTGCTCTTACCCTTATCAACTGTATTGTATTTTTTATTTACTCTTACCCACATCAACTGTATTGTTTTTTTTATTTACTCTTTCCCTAAACAACTGTATTGTTTTTTTTATTTACTCTTACCCTCATCAACTGTATTGTTTTTTTATTTACTCTTACCCACATCAACTGTATTGTTTTTTTTATTTACTCTTACCCACATCGACTGTATTGTTTTTTTATTTACTCTTACCCTCATCACCTTTATTGTTTTTTTTATTTACTCTCATCAACTGTATTATTACCCACATCAACTGTATTGTATTTGTTACTGTCTCTTCCCCTCATCAATTGTATTGTATTTTTTTATTTTCTCTTCCCCTCATCAACTGTATTGTCTTTTTATTTCTCTTACCCTCATCAACAGTATTGTATTTGTTACTGTGTCTTCCGCTCATCAACTGTATTGTATTTTTTTTATTTTCTCTTCCCCTCATAAACTGTATTGTTTTTTTTTCTCTTACAGTCATCAACAGTATTGTTTTTTATTTTCTCTTACCCTCATCAACTGTATTGTTTTTATTAATTATTTTCTCTTACCCTCATCAACTGTATTGTTTTTATTAATTATTTTCTCTTCCCCTCATCAAATACTGTTTTTTTTATTAATAACTTTTACCCTCATCAACTGTATTGTTTTTTATATTATTTTCTCTTACTCTCATCACCAGTATGGTTTTTGTAATTTTCTCTTACCCTCATCAACTGTATTGTTTTTTTTTGTAATTTTCTCTTACCCTCATCAGTTGTATTGTTTTTTTATTTTCTCTTCCCCTCATCAACTGTATTGTTTTTTTTATTTACTCTTACCCTCATCAACTGTATTGTATTTTGTTATTTTCTCTTCCCCTCATCAACTGTATTGTTTTTTATTTACTCTTACCCTTATCAACTGTATTGTTTTTTTTATTTACTCTTACCCACATCAACTGTATTGTTTTTTTATTTACTCTTACCCTCATCAACTATATTGTTTTTTTATTTACTCTTTCCCTCAACAACTGTATTGTTTTTTTTGTATTTACTCTTACCCTCATCAACTGTATTGTTTTTTTATTTACTCTTACCCTCATCAACTGTATTGTTTTTTTTATTTACTCTTACCCTCATCAACTGTATTGTATTTTGTTATTTTCTCTTACCCTCATCAACTGTATTGTTTTTTTATTTACTCTTACCCTTATCAACTGTATTGTTTTTTTTATTTACTCTTACCCACATCAACTGTATTGTTTTTTTATTTACTCTTACCCTCATCAACTATATTGTTTTTTTATTTACTCTTTCCCTCAACAACTGTATTGTTTTTTTTGTATTTACTCTTCCCCTCATCAACTGTATTGTTTTTTTATTTACTCTTACCCTCATAAACTGTATTGTTTTTTTTATTTACTCTTACCCTCATCAACTGTATTGTTTTTTTTTTGTAATTTTCTCTTACCCTCATCAGTTGTATTGTTTTTTTATTTTCTCTTCCCCTCATCAACTGTATTGTTTTTTTTATTTACTCTTACCCTCATCAACTGTATTGTATTTTGTTATTTTCTCTTACCCTCATCAACTGTATTGTTTTTTTATTTACTCTTACCCTTATCAACTGTATTGTTTTTTTTATTTACTCTTACCCACATCAACTGTATTGTTTTTTTATTTACTCTTACCCTCATCAACTATATTGTTTTTTTATTTACTCTTTCCCTCAACAACTGTATTGTTTTTTTTGTATTTACTCTTACCCTCATCAACTGTATTGTTTTTTTATTTACTCTTACCCTCATCAACTGTATTGTTTTTTTATTTACTCTTACCCTCATCAACTGTATTGTATTTTGTTATTTTCTCTTACCCTCATCAACTGTATTGTTTTTTTATTTACTCTTACCCTTATCAACTGTATTGTTTTTTTATTTACTTTTACCCTCATCAACTGTATTGTTTTTTTATTTACTCTTACCCTCATCAACTGTATTGTTTTTTTATTTACTCTTACCCTCATCGACTGTATTGTATTTTGTTATTTACTCTTACCCTCATCAACTGTATGATTTTTTTATTTACTCTTACCCGCATCAACTGTATTGTTTTTTTATTTACTCTTACCCTCATCAACTGTATTGTATTTTGTTATTTTCTCTTACCCTCATCAACTGTATTGTTTTTTTATTTACTCTTACCCTCATCAACTGTATTGTTTTTTTATTTACTCTTACCCTCATCAACGGTATTGTTTTTTTTATTTACTCTTACCCACATCAACTGTATTGTTTTTTTATTTACTCTTACCCTCATCAACTGTATTGTTTTTTTATTTACTCTTACCCTCATCAACAGTATTGTATTTTGTTATTTTCTCTTACCCTCATCAACTGTATTGTTTTTTTATTTTCTCTTACCCTCATCAACTGTATTGTTTTTTTTATTTACTCTTACCCTCATCAACTGTATTGTATTTTGTTATTTACTCTTACCTTCATCAACTGTATTGTTTTTTTATTTACTCTTACCCTCATCAACTGTATTGTTTTTTTTTATTTACTCTTACCCTCATCAACTGTATTGTTTTTTTTATTTACTCTTACCCTCATCAACTGTATTGTTTTTTTATTTACTCTTACCCTCATCAACTGTATTGTATTTTGTTATTTTCTCTTACCCTCATCAACTGTATTGTTTTTTTATTTACTCTTACCCTTATCAACTGTATTGTTTTTTTAGTTACTCTTACCCTCATCAACTGTATTGTTTGTTTATTTACTCTTACCCTCATCAACTGTATTGTTATTTTATTTACTCTTACCCTCATCAACTGTATTGTATTTTGTTATTTTCTCTTACCCTCATCAACTGTATTGTTTTTTTTATTTACTCTTACCCTTATCAACTGTATTGTTTTTTTATTTACTCTTACCCTCATCAACTGTATTGTTTTTTTATTTACTCTTACCCTCATCAACTGTATTGTATTTTGTTATTTTCTCTTACCCTCATCAACTGTATTGTTTTTTTATTTACTCTTACCCTTATCAACTGTATTGTTTTTTTAGTTACTCTTACCCTCATCAACTGTATTGTTTTTTTATTTACTCTTACCCTCATCAACTGTATTGTTTTTTTTATTTACTCTTACCCTCATCAACTGTATTGTATTTTGTTATTTTCTCTTACCCTCATCAACTGTATTGTTTTTTATTTACTCTTACCCTCATCAATTGTATTGTTTTTTTTATTTACTCTTACCCTCCTCAACTGTATTGTATTTTTTTTATTTACTCTTACCCTCATCAAGTGTATTGTTTTGTTTATTTACTCTTTCCCTCATCTACTGTATTGTTTTTTTTATTTACTCTTACCCTCATCAACTGTATTGTTTTTTTTTTATTTACTCTTACCCTCATCAAGTGTATTGTTTTTTTATTTACTCTTACCCTCATCAACTGTATTGTTTTTTTTATTTACTCTTACCCACATCAACTGTATTGTTTTTTTTATTTACTCTTACCCTCATCAACTGTATTGTTTTTTTATTTACTCTTACCCTCATCAACTGTATTGTATTTTGTTATTTTCTCTTACCCTCATCAACTGTATTGTTTTTTTTTATTTACTCTTACCCTCATCAAGTGTATTGTTTTTTTATTTACTCTTACCCTCATCAACTGTATTGTTTTTTTATTTTCTCTTACCCTCATCAACTGTATTGTATTTTGTTATTTTCTCTTACCCTCATCAACTGTATTGTTTTTTTATTTACTCTTACCCTCATCAACTGTATTGTTTTTTTATTTACTCTTACCCTCATCAACTGTATTGTATTTTGTTATTTTCTCTTACCCTCATCAACTGTATTGTTTTTTTTTTATTTACTCTTACCCTCATCAACTGTATTGTTTTTTTATTTACTCTTACCCTCATCAACTGTATTGTATTTTGTTATTTACTCTTACCCTCATCAACTGTATAGTTTTTTTATTTACTCTTACCCTCATCAACTGTATTGTTTTTTTATTTACTCTTACCCTCATCAACTGTATTGTATTTTGTTATTTTCTCTTACCCTCATCAACTGTATTGTTTTTTTTATTTACTCTTACCCTTATCAACTGTATTGTTTTTTTATTTACTCTTACCCTCATCAACTGTATTGTTTTTTTATTTACTCTTACCCTCATCAACTGTATTGTATTTTGTTATTTTCTCTTACCCTCATCAACTGTATTGTTTTTTTATTTACTCTTACCCTTATCAACTGTATTGTTTTTTTATTTACTCTTACCCTCATCAACTGTATTGTTTTTTTATTTACTCTTACCCTCATCAACTGTCTTGTTTTTTTTATTTACTCTTACCCTCATCAACTGTATTGTATTTTGTTATTTTCTCTTACCCTCATCAACTGTATTGTTTTTTATTTACTCTTACCCTCATCAATTGTATTGTTTTTTTTATTTACTCTTACCCTCATCAATTGTATTGTTTTTTTTATTTACTCTTACCCTCATCAAGTGTATTGTATTTTTTTATTTACTCTTACCCTCCTCAACTGTATTGTATTTTTTTATTTACTCTTACCCTCATCAAGTGTATTGTTTTGTTTATTTACTCTTTCCCTCATCTACTGTATTGTTTTTTTTATTTACTCTTACCCTCATCAACTGTATTGTTTTTTTTTTATTTACTCTTACCCTCATCAAGTGTATTGTTTTTTTATTTACTCTTACCCTCATCAACTGTATTGTTTTTTTTATTTACTCTTACCCACATCAACTGTATTGTTTTTTTATTTACTCTTACCCTCATCAACTGTATTGTTTTTTTATTTACTCTTACCCTCATCAACTGTATTGTATTTTGTTATTTTCTCTTACCCTCATCAACTGTATTGTTTTTTTTTTATTTACTCTTACCCTCATCAAGTGTATTGTTTTTTTATTTACTCTTACCCTCATCAACTGTATTGTTTTTTTTATTTACTCTTACCCACATCAACTGTATTGTTTTTTTATTTACTCTTACCCTCATCAACTGTATTGTTTTTTTATTTACTCTTACCCTCATCAACTGTATTGTATTTTGTTATTTTCTCTTACCCTCATCAACTGTATTGTTTTTTTATTTACTCTTACCCTCATCAACTGTATTGTTTTTTATTTTCTCTTACCCTCATCAACTGTATTGTTTTTTATTTACTCTTACCCTCATCAACTGTATTGTTTTTTTTATTTACTCTTACCCTCATCAACTGTATTGTATTTTGTTATTTACTCTTACCCTCATCAACTGTATTTTTTTTTATTTACTCTTACCCTCATCGACTGTATTGTATTTTTTTATTTACTCTTAGCCTCATTAATTGTATTGTTTTTTTATTTACTCTTACCCTCATCGACTGTATTGTATTTTTTTATTTACTCTTACCCTCATCAACTGTATTGTTTTTTATTTACTCTTACCCTCATCCACTGTATTGTATTTTGTTATTTACTCTTACCCTCATCAACTGTATTTTTTTTCTTTACTCTTACCCTCATCGACTGTATTGTATTTTTTTATTTACTCTTACCCTCATTAATTGTATTGTTTTTTTTATTTACTCTCACCCTCATCAACTGTATTGTTTTTTTTATTTACTCTTACCCTCATCGACTGTATTGTATTTTTTTATTTACTCTTACCCTCATCAAGTGTATTGTTTTGTTTATTTACTCTTTCCCTCATCAACTGTATTGTTTTTTTTTATTTACTCTTACCCTCATCAAGTGTATTGTTTTGTTTATTTACTCTTTCCCTCATCTGCTGTATCGTTTTTTTTTTTAGTTACTCTTACCCTCATCAACTGTATTGTTTTATTTTGTTTACACTTACCTTCATCAACTGTATTGTTTTTTTTTATTTACTCTGTCCCTCATCGACTGTATTGTTTTTTTATTTATTCTTACCCTCATCACCTTTATTGTTTTTTTTATTTACTCTCATCAACTGTTTTATTACCCTCATCAACTGTATTGTATTTGTTACTGTCTCTTCCCCTCATCAATTGTATTGTATTTTTTTATTTTCTCTTCCCCTCATCAACTGTATTGTTTTTGTTTTCTCTTACCCTCATCAACAGTATTGTATTTGTTACTGTCTCTTCCCCTCAGCAACTGTATTGTGTTTGTTTATTTTCTCTTCCCCTCATAAACTGTATTGTTTTTGTATTTCTCTTACCCTCATCAACAGTATTGTATTTGTTACTGTCTCTTCCCCTCATCAACTGTATTGTTTTTTTTTCTCTTACAGTCATCAACAGTATTGTTTTTTTATTTTCCTTTACCCTCATCAACACTATTGTTTTTTTTATTTTCTCTTACCCTCATCAACTTTATTGTTTTTTTTTATTTACTCTTTCCCTCATCAACTCTAATGTTTTTTTTTTTACTCTTTCCCTCATCAACTGTATTGTTTTTTTTTTATTTACTCTTACCCTCCTCAACTGTATTGTTTTTTTTTATTTACTCTTACCCTCCTCAACTGTATTGTTTTTTTATTTACTCTTACCCTCATCAACTGTATTGTTTTTTTTATTTACTCTTTCCCTCATCGACTGTATTGGTTTTTTATTTACTCTTTCCCTCATCGACTGTATTGTTTTTTTTAATTTACTCTTTCCCTCATCAACTGTATTGTTTTTTTCTCTTAACCTCATCGAGTGTATTGTTTTTTTTACGTTCTTTTACCCTCATCAACTGTATTGTTTTTTGTATTTCCTCATACACTCATCAACTGTATTGTATTTTGTTATTTTCTCTTACCCTCATCAACTATATTGTTTTTTTTATTTACTCTTTCCCTCATCAACTGTATTGTTTTTTTTATTTACTCTTTCCCTCATCAACTGTATTGTTTTTTTTTATTTACTCTTACCCTCCTCAACTGTATTGTTTTTTTTTATTTACTCTTACCCTCCTCAACTGTATTGTTTTTTTATTTACTCTTTCCCTCATCAACTGTATTGTTTTTTTTTATTTACTCTTACCCTCCTCAACTGTATTGTATTTTTATTTACTCTTACCCTCCTCAACTGTTTTTTTTTTTTTTTTATTATTCTTACCCTCATCAACTGTATTATTTTTTTTATTTACTCTTTCCCTCATCGACTGTATTGTTTTTTTATTTACTCTTTCCCTCATCGACTGTATTGTTTTTTTTAATTTACTCTTACCCTCATCAACTGTATTGTTTTTTTTTATTTACTCTTACCCTCCTCAACTGTATTGTTTTTTTTTATTTACTCTTACCCTCCTCAACTGTATTGTTTTTTTATTTACTCTTACCCTCATCAACTGTATTGTTTTTTTTATTTACTCTTTCCCTCATCGACTGTATTGTTTTTTTATTTACTCTTTCCCTCATCGACTGTATTGTTTTTTTTAATTTACTCTTTCCCTCATCAACTGTATTGTTTTTTTCTCTTAACCTCATCGAGTGTATTGTTTTTTTTACGTTCTTTTACCCTCATCAACTGTATTGTTTTTTGTATTTCCTCATACACTCATCAACTGTATTGTATTTTGTTATTTTCTCTTACCCTCATCAACTATATTGTTTTTTTTATTTACTCTTTCCCTCATCAACTGTATTGTTTTTTTTTATTTACTCTTACCCTCCTCAACTGTATTGTTTTTTTTTTATTTACTCTTACCCTCCTCAACTGTATTGTTTTTTTATTTACTCTTTCCCTCATCAACTGTATTGTTTTTTTTTATTTACTCTTACCCTCCTCAACTGTATTGTTTTTTTATTTACTCTTACCCTCCTCAACTGTTTTTTTTTTTTTATTATTCTTACCCTCATCAACTGTATTATTTTTTTTATTTACTCTTTCCCTCATCGACTGTATTGTTTTTTTATTTACTCTTTCCCTCATCGACTGTATTGTTTTTTTTAATTTACTCTTACCCTCATCAACTGTATTGTTTGTTTTTATTTACTCTTACCCTCATCAACTGTATTGTTTTTTTTTATTTACTCTTACCCTCATCAACTGTATTGTTTTTTTTTATTTACTCTTACCCTTCTCAACTGTATTGTTTTTTTTATTTACTCTTACCCTCATCAACTGTATTGTTTTTTTTTATTTACTCTTTCCCTCATCGACTGTATTGTTTTTTTTTATTTACTCTTACCCTCATCAACTGTATTGTTTTTTTTTATTTACTCTTTCCCTCATCGACTGTATTGTTTTTTTTAATTTACTCTTACCCTCATCAACTGTATTGTTTTTTTTTATTTACTCTTACCCTCATCAACTGTATTGTTTTTTTTTATTTACTCTTACCCTCCTCAACTGTATTGTTTTTTTTATTTACTCTTACCCTCATCAACTGTATTGTTTTTTTTTATTTACTCTTTCCCTCATCGACTGTATTGTTTTTTTTTATTTACTCTTACCCTCATCAACTGTATTGTTTTTTTTATTTACTCTTTCCCTCATCGACTGTATTGTTTTTTTTTAATTTACTCTTACCCTCATCAACTGTATTGTTTTTTTTTATTTACTCTTACCCTCATCAACTGTATTGTTTTTTTTTATTTACTCTTACCCTCCTCAACTGTATTGTTTTTTTTATTTACTCTTACCCTCATCAACTGTATTATTTTTTTTATTTACTCTTTCCCTCATCGACTGTATTGTTTTTTTATTTACTCTTTCCCTCATCGACTGTATTGTTTTTTTTAATTTACTCTTACCCTCATCAAATGTATTGTTTTTTTTTTATTTAGTCTTACCCTCATCAACTGTATTGTTTTTTTTTATTAACTCTTACCCTCCTCAATTGTATTGTTTTTTTATTTACTCTTACCCTCATCAACTGTATTGTTTTTTTATATTTACACTTACCCTCATCAATTGTATTGTTTTTTTATATTTACTCTTACCCTCATTAACTGTATTTTTTTTTATTTACTCTTACCCTCATCAATTGTATTGTTTTTTTTAATATTTACTCTTACCCTCATCAACTGTATTGTTTTTTAATTACTTGTACCCTCATCAATTGTATTTTTTTTTATATTTACTCTTAACCTCATCAACTGTATTGTTTTTTTATTTACTCTTAATACAGTTGATGAGGGTAACCCTCATCAATTGTATTATTTTTTTATTTACTCTTACTCTCATCAACTGTATTGTTTTTTATTTAGTCTTACCCTCATCAACTGTATTGATATTTTTGTTTACTCTTACCCTCATCAACTGTATTGTTTTTTATTTACTCTTACCCTCATCAACTGTATTGTTTTTTTTTATTTATTATTTTTCTCATAGACTGTATTGTTATTTTTAATTTACTCTTACCCTCAGTAACTGTACTGTTTTTTTTATTTACCCTTACCCTCATCAACTGTATTGATTTTTTGTTTACTCTTACCCTCATCAACTGTATTGTTTTTTTATTTACTCTTACCCTCATCAACTGTATTGTTTTTTTTATTTACTCTTACCCTCATCAACTGTATTGTATTTTTTTAGTTACTCTTACCCTCATCAACTGTTTGTTTTCTTTTAATAGTTTTGTCCTACCCTCATCAACTGTATTGTTTTTTTAAATTTTTTTTCTCTTACCCTCATCAACTGTAATGTTTTTTTTAATGTTTTCTCTTACCCTCATCAATTGTATTGTTTTTTATTATTATTTTCTCTTACCCTCATCAACTGTATTGTTTTTTTTATTATTTTCTCTGACCCTCATCAACTGTATTGTTTTTTTTTATTATTTTCTCTTACCCTCATCAACTGTATTGATTTGTTATCAAGTAAAATCTTTTACTTACTTCTTTTTTCATCAAATACTTTTGCATGCAAAATCAGATCTTGCATTTTGCTAAATCCTACCCTCGCATTAGAAGGAAAGTATTTCTTCGAAACTCCGCGGATTAACGACTATCCACTGATCTAGTCTTTCGTTTTCAGATTAAATATGTGTTTAACTCATTTCAAAGTGTTTTTAACATGCTTTATTAACTGTTTGCTCGTATATGTGTATATATATATATATATATATATATATATATATATATATATATATATATATCTTAGAAATTTTGTTTTTTTGTTTATTGATATTAATATTAAAACCCCTTTTTTCTATCTATGTAAGAGGAAAATACATCTTTTTTTATTTATAGATCGTGAAATTGCATTCATCTGCAAAAGATCTAGCTAATTTGCATATTCTTTTAAACATTTATTTTAATTCTCTATTAGTTTTTTTTCGGTTTTCTCATGTAATGACCATCGTTAGTTAACTATTACATGTAATTGTATTCATGCAGATATTCTACATGATTTATACTTACATAATAGTTGCATAAAAAGGTTATAGTAAACACAAACCTCTTTCTATATATTTATGTATGCGTATTTAAATTTGTTTAAAATGTTTTGCCTACCAAACTCCTCTATCAGTTTTCGGTCTACATACATGAAACTTTATATCTAGGGTGGTCGAACCCATGCGAAACTTTATATTTGGGTTTTAGTCAGGGAAAATCAGAGCAAAAGTGGGAAAATTAAAATAAAAATGAAATTTGTCAGGTGACGGTCGAACTACGGCATTACGAATATGCATGCGTAACGTAATAGCTATTGGTTCATGCATTTATTTTTAGCCTTGCAGCAAACATATCTTCATAGTCAGGCATTACCGTGAACGGAAAAAAGCTAAAGGTTTCGATTCGATTTCGATTGGTGGCGCAAGAGTCATTCTTTTAAACTTTTTAAATTATTGCTATATATTGGAACCAATATAATAATAAATACGAAATCTGCATTAATCAAAATATCATATTTACATGAATTTTATGACCGGGCAATGCCGGGCGACCTGCTAGTATATATATATATATATATATATATATATATATATATATATATATATATATATATATACTAGCAAAAGTACTCGTTGACTGGATTCAAAAACAGCCTGCAGAAAATGGACTCTGATTTATGAAAGTATGATAGGTTATGCAAAGGAAGGGTTGTAAAGAGATAGCTTCGAATTTGGGGGTATCAAAACCAAAGCAAAATATGATGAAAGTAAAAATAAAATAGATAAACCCCATAATTTATTATACCATACCTATTCACACTGAAACACTTATCACAATATTCTGTGGATCTATATTAAAAAACCTTGTTAAACATTGTGACATATTTCCATTTTATGGAGGTCAGGTGCGAACGAACACCTTATAATTTTATTATACCATATTTCTTCAAACTGAAACATAATTATCAAAGTATACTTACGCAGATAGATATGAAAAGTCTTTATTAAAGTCTGTGCCTATTTCCATTCTATGGAGGCCAGGCGCGAATTAAGACCCCACAATTTTATTACACCATCTCTATTTAAGTTAAAACATACTTATCAAAGTATTCTTATGTACATCTATATCAAAAACACTTGTAAACATCTTTTTTTAAATTTTTTTTTTTTTTTTTTTGGACCAGGCGCGAACGCAGACCCCCATAATTTTAATGAACCACTGTTCTGCCAGATCAAACATACCCATTCCTGTGTCTCGATACATCTTCTATCATTATATGTAATCAGTTTTTTAAAATAGTCAACCATATAGGAGCATATTCAGGACCACACACACAGACACACATACACATACACACACAGACACACACACAGACACACACAGACACACACACACACACACACACACAAACATTCAGCTTTATATTATAGATATAATGTGTGTGTGTGTGCGTGTGATTATTGGCATAATATATAAAATTATTGAGACATATATATATGTAAAAATTTTAATTTTACAACTATTAAATGATGAAATAAAAAAAATCATCACACAATTTCGTAATAACCCATTTAGCATTTTCACTGATTTATTTTTCAATATGGCCGCCCTTGGCTGCAACTATTCGTTCAAGTCTTTCCTTGAAGCTCTTTACTGCAGCACGGAGGGTTTCTTTGGGGAATTTGTCGTCATTCTCGCTTAAGGGACTTCTTTAGAGCTTCCGTATTATCATGAGCTGTAGCACAGGTTTCATTCTCTAAGATGGACCAGACACAAAAGTCCAAAGGATTTAAGTTTTAAGATGAAAGAGACCACACTTCCTCCAAAAAGCAGGGGATGATGACTCTCACACCAATCCGGCGTTTTGTTTGCAGTGTGAAAGGCCGCACCTGGTGAAATGTGAAGGGCCTATCCTTGAATTGTTTCTTCATTTTGACATTTGCAGAAGTCAAATATCATCGATGTACGAGTTAATTTTTGCGCCTTCTTTAACAAAAATGATAGGTGATCTCCTACTCTCTGAGATAGCAGCCCAAATCGTTACCAAGGCAGATTTTTGGCAAAGGAGAACAGATTTCACAGAATAGCAAATGCTATCCGTGCTCTTTGCCAAAATTCTATCGTTCTGCGAGTTGAATTTTGCCTCGACAGTGAACATTTTCTCGCCAGAAAAGATGATTTCACCAGCGTCCGTGCCATCCTGTATTCGATTCAAAAGAATTTTATCTCTTTCTAACCTCTTTTTGTTTCTGCAATGTCGTGAGTTATTGTCTGCCCGCCATCTTCAAGGAGGACAACTTGAGATCTTCTTTAACAATGGTTCTAACGCTTTTTTTCGTCAATTTCCAAGCTCCTAACCATTTCCCTCATGCTTCTCTTCTTGATTTATTTTATTTTATTACCAGAATCTGTTCGTATTGTTTCAACTTTCTTTCTTTTCTTTTTTATTTTCTCTTACCCTCATCAACTGTATTGTTCCTGTTCTACTTTACATCGAATCGTCCTTTTTTAAATTTTCTCTGACCCTTTTCATCTGTATTTATTTTCTAAGACCCACACATATCCCTGTATTATAATAAAGTTTTGGTGTTCTTTACACTTAATCTTCCGACATCCCACTGCGTTTTTTTATTGTTTTTTTTTTTTTTTTTTTTTTTTTTTTTTGTCTGTACTGGACAAGGATATCGTTAGCGCTTGTTGGAGAGTGATGGTGTCACAATAAAATGACCGGTTTCTGGTTAGTCACATAACTAGTTTAGTTGCAGACTTTTTGTCGGCCAGC
>NC_136491.1:137062993-137202993 GCF_053919585.1 Euprymna scolopes | reverse complement strand
GAGTTCTCTTTCACTAGCCGAGCAAATGTTAAAATTAAATGTGAAATCAAAACAGATATCACACCCTTTTTTGATGTTTTTGTTTCGATGTTTTTTCTTCCTTTCATTGAAGAGTTCTATTTTTACTTTCCTCCTTTGTCCGTCTTTCTCTCTACCACAGAAAGAAAAGAAAAATTATTTCCCAACTTTAGTTTTTTAATTCATCATTTCTTGAAAAATTGACTTTTTTTACCATTCTCTAACTCGATTAAACATCTCGACTTAATTTAATTTTACTTTTATCTATCTATTTATGTATGTATCTATATATGTATTTATGTGTTGTACCTATTTACTATGCCTCCCCACGGGACAGAGTTAGACACCAGGGTCGTTTTTTAACGTGGAGAAAAGGTACAAAAATAAAAATTGTCTCAGTCGTGAAGGATTTCTCCTCCACCGAAAGAGAACAAGAAATAGAAGTGCAGCATCTGAAGAACAGATACTACACTTTGATCTTGTCCCGAGTGTGTGTATATACGTCTCTCTGTCTCTCTCTCTCTCTCTGCCTGTCTCTCTCTCTCTCTGTCTCTCTCTCTCTCTGTCTCTCTCTCTCTCATATATATATATATATGTTGAGTAAATGAATGACCTTCGATAAAACTTTTTCGAAGATGCTTTTAAAACATGGTTTCTTTGTTCCATTTCTGAATATTAAAAATACTTTTTACTGTGTATTTACACTTTTCTGGAAAAAAAAAAGAAAAGAAAAACTATTTCTCCTGTTTATTGTTGGTAGTTGTAGTTTCTTTTGTTAATTTTTTTTTTTTTGTATTTATTTATATTTTTGTTCTTCACCTCAAGATGTGCAACGACCATCGAGTTACAAAAAAGCGAGCACACACACACACACACACACACACACACACACACAAACTCGGTTCCACCCACTTTAGCTTTTCTGGCAATTCGCCTCAAAAAGTTGTTGCCTCTTCTAAGAAACTTATCACCGTGGTGTTGGTGTGGTGTATATACAAATACTTTTTTGCGTATTTCTTTTTCGGGAGAGAAAAAATACGAAATAAAGAAAGATTTTAATTTTTTTTTTAAGTTCAGATTTTATTTTTTATTTTAATTATTTTTTGTACTTTAAATATATTTAAATATTAAAACATCTAAACTTTTTGCGGTATTCTCTCCCACTGCAAGAACTGTGACACCAGGGTCGGAAAGTGGGATTGAGAAGTCAGCGCCCCGTCGCCCACGCCCCAGAAGAGGGGCAGCAGGGGCACTCTGACATACAGAAAGTGCCTGGGCAACCCCGTTAACATTCCCTGGTGATGGCGCATCAGGCAATTAGCAATAAACTAACCTCTTCTCAAAAAGAGAAAGCAAAACCTGGGAGGGTGGACCTTCTAGAACTGCACAGAACTAAACTCTTGCCGCAAAATCAATAGGGATCGGAGCATTACAGGAATGGCTTAATCTCTGTTGATTTTGGGGACCCAAGATCCCAAGATTTTTGCCTTGAAAAAAAAAAAAAAAAAAGAAATTGATCGTATACTGTAGATTGTAGAGCCCCTGTTAGGAAACTTCTGTATAAAAAGAAATCCTAGTTTTGACTAGCAGAAAAGAAAGCGTACATTGTCCAGAATATATTTAAATAAAGAAAAATAAAGAGAAATCGGATATTTATTAGGGTACCCCCTCCCAAATGGAGTTATCAAAGGTAAGCTAAGTTACTCATTTGAATAGTTTTTTTTTTTTAACTTTTTTTTTTTTTTTAATATAAAAATGTAAAAAGTGGCGTTGTCCTTACAACCAGTTTGGAGTTTCGATAATCGCTGAAAAATCGAAAATTAAACGAAATACATCCAATAAATGTCGCCCATCGTAATGTTCTACTAGTATTTTGTTTAATTTTCGATTTTTAGCCATTAAGGCTCCAAACTGACTGTAAACAGCGGTATTTAGTTTTCGTTTCAACTCCACAAACTTTACTTACACTTTTTTCTTTTTTACTCTTGCTCACCCAAAACAAGCATTTTGTAAGTAGCTACTATTTGGGATTGTGTCAAACAGGGGAATGTGGGGGATTGAGCAACCAGATGTCCTTTCACATTGCATTTAAACTTCAGCAAGTTAAGTAAAGTACAGTAATTGAAGCAGAAAACAGGACGGGAATTCCAAAGTGCGATGGAACAAACTATTAGAGAAGGCTTTCCGGAATCTAGGGGCTTAAATCGTCAAGAGGTGGGATTTTGCTGCTTGTGGGTAGTATGTACACTAGATTTGTTTTTGAACACTTTAAAATAAGTTAAAACATACACAAAATAGTATTCAGGTAGATAGAAGGGTAACTTAGCTTGCCTTTGGTAACATTTATTTGCTGTATATTTATTTTATTCCCCCCCTCCATTTTGTTTTGTCGGCTATTTTAATACTTCAGTAAGTCGCGTCAGACGCGTCACCTCCACTCTTCTAATATACACCCAATCTCTCACTTTAGAAACACATGGAAACTGGGGTGATTTAGGTGTTTATTAATTTTTCATAATAGTAAAAAGATTTAATGGTATTTATGCTTCAATTTGATCATTAAACAAATGTGTGACCGATAACAAGTCTCCCTCGCCAAAACGCCGGCCCAACACACTTGTGTGTTGGACATATCGTCATTATTCGGTAGTTGTCTTTTTTTGTTAGAGATAAATGCCGCAAATCTATTTCTCCACTGCCCTTCCTCCCACCCTGGTATTGTCCTTATTCTCCCTACACTTCCTCCTCCACCCTTACGCGTATCCTTTTTCCTTGGAAATAGCCACGCACGCTTCTACTGCTTTTTGTTGTTGCCCTGGCCTAATTTGACGGCACCTGTATTTAAATTACTCTGAAAATATTAGTAGTATCCTCTCCTCCCCTTCTTTTGTCGTGATTGACCAGGTGTTTTGCGTTGTTCGGACAATCGCTGATCAGCCGTTCCCTCCCTATCTCCCTTCTATCCTCCCTTTTAGCAACTCAAGAAAAAGGGTACTTATTTAGAATTCAACCAAATTAGAAAAATAAAACATATATATATATATATATATATATATATATATATATATATATATATTATGATATACGTTCTCATCACGGAACGAAAATGTCATATTCCAAAAATGACATAAATTGATTGTGCAGCTTTATTTTTTATATATAGAAAAATATATTTATTTATTTATTTTTTTTTAATTTAAAGCGATTCGTGTGAAATCGTTAGCATTAAAATGCTGATCTCGCAAGTTATCTGCCCTTGTCTTTTCCAAGATAGCGATGGAATTGCAAGACGGTCCCTTTTTGCTTACTCATAAAATGTTATTTTAAATAAGAAAATAACATTTTATGAGTAAGCAAAAAGGGACCGTCTTGCAATCCATCGCTATCTTGGAAAAGACAAGGGCAGATAACTTGCGAGATCAGCATTTTACTCAATCAATTTATGTAATTTTTGGAATATGACATCTTCGTCCCGTGACAAGTTCGTACATCAAAAAGATTTTTCTGTATTTTATTTTTAATTAGGTTGAATTCTAAATAAGATAGATAAATATATAAATAAATAATAATCCCTGAACCTTGAGCACTCCATTGCGTTAGATTTATTAAGCATTAAGTTTCTAATTGTCTGTTTTCGTTTTATCATGGCCACATCCAGTGTGTTAGAATTAATCCAAAGCAATCCAATGCTAGCAGACCGAAGAAATCCACGACCACTGATTTGGGGCATCTGCTTACGTGATCGATAAACACTTCCAAAATTTTAAGCATTTTAAAATAAGCTGCTTGAGAATTTTTCATTGTAGACAACAAAACGAACAAGTGTTAAAAAATAAATAAATAAATGCATAACAAAGGTGCTTGTGCAGATTAGTGATGTTTTAAACGCATTTCAGGTGAAAACATTACGTGTCATGTAGGAATTAGTATAAATTCCAAAAATGATGAAAAATGATCCAGTAGATATCCTAGATGTATTTTTAACAAGCAAATCATCCACAGTTACGTTCTGAAATTTTATGTTTAAAAATGGCGGACCTTAATTTAATTTAAATCAAAGAAGATAATTCAGTTTGTCATACTGAATTGGTCGCACCCACATCAGAACATACAATAAAACTCGATAATTTAATGAATTCTATTTTTACTTGTAACTATCATTTTTCGTAATTGTTGCAATTTATACTAATTTCCACATCATAAATTAAATAATAGTTGTTGGTATTTAGTTAAGAAATCAGAGCCGAATGATAGTGAGCATGATAGCAACTTTTTTCAGGAGAGTGCCTTTTTAAGGATTACGTCAGGTGCCAGGCAATCCAAGGCAAATAATATCTGCGGCACTATAACATCCCCCCCCCCGTTTAGTTGTATGTGTATATTTACTTGCTTTGTCTTTGATTTAGTCTTTGCGCAGCATCTTACACAACATCCTTTGCAGAACCCTCATCACTATATGCTGAACACTGTCAAAGATTGTGGCTTGTATCGTAGTTTCCACACTTCAGGCTTTGGTTAATGTTATATTTTTTTCTGCTTTCGGCATTCCAAGCTGGTTCAACTGGTCATTTCTGGCATTAAGGGATTCGTACTTCCAGCCTTCAGTCAGTATGTTGATTGTACTGTAGCCGTTTTGGTTTGCAATAAAGCTTGTTCTGAAAAGTGTCATATGGTGTTGAAAACATGATGAGCTCTATAAGTGTCTAGATAGTCCTCATTTGTGAAGTCACATTTTTGTGTTTGTGTTCTAGCTTGTGTGATGAAGTCGTCTAATGATTCATTTGATTTCTGATGGTATTGCGTTGTGGATCCTAACATTGATATTCACTTAAAGCTAGCCTTTGAAGAAGTTCCATAGGTACTCGGTGACTTTTTTTGATCCATGAGGCCACTAGCATGAAGATGTCTTAGGTTTTGGACTCCTACACCGCAACATATTTTTGTAGTTTGTTTTGTTTCATCAGTTATTTCTTCATTTTTTATGTATAAAATCATTTTTTGTTTAAAAAGCACCATTGCTTCACTCAGATCTGGGTCAGAACAGTTCATCCTTAGCAGATGTGCCATGATGTTTTATTTTTCATTTATTACATATATATATATATATATATATATATATGTTATCCATATACAGTACTGTATCACAACTCATCAGTGCGGCTAGACAGGCAACTACCTCAAGTCAGGATCGAAATCCGACTGCCCAAACAGTCAAAGCTTACCATTACGCTATTCAGCTGCTGTGCAGGTAGTGAATTAACAATGCTTTGACATCATTCAAATGCTTAAGCTCGATTTGTTTACACAAAGAGCATCGCTTAATATGCTAATGGCAGTTTATCCACAGCATCGGTTATTTATCTTCTGACAAGAGTTTTACATTTGAAGAATATGTATGATGAAAACTGTTTACTCATGGTTTGCAATATAGCATTGTGTATTTTTTTAACACATGGCGTGTCACATGCTATTTTTTTTTTTTTTTTTTTTGTAATTCCGTCTGTATATATATCAAACCTGTTTAGTTTTAGTTTATGGTAGGGTAGAAAAGAAGTGAACCACCGCTGCCACCATGAAATGTTGGTATTTCCTTGATGATGAGTACCTGTTAATAGTGAGCAGGAATTTCTGCCCATCAATCTCAAATAGGTTTGATTTGATGAACTTCTAAGGCTGAGATGGAATGTCCTGTGTGGATGGAGGGGTTCATGCCTGTATACATCTTGATGTTTCATACAGTGTGCATGACTCGCACATCCTTTTAATATATTTGATATATACACAGTCCAAATCAAGGGGTCTCAGAAAGAAAGAGCAGACACAGGAGCAAGTCTCACAACCACCGGCATCAACCCCAAGGAGAACTGAATGCAAGAGATAAGAGGAAATCCTTGACCACATCGATAGTGGAAGTGATGGAGATGATTATCTACAACAGTTCCACTTTGTTAAATGCATGGATAGTATAACCAGAGAAATGAGGGACGAAGGCTACACGATCCTGAATATGAAACCATTTCACCTGAAATTGAGAACACACCACACTCTCCGCATAAAAATCGATTCTTTGACATTTGGCAACACACTCCCACTGAGAAATTTCCGATAGATTACTAAAAGCCTTCTCCATTCTGCAATCCAGCCCACATGTAAAACTCGCCACATATGGAGGCGACCGAATTTGATGTCTTGGAACCATCAGCTTTCCATGTCAGTATAGGGACTCAAAATGGACAAATATAAATTTTTATTTTGTAGAAGTACCAAAACCTGCAGTTGTAGTGCCTCCGATATGTGAAAAGCTGAAGTTAATAACCATGCATGCAGGCATCTTTGTTTAACTATGCTTCAATACCTCAAGCAGTTTATTAGGATTGGAAATTCTAGTGAGAGCACCAAACTCCTACAAAAAAGATGCAGATCCTTTCATCAACCCTCCACATGAATGCAGTATCCACCTAAAAGACAAATTGAGGGAGGAAACTAATAGGCTCTTTGAGAAAGATGTGTTCTGGAAAGTTAAAAAATTGGAGCCAAACGATAGTGTGATAGCAACTTTATTTCAGAAGAGTCCTTAGGCTGGTAAATGTTACATCCAGTCCCAGGTAATCTAAGGCGAATAATACAGTGTGGAACGATAAAGTTGTCGCCCTAAAGAAAACACCATGGATTTATTTTAAAACTTTTATTGAAAAAAATCAATTCCGGTAACTTGATTATGTAGTAGAGCTGACATCTATTCACTGTAGCCACTTTTAGCCTCAATTACTGCCTCGATACGGGTCCGGAACTGGGAGCATGCCTTTTCCATAAGCGTCGACAGAAGCTCAGCGAATACTCAGCGGATGGTGGTGATCAGGCGGCTCTGGTGTTGTGGGAGGTCATGTTTGTGATGTTCTCTATGTATGACTAAATGAAATAGTCCAGTGGGTTAAGATCGGGAGAGAAAGGGGATGGGGCAGTGAGAGAAGGGTATAAAGTTGTAGCACTCCTCTGAAGCCAAGCCTGGGTCTCTTTGGACTTGTGGGCCAGCACCGAGTCCTGCTGCTACACCCAAGGTCTGCCAGCGGCCACCTGATTGCACAACAGTACATCCAGATACACTTCGGGGTAGATTTTCAAGCTGACTTCGAAGATGTGAGGTGGCATGATGTGGTCCTCACTTGTAAACCACACCAAAAACCATAACTGTAGCCAGAAATACCCTGGGCACATCCCCATTATTCCTGGCAATCCAGTGATGTATATTGAGGGTGCTGGAAATGGTCCACTTGTCATAACTTGGATCGGTAGAGAGCATGAGTTGTACAGTGGTGCATCTCTGATCTAGCTCATTGAACATTGTGTCACTTTCAGACGTGATAGAAGGCTCCTATTGCTCTTGGGATTTGTACACAACTGGCCAACTAGTAAATGGTCTACAACAAAAAAAGAAAATCGGTTTTCATTAAATGGAAATGGAATCATGTCGTCTTTTCTAGGACAACAATTTTATATTCCATCCTCTATCTGTGGTACTATAACACATAAGTATTAATGTTTTCACCTGAAATGCGTTGGTTTAAAACATTACTAATATACACAAGCACCTGAAAGTGTTAAAAAAAAAAAAAGTAGATAGCAAATGTTACCAAAGGCAAGATAAGTTACTTTCTATCTGGATAATTTTTTTCTGATCAAATTTATTTTAAAGCGTTTATTTACTTCGAAATGCAAGTAGTGTCTAGTGCTTAAGTTGGGTTGGTTTCTGCCAGTATCTTGTTTTAATTTTTGAATTTTGAGCGATTATTGAGATTCTCCAAATGACCGTCTCATATCGGCCATTTTGTTCTCGTTCTAACTTAAGCACTCAACACTACTTATGGTTTATGTATTTTTGTTTTTTCTTAATTTGGTTGAATCCTGAATAAGAACCGAAATATCTCATAGTAAAACATCTAAACAGGAAATATTTTACGTTGAAACACAACTAAAATCGATTATCAAATGATTAATATTGATTCGGTGTGTATCGCACATTACAACTTACCTTTTCATTAAATAAAACGTGTCCTCTATAGTATCAGACTTGATAGAATGGTTAATTGTAGGTATAGATGGCTTCATACCTTCAAAAAATTCCAGTAAAAATCTAACAGACAACCATGATTATCTCCAGAATGTGTTGCTGCAATTGCGCACAGAAATCACTTTTTCCATTGCTTCCAACGTAATGGATGTACTGAAACTAAAGCCGTCTTTATGATTGCCAGCCACCACTGTAAAAGAGTAATAAAGAACGCAAGAGAGTTGTATACTCAGTCCGTCAAGTCCAAAGTAGCTGAGCAGCAACTTGATTCCCACCAGTTTTGGCCAACAACAAGCAGGGTCCTGAATAAAAGTGTGCTCTATCCTAACCATCATCAATGGACCTGAGGTAATTTCCTCAGCATCGGACAAAGTCAAACTCTTTGCCAAGAACTTTGTAGTTAATTCTACTCTATGCAATCAGGGCCACCAATCCTCCACCTCCTGTGTCTGAAAACACACTATGCAACATACAAATATCTGAGTGTGTTGTTGCCAAGCTAATCAGAAACTTTGATTTCAGTAAAGCATTCAGATTATAGTGCTCAAAATATTTAACCAGAACTAGCTCCCATACTTACTGTTTAAGCGTTATCTTAAGGAGAATTGCTTCCCAATACGCTGGAAAACCTCATCAGTATATCCCATATTTAAAAATTCAGGTGATTGGTCATCTTCCTCTCAATAAGTCTCCTGTGCATCATGAGTAAGTTGCTAGAATCTGTTAAATCAGGAAGTAGTCAACCACCTCAGCAAAAATAACCTCCTCAGTGACATGCAATATGGTTTCCGTTATGTTAGATCTACAGTAGATGTGCTAACAGTTATATCTCATAGGATTAGCAAATCTCTCTATGGAGGTTTCCTTTTTAGACACATGCTCTTGACATATCAAAGGCTTTTGTTAGGGTATGGTGTAAAGGTCTACTCCATAAAATCTCCAGCTAGAGATGTCTTTTCAATTATTACATCATTTCTCCCTGATAGGTTCATAAGAGTGGTTGATGGGCAAAAATCAGAAGCTCACAATATCAATGCTGGAGTCCCTCAGAGGTCCATTCTAGGCCTAACTCTCTTCTGATCTACATCAATGATCTCCCAAATTACATCCTAAGATTATTCATAGACTTTTATGCTGACGACACTACCGTCTATGGCAACACTTCAAAAGGCCGTAAACAACCGAGTTTTCTCTAATTTTTGTCTCCTCTGTTCTTGATCATGTGGTACAATGGGGAAAGAGATGGCTGGTTACTTTTAATGTATCTAAAACTAAGCTATCTTTACATCAACACTCTGATCCCTGTCTGGCATCAATTGAAATGAATTGCTCTTGTCTTGGGGAGGCTCCATGTTTTTACAAACTTTTGGGTCTGACTTTTTCTCCTGATCTGAGATGGAACACGTACATCAAGTCTGTTGCCAAGGCTGCTGGGAAAATGGTGTAATTGCTCCAGCGCTCACTACTGATGCAATTCTCTACCTATACAAAAGCCAACTATGTCCAAGGATGGAGTACTGTTACCACATCTGGGCAGGAGCTGCTAAAACCAGCTTATCCTACCTTGACAGAGTTCAAAATAGACTTTGTAGCCTACTGGGGGATGCCCTTTTCTCTTCCCTGCAATCTCTTTCCCATGCTAGAGATGTTACGAGCCTGTCTCTGCTTTATCATTATTTTCATGGCAACCGCTCGTCTAAGCTCCGGTCTATGGACCCCCTGGCCGTACTTTCACAAAAAATACTTTAGCTAAAATTACTATCAATAATTCCTGCACACTTTATCTGTGCCTAAACCTAAAAGTATGTTTCATGAACAAAAATTCTTTCTTAGAACTGCACGTCTGTGGAACTTTGTTCTGTTTCCCTGCTTTCCAACTAACTACGATATGATCGTTTTCAAGTCCAATGTGAACAAGTTCTTCATGAGGCATCCCTTTAAGTAATCCAATTTACCAAATTTTCACTACTAACAATTACTAGGATATTTTCCCATGGACTGCTGTACACTCATTAACCCTTATTCTTGAGTCGTCTCCGGGCCTTGATAAGTGGTGACTCCTTTATAAAAATTTTTTTTTAAAAGACCCCCCCCCTCCCACCTCACGCTCTCTGCTTCAAATCTGTGGATTTGGATTTTTGACAATAGGCATTCATTCAATCTCTTTCTCAATATTGCCACGCCCAGGTTTCTCCTAGTCACCCTATTCTTTTTTTTTTTTTTTACTGAGTCAGTCTTCGCCTTTTCTTCTTTTTTTGTTTTACTTTGGTTTTTATTCGTCCTCATTTTGTCTTTCCTTTTTTTTTTTTATATATATTGTTTTTTTCTTCTACGCACACTTTCGTCTTTTCCTTCGTCTTTTTTTTCTGTTCTCCTTTTCTTCCTAACACACCTTAGTTTTTGTTTTCGTTTTTTTATTCTTCGTTTTGTTTTTTTTTCTTCGTTTTGGTTTTTTTTTCTTCGTTTTGGTTTTTTTTCTTCGTTTTGGTTTTTTTTCTTCGTTTTTTTTTTTTTTTCTTCGTTTTGTTTTTTTTTCTTCGTTTTGTTTTTTTTTCTTCGTTTTGTTTTTTTTCTTCGTTTTGGTTTTTTTTTTTCTTCGTTTTTGTTTTTTTTTCTTCGTTTTGGTTTTTTTTTCTTCGTTTTTGTTTTTTTTCTTCGTTTTTGTTTTTTTTTCTTCGTTTTTGTTTTTTTTTCTTCGTTTTTTTTTTTCTTCGTTTTTTTTTTTTCTTCGTTTTTGTTTTTTTTTCTTCGTTTTTGTTTTTGTGTTTTTTTTCTTCGTTTTTGTTTGTGTTTTTTTTTCTTCGTTTTTGTTTTTGTTTTTTTTTCTTCGTTTTTGTTTTTGTTTTTTTTTCTTCGTTTTTGTTTTTGTTTTTTTTTCTTCGTTTTTGTTTTTGTTTTTTTTTCTTCGTTTTTGTTTTTTTTTTTCTTCGTTTTTGTTTTTGTTTTTTTTTCTTCGTTTTTGTTTTTGTTTTTTTTTCTTCGTTTTTGTTTTTGTTTTTTTTTCTTCGTTTTTGTTTTTGTTTTTTTTTCTTCGTTTTTGTTTTTGTTTTTTTTTCGTTTTTGTTTTTGTTTTTTTTTCGTTTTTGTTTTTGTTTTTTTTTCTTCGTTTTTGTTTTTGTTTTTTTTTCTTCGTTTTTGTTTTCTTTGTTTTTTTTTCGTTTTTGTTTTCTTTGTTTTTTTTTCGTTTTTGTTTTTTTTTCGTTTTTGTTTTTTTTTCGTTTTTGTTTTTTTTTTCATTTTTTTTTTTCGTTTTTTTTTTCTTCGTTTTTTTTTTTTTTTTTTTTTTTCTTCGTTTTCGTTTTTTTCGTTTTCTTGCTAAAAATAACATTCACGGAAAACAAATAACTAATAAATTTAATCATCTCTGCCCCGCCAACATTCACCCTAAAAACTAGAAAGTTTTTATATTTAAGTAATTACCGATGAGTTTGAGATTAAAATTGATTCAATTAGTGGGGGGAAAAAAGTCCTCAAATTCCAACAAACTTAAATACCGAAGAAAAAAAAAACAAAACAAAACATGAAAGTACTTTCATTCTTGTTGCAAAGTAAGGGGAATAACTCTTACTGCCCTTAATTACGTCATAGAATGAAGATTTACTTTTTTTTCTACTAAAAACAATTTATCTCTAATGCCCGGGACTATATTATGTGGCCAATAAAATAAAAATGATCTCCGTCATCAATTCACAATTTATGAAAATAGAAGATTTTAATGATGCCTTTTCTATTTGTTACATTTATTTTATTATAAATTCAAGTGTTTTTATCTTTCATTTCTCACCAATATAATGAGATATGTAAGAAATTTCTTTCTCACACTCCCTGCAGAAGCAAATGAATTCCACAAACAAAAGCCGTACCTTTAAACTCAAAATTTATTCACAAGTAACAGCAATGAAAGTTCTTTGGTTCTGATAAGTCCTTTTGCAAAACGGTGGCTCGATTTGCTACCATACGCATGGAGCCTTTAGTATAAATTTCTATTGTTGGAATGTTAGTTCATTGTTACTTTGGAAGGATCCATGGAGAACACGGCAGGAATGATGGCACCTATAATCAGGCATAATGTGAGCCCCTTGGGTCTCGGGATGAAATAAGATAAGATCCAATAATTGGATAATAACATGATAAAGAGTTTCTTGAATGCCACCTTGGATCTGAATAGGTTCAGCAAAATAAGTTGTCTCTGCTTGTAGAGATATGTCCTTCGTTCACCGACTGTTTGGTGTCCATGAAAGAATTGTCTTGGCTCCCTAGAGAGGGAACCGCTGGTTTGAGTCTGTATCGTTCCGTGTTCTTTCTTAGACCGAAAAACAACGCATGAATACAAAAAAGCGCCAAAGTCAAATCACCTGACACATTTAAATCAATCACCGACCGGCTATCAAACCGTGTAGGCGGCCTAAAAGAAAGATGGCGGTTGAATGTGGAAATTTTTCACAATATTTAAAGCAATAAAACAATAAATTCAATGAAAGGCACAACTTTATACAGATTATGGAGTTGACTCCTCAAAGCCTGGGAGAGGAAGTGTGTGTGTGTGTGTGCACTTCTCAACGTTTATACCCATCAAACTTTTGATCTACAGACTTGAAATTTCGTATATAGGGTATTAAGACAGGTGGAAAACTTTGTAATCGGTTTTTATTCCGGAAAAAAGGGCTGTTAAGGGATTAAAATTGGTACTTGAGGAGTCATCGGATTTTCATCTGTTCGTCAACCGTTTCACAATTGCACATGTGCGAATCGTTCGCATTATATTAAGAATAAGTAGGTTCGAAAACACTTTTTAAAGATCCTGTCAGTCTGGCCTAATGGTTATCTGTCTAGGTTTTCTGGTCGATCGCAGCTCGAATATTATTTTTTTTTTACTTACAAGAAGTGAACTGTTTAGAAAAATACTTGCATGCACATGTCTCAGTTTTTTCCGTTTTTTTTTTTTTTTTTACTTTATCTTTTTTTTATTTTTTTTTTAAAGAAATTTAATGTTACATTTAATGCTGAGTACATCTTCTAGTGCTTTAACAAAAGACGAGCAATTTCTGCAAATTCAATACATATATATATATATATCAATAAAATTATTGCTTGTCTAGTAAAATTGTTCTAAAATTTTGTACAATTCTTGTTTCTTCTGACAAAAATTTTCGCCATGTTTCAGTACTTATCTACAGAATTATCACATTCTCACATGCAAGAATTGAACTTTATTTTAAGGTAAAAAAATTAATCCCATTATCGGCTCCAAAACATCTATTATGTTTATTAAATTAAAGTGGGGTAAACTAAAACTTCAATGAAGGTTGGTTGCAAATTGAAAAACATAATTCTGTTGTGTATATAATCAAATTTGTTCCACAGGTCTAAATCTCCCATATATCAAGTTTCAAGTCAGTAGACCAAAAATTGACACAGTAGTTTCCCAGAGAGTATACCCCCACCACACACACACACACACACACGGACAAGGGCACTTTTATATATATAGATAGATATAGATTTCAATAAAAAAAAAAAATGATCCTCAAATAGGAACACAAAAATATAAGACAGGTTGGTCTGACCAGCAGACATGTAATACAGGAAAGAAAATTAGTCCCCGAGTTCCATCTTGCCTTGAAATATTATTGTGAAAAAAGAAATGTCTGGTTGCAGTGACTTTTCTAAAAGAACTGTTTGTATATGGCACAAAATGACGTTACATGGAAATGGAAGAAGGCGCATATCCACAAAGTACTTTAATCCCTCGTGTATCACTGTGAGTCTGGACATGCCTGTGGTATTTCATCAAATTACATGAGTGGTCAAACTAACAAAGCCAGATGCCTTTGTTGGTTTGGCCATGCTTTTCGACCACACCCAGGTGATTTCATCCATAAAGTCATCGACCTGGCACCACCACCAGGTTGGTGGCTAACTAAAAACATGGCTCAGGACGGTGAAGCAGGATGCTGGACTGATTCAAGGTCTTCACGTTTACAAAGTACATCCTAGAACTGTCAATGATTTGCAATAGAATTACTGGATCATTGTGCTTGGGCAACCAGTATTCGAGACCTGGTGAACTTGTTGGAAAGAATTAGTTTGGAATTATTTTGGAGATGAGTAAATTGTATAATTTTTTTTAATTATTTGGACTATTATTCGCATCTTCTGGTTGTTTTCACAACGTTTCGGCTGGGATAGGAACAACAAATAAAAGATGAGGATGATAGTCCAAATAATTAAAAAAATTATACAATTTACTCGTCTCCAAAATAATTCCAAACTAATTCAATAATAGAGCAATCGGTACGGACCCGATAATTGGAAGAACAATTGGATTTATAAGACCAAAAAATCCAAACTTGATTGCCCTTCGAGGCCAGTGGATAGAGATGTGGAATATCTACGATTCCAGGTGAGTGTGAAGCTAGAGGCAGTGGTTTCGATCCCAGCCAGTTAGTTGACCAAACCATGGTGAGATTACAACAGCTATTAAAGGCAGCAATTGCTGTGGATGTAGTTGGAGGATTCGACATTCCTATCCTGTCGTGGTTAACCTGACGAAGGCCAGAGGAATAATTGGCCGAGACGTTGTAAAAACAACTAGAAGATGAGGATGATAGTCCAAATAATTAAATTAAAAAATTGTTGGAAAGAGCTGGCCCACTCTACCCAGGTTGAATGCAACAACCATAATCATTTGTAAAAGGAAATAGATGTTAGTTATTTAACTGCTACATTATTTTTCTTGACTTTTTGATAGTAATTGGAAAGCAATATTTTTTTCAGGAAACCATTTGTTTTCTGTAGTTAGCTACTTGCTACAGAATCGTTTAAACATTGTTTAAACATTGCTGACCAAAAAAAAAAAAAAGAGCAAAAACCTAGGGTACTCCTGTATTTACCAACCCAAATTACTGTAGTGTTCATTTAGACTCATTTGGTGGGTGATGTAAAATGCCGGTATATGCCAAGCGCTGATCAAATTTAAAAACACTTGAAAACAAAAAAATAATGTTTATCGTATATTAATTACATTTTTTTGTTATATACATATATAATATTAATAGTTAAAACTTTTAAAGTTTTTTGTTTTTTTTGTAAGTTGATTTTTTACAAGAAAAGTTGTAAAATTTTTACAGCAGCTGCTGAGTAAGCCTGAGAAAATATTTACGGAAATCTGGGTCATTAATTGCAGAAGTATCAAACTTAAGTGTATATTTACTTTTACTTATAAGCAATGATTTATTTACTTTATTTTATATTTTATTTTTTATTTTTCCAGGAGAGAAACCTTTCTGGTGTCAAGAATGCAACAAAAGATTTTCTCGATCAGATGAACTGACCCGACATGTACGCACACACAGTGGTAAGTTGAACTATTGATTTTTTTTTTTTTTTTTTTACCCCTTTTTGTTTTGTTGGCTATTGTTAAAATCGTTTAAAGAAACATTGCGAGCCTGTCTTTGCTTTATCGTTATTTTCATGGTAAGTGTTCATCTGAGCTCCAATCTATGCCCCCCCCCTTGCCAAATTTTCATGAAAAACATTTGTCTAGCTGAAATCACTATCAATAATTTCCCCCACTGTTTATCTGTGCTTAAACCTAAACGTGGATTCCATAAACAAAGCTTTCTTAGAACTACACGCCTATGGAATTTTGTTCTATTTCCCTGCTTTCCAGCTGAGCTGGCTACAATAGGATCGTTTTCAAGTCCAATGTAAACAAGTTCTTGATGAGCTGTCTCCTCACCCTACATCTTTTTTTTTTTTTTTTTTTTTTTTCGACTACCCTCTTTTCCATCAACTAAGCTTCTCCATCCAACACTTTTCATTCTCCTGACACCCATATCTCTTTTCTTCTATCTCGGCTTACTTCCTCCACCCCGTCACTCTCTTTTTTTCATTGTCCGGTTGCTCCTTCCTGATTTCCATACTGTCTTCTTCAAACGCATCGCCGCTACGATGCCCCCCTCTCTCTCTCTCTCTCTCTCAATGAATCACACATGGAAAAACCTGTATTCACACATTTTTCTATGAGGCAAGAAAATGTTTACACATGCTAACAAAACTAAACAAAAAAAAAAGGTTGAAAAATATTTCATTAAAATGAAAAAATTAAATTGGCCTTAAATTGCTGATTTCTTTTCTGTGCAGAGCAAAAAATAAAACACAAGAGAAAGCCACTCACCGCGTATCTATTTTGTCATCTCGAATTTTCCTTGTTGCTCGATTTTCCTTTTTTTTATTTTTTCTTCATCCTCGGTTGCTTTGTGTGCTTTAGGTTTTTCTTAATGTTTTTTGTCCCGTGTTTTGTTTTTGTCTGCATCTCTCCGAAGTTTGTAATGAGAGCGCTCTCATGTTTTTTCACTTTCTTTTATTTGTGTTTGTGATTTTTTGTTGTTGTTTGTTTAGTTGATTTTTTTTTTTTTTCGAAATGGATTCGGCCGTTTCAATTTTTTTCTGCGTGTCCCTTTTCATCGTGAAATCGCCTGAAGGTCGATCTAAGGTCTAACGGCACCATCGTTACCCCGACATGCGCCCTACGACAGCTCGCCAACTCCCAACATCATGTACTGTGGATTTTTCGTTCGACTATTCTTCTTATGGCCAGATCATCATTTTCCCATTGGCGACTGTCGATGAGAACATACGCGGTTCACAAGATAGAAATATGAACAAAGAAAGGAAAAACACAAACGCCAATGTTCACATATAAATTGACTGTTAGACTTGTGTGTGTGTGTCTTCTCCCCATCTTATTGATGTTACATTCATATATCTCTGTTTCACAGTCAACTCTAAAATTGTCCATGTCTCTATTTCACAGTCAACTCTATAACTGTTCAAATGTAGTTATCAACTCCCATTCGCCGTCAAGGGTATCTAGTTGTCAACTCTAACTGTCCAACTTCCATCCACCGTCTAGCGCATCTAGATGTCAACTGACTGTCTCCTCTGTCTTTGTCTCTCAGGTCGCTCACCCCACCCTGGCTACCGGAAGCTGCCCTTCCCTGTTTTATCAGTAGGTTTCTATTGTTATTGTTTGCTACTTCCTATCTATTGTTGATTGTAGGATATTTCCGATTTCTTTGATTATTCTAAGCTATTTCCTCTTCCTTTGTCTATTCCCCCTCTCAGCTCAAATCCACCTCAGGGCCACTTTATGGTATCACAGTGGTGATTCCTTTGTAAAAAAAAAAATTAAAAAAAAATAAAAATAATTGGTGAATAACAAATAGTCAAAATGAAAAATAAGTCAAATGAGTTTTGATATGAAAACTTGATTGGTGGATGTCTATCCGTTAACTACTTTTAGGCTATACAGATATTTTGTAGTTTACAATCTAATTGGTACCGAACTGTCATCTAGGCTTCATCCACTGTCCCATCGATGAAATGTTGCATCCCTCTGTCTATTTTACAAGTATTTTAATGGTAGATGCTCCAACAAACTACAAGCCATTGTAACCCTTTGATGTAAATACCCCAAACAAACCCGACAAGCACCAAAATCCCCCCCCCCTACATGGTGGAGATCTCCAGATGCCAGAAGGCGTTCTACTCTAATAGTTTCTTCTCCAGATCTGTTAGGCTTTGGAATTCCCTTCCAGATTCCTGTTTCCCCAACTGTATGTACATGCAGAAGTTCAAGTGTAATGTAAAGTCATCTTGCTGCTCAACTCCCTACATAGTGTCCCTGCAATTATGTCCCAGATAGTAGCCCCCTACATCAACGTGTCACTGTGCCTTGTTAATTAAAAAAAAAAAAAAAAAATTTTTGTAAGAATGATTATCAACACGCGCAGATTGTCAGGAGGAAGTAATACGTACCATTTATATTTTAATTGGGCGTATGAAATTCCTAACAAAATCTATATTCTTGCGTATTGTTTGTACATCATAAAATTTAAAAGTACAAAAATGATTGTGGCATATGCATACATGTATATATACACACACACACACACACACACGTAATGCCTACTAGACACTATCCTCAAGTATCTAAGGTTTCTCTGTACAAGGTTTTGTCAGGGCAACATGGCATAAAGATACTTTTCTCTACAAGTAAACCCTGACTAAATATTCAAAATAACGTAGTATTCACGGGTCAAATAATATCTCCCTCTCTATGGCTAACTAACACTGCTTTTTACGAGGAATGGTGCATCTTCTACAAGTGATGTTACCTCAAGTAACGGCACAAAGTGTGATATTCTACAAGACAAGATGAATTATTTTCCTGGAATCCAGTAAGACCAAGAGACCACAATATATAATATAACATATTTAAATGGTCAATGGGAGAGAGGAAAATTATGTTAACTTCTTTATTAACTCGGTGTTTGAGATGCAAAGTAGAATTTTAATGTAATACCTTTTTAGTTCAAGTGTTTATATCAAAATTTAATGGAAAATTTCTAATCACTAGTGTTGGGACGATTAATCAGAATCGGAAAAATCGGAAGATTTGGAGGTATCAGAATCGATATCGGAATCACAAAAATTGATGCCTATTTTCCAATGCCAAAACGATTCTTTTAATTGTCTTTTTTTATTTGATTTTGTTTAAAGTAAAATCTTCCATTGCTGGTAATAATGATAAAATAATAAATATTTATTGATTTTAAATTACCGTTAAAGCTAAAATCGATAGATTATCCTCCACAAGTCTGTTGATGTTTAGGAAAATATCTGCATATTTGACATGTGTTTTTACGAAAATCTGGGAAAAATAACAATCTTATAGTTAAATAATTAGAGATTTATGAAGAATCGAAATTGGTAATTGTATTGGAATCGGGAATTTAGCACAAAATCTGTAATTGTATTAGTAAAAATATTGGAATCATCCCATCACTATTAATTACATTAGAGAAATGGATTTAAATTGATGAATGTTGCCCGGAATATGGTCATTGCCAACAATCACTACCAATATCATTACAAATTAAGATTGAATGTCAGATTTGTGGTTTGCAAATCTACAAACAAACACTTGAAAATAATTGCTTGTATAACAGTATACAATACTGAAATCTGGTAACTTTGCCGAAACCACCCTTCCCCAGTTGGCAATTGTTTAAATTTATGTCGATCTGATCGAGAACAAATCACCTTAAAGACCGTTTTTTATCTTACAGTTGTAAAAACATTGAACATTACTATCAACCAATAACGTTTTTTTTTTTTTTTGTCTCATCCATTGTGGCCCTATCTTTCTTGAGTGCAATTGTGTACAATATTTTATATTTTTTAATATTTTATTTCATTTTACTTAAGTTGAAGTTCTCAGAAATCAAGGGGACCCCTTCTTGGGGCTAACACTTAATCTGAACATGAGATATGTAGATAGTCGTGTGTTCTATTAAATTCTTTACATCTCAAATGTTGAAAATTGTCTCCAGGCTCCCCGCACAGGTGTTTTTCAAGACAACCTGACATAAGAATGCTTCAGCCTACAAACACACAGAATAACATAGTATTGAAGACCAAATAAGATCCTTTTTGACACAATGAATGGTGTACCTTCTCTTAGTGATGTTAACTCGTGTAGCAGCACGAAGCTGGATACTCCACCAGACTAGATGGATTCAACAAAGACATACATTTAAGTGGTGAATTAACTCATCAGTTAGTTTGTTGGAGGAAAATTAATGTTCATTTCTTTTCTTTACTGTTTGAGATGTAATATTTAGATATCTATGTATCTCATATAGAAATCAAGTGTTAGCCCCCCCCCCCCCCAAAAAAAAGGGGTCTCTTGATTTCTGATAACATGATAAAATGAAAACAAGTGTGTAGAAGGGGGGGGGACAAAATTATCTATATTCTGCAATCTTCTATTTTTTTAACTTCAGGCCATCTTAGTCACTGAAGACTCGGCTAACTTTGTACATTTCTTCAATTCTTTGGAACAATGGTGTTGTTTTATAAAATTTTTAATAAATTTTTTTATTTAACTCATTTACTGTGTTGGTATAGAGTCTATATTCTATGTTTTTATCCTAATTGTTATGTGTATATATTGCATTCATATCTACACGTATTTTTCAAGCATATATACATACATACTATATATATATATATATATATATATATATATATATATATATTATATAGTTAGTTATAAAAATATATGGCAATTAAGCTACACAGAATCGTCCATGCTATTGACACAATATAAGAAATTGTCGAGCTAAAATGCAGAAAATTTTGTATAGCTTAATTTTTGTATATATTTTCATAACTTACTACCTAGCTCTACTCAAGTATTGAGCACTATTGAAATAAATACTGAAAATTGATACATAACATTCTTATAACATTTTATGTAGATACATGAAATAATTATATATATATATATATATATATATATATATATATATATATATATATATAATTTTAGACCTCTTTGGATAGAGCACTATCATAATTTCACTTACTGCTTGCTTGGCATAATGCAAAGCTCTTTATTTGTAAATAAACAAATCAGGCACTGTAAAAGTGACGATCAAAAGTTTTTATCAATAGATATTGGAGGTGGTTTGCAGGCACTGATCTCATGGCCAGTGACTTAATGATTGTAGATTCTAACTCTCGTTCAGGATGGGAGCTAGTCTAGCAACACTGAAAAGCTGTGATACAGAGGAACAGTCTGTGTGTGTATATATAACATACAGCATAATCACATTGATATTCAGTATTATTTAGTTAAGCAACAAATCCCTTACGTTTTATAATTGTATTTCCAAATTTATAATGATTGATTAATCTAAGAATAAATCCTGTACACGTATTGTCACTACTTGCCTAAACTGGATTAGCGTTCAGGGAAAATAGAGAAATCGTCACGCTAAATAATTGTAAAATAGCCTTGTTGAGGAATTTATCAATTCATAAAATTAATCTATGACTTATTAAAAAAATGTTTTATTTCGTTTAGGTGAAAAATTGTATCCATGCACAATATGTGAAAGAAAATTCATGAGGAGCGACCACTTGAAGAAACATATGGACCGACATAAAAATCCTAGCGGAAAATTAGCCAAAAAAGATAGAGAACGAGAAGAAAGAGAAAATCGACTGAGCCAAGAAGACAAAGGGTCTTCAAGCAGATCGTCGTAAAAAAAAACTTTAATGGTAAGTTGGATTGTTTTTTTTTTTTGTTTTTTTTTTGTTATATTTGTTTTATGATTTTTTTTTTTTTGCATTGTGTATTTCTTTTGATATTTATTGTCGTTCACATTATTTTGAAAAACCAATTTAAAATATCGTCAAATTTGCTTTTCGTCAATAAAATACTACTTGACTTGAAATTAATGATTCAATCTTCAAAACTATGTTGGAAAATTTGATCTCTTGTATTCTTCCAAGAATTTACGTTAGTCTTTATATATCATCAGTTGTTTAATGTGGAACAAAACTTTCAGGAATTTAACAACAAAACTGTATTTTTTCTCATGGTTCCCCAGTAGGAGTGATCAAACACCACCTCCTTTTATAAAACAAGAATAAGATATGTTCCGGAGATTGGATCTAGTTTTTTGCTCTAGATTATTTATTTTGCTAGCTTGTCTCTCACTCACACACATACACACACACACACACACACACACACACACACACACACACACACACACACACACACACACACACACACACCAATGTAATGATAAAAATCTTCGGTTTCTGAAAGTTGTTTTCTTGAAAAAGTTATTAAATATTTTTTATCCGATGTTAAAATTTGAAAATGTGCAAATACTCTTTTTTTTTTTTACATAGGCGTCACCACTTATCAAGGCCGATAGGCCACTCAAGGATAAGGGTTAAAGAGTGTAGAGTAGTCAAAAGTACAATATAGTAATCGATAGTAATGGAAGTTCGGTAAATTTGTTAACTTAAGTGGAACGGCTCATCAGAAACTTACGTCTACTATCAGAGTATTGGAAAAAATATGAGTATCTCAGATTAGAATATAACACTTAATGTTCAATAAACAAAAATTTTCCTTTTATTTTATATATATATATATTTTTTATTTTTTTTTTTTTTTTTTTTTTTGACATATTTTTATGTATATATGATTTTTTTTCTTTATTTTTTTCAGACCTGCCGAATCGTTTCAAAAGATGGAACTATGCCAAAAGTCGCAATCTGAAACTTAATAAACTTCCTTGAATCTCATCACTCTTTCTCCATGGAATTTTTACAGACGTTAAGAATCACTAAGAAACCGATTTCATCTAACATGGCTTTTATCTCCAGTTTATGTATTTCTCATAGATTTTGAAATCAATTTTTTAAGCAATCTTTCATAAAGAAATTGTATTTTTTGTGCTAAGGTTTTGTGCATTTTAAACGAAAACTAATAAATCAAAAATACAAACATGCAACAAAGAAATGTTACCAAAGGCAAGATAAGTCACTCTTCTAGTTATGGTAATATTTTTTAATGTTTTATCTTATTTTTAAGCTTTTTTTGTTAAATACAAATGTAATGTCAACTCTATTAAGTTGTAACAAAAATATTGACTGACAGTATTTGGTCGCATGGAGTCTTCATAATAGTTAAAAAATTAAATTCAATCCTGAACTAATAATTGTCATCAATCATGCGAAAATGTAATATCCAACTGAACTGTATAGCTTTTTACCAGTATTTTTCTGTAATTTTCGATTTTTGAGCGATTATTGGGCCTTTGCATGACCATTTAGTGTCGATCATTGTTTTCATTTTAATTTAATTAAAATAGGTAGGATAAAAGAAGAGTAAATAATCTTGTCTTGATAACATGGTCATATGGAGTCTTAGTAATAGCTTAAGTTTTTGACATGTTTATACATATAATCTGTGGCCTCCACATGACCATTTAGTGTCACCCGGTTTTTCTTTTTCATTCTAATATGAGATGAGACAAATTTTATATTGAACTAAAAACACTAAGTTAAAGCATTAAAAAATTATTCAAATAGGTAGAAGAGTACATAATCTTGCCTTTGGTAACATGTTTTTATTGTATATATATTTTGTTAAAAATTTCCAGCTTTTTATGTAGCCACATTTTTTTTTTAAATTCAATAATTTGATTATTAATAGAAACTCTCAAACTAAATAGTTTAAAATAATTAACTATTTTGATAATATTTTCTAAAACTAACAATAATTTATTACATCAAATCATTAATATACTGTGATCGATAATACTAAAACTAGCTAAGCAATTGATTCTCACTTAATATTTAAAACTTGTGAACTTGTGCCGAATTTAACTTTTTTAATTTATATAATCGAGCTTATGATATTAATAACGAAATCTTATGTTTTTGATTCAAAATTTAAGGCTTTTGTAAAATTATACAAATAAAATAATCAGTGCAATAACTTGTAATAACAATGTATTTGTTATTAATATTGTGTTTATTAGTTTTGTAGATTCTTTTAAGATTTATTTCGTTATCATTAGCTTTCATGTTTTTCTACACTTCTAAATGGATAATAAAGTGTTAATTTTCGTAAATTGTTCATAAAAATGTTTTACAACTAGAACTCAACAGAGGAAGTAATTTTATAATATCAGTGAAATTTAGCATAAACAGAAAAATTATATTTCCAATGAAATCTGTATAATGTTTGTAAAAATAATTTTATAAATGCATTTCTTATTTACAAGAAATTTAAGTCCACCTCAAAATCTGAAACTAATCTTGTACAATGTATTCTAACATAGTTTTAATCACCAATTTATGATTTTCTTATAGATTTTAAATTAATTTTTAAAGCAATCTCTCATAAGCATTAATTTTAAGATTTATTTCGTTATAATTAGCTTTCTTTTTTTTTTTCTTGCTTAAATTCTAAACATATTTTATGTCTAGTTTTAATCTCCAGTTTATGAGTTTTAAATCAAATTTTAAAGCAATCTCCCGTAAGCATTAATTTTCGTAAATTGTCTGTAAAAATATCTTTTTGTTTTTCAATTAATATTCACCAAGCGAAGTAATGTTATAATGTAAGCAAAATTGTGTATAAGTAGCAAAATTATCCAATAGAAATCTGTAAAAAATATTTTTAAAAAGAACAAAAGAATTCCTTAGTTATAAGAAATCTAAATCCTCTCTGAAAGGATGACCAAACATTTTAAAGCCATCATTTGTTTAGCATCAGCACAAACAGTGGGTGATAATATTGTTGAAAAATATGATACTTTCATAATCTGAAAAAAAAAAAATCATGTTAAAGTAATAAAAACATGTATAAAATAAACGAAAATCGTTTAAAATAAAAATCCTACAGACTGGCAAAAACTTTTGCATCGACTTGAAATATAATTTTGATTTTAATTATTTTCTTTTCAATGAATTGTGGACAATTTATGAAGATACTCGTTTTTATAGCAATTTTTTAATTAATATAATTTTATTTTATTTATATTATTTATTATTAATATAATATATTAATTTAATATAATTTTTAGGTTCTGATTGAAACTTAAAAAAAATGGCATTAACAATCTTTTGAAACATGAACTGCCTCATTCTAAGAATGATCTGACAAATATTTATTAAGACATGACCATTCCCCATTTTAAACAAAGCTCAAACCATGATGTGTTCATTTATGTTTTGCTACAAAACATCAAAACCAAATCTGAAGAAAAGTCTTTTTTCTTTTTTTTTTTATTTACATGTTTAAAGAACCCCCAACCCTTCATCAACACATTTTTAATTAAAATAACAGGCGTTAATAATAATAATGATAATGATGATAATAGTAAATTTACTACAAGTTGTATTGTTTTATATTTGTAAAGAAAACTCTTTATTATTCATCAACACTTGCTTACAATCTTTGGGGCTTCTACACTATTGGGTCGAAATTTTGGAAATCGTAACACTGAATTTCACACAAACAATGGCATCTACGTATTCATTGTATTTTTAAGATGATTATATCCAAAAATTACGAAAATCGATAAGGAAAAAAATTATTTATTAAAGAAAATAAAAAATAGAATTTGATGAAAATGATTGGAAAACACAGGAGAGTTCAAAAGGGAGGTAATTTTATGTTTTAATGTAAAGTCACCTGCTAACATGATTAAAGTTTTTTTTTTGTTTAATAATTCAGTAATATCGACTGCATAATTTGGAAGCTACCATTGTAACTTATCAGAATTGACAAAAAAATCAGTTGAATCCATTGTTTTTTTTTTTATCTTTTTATCTGAAAACTCCATTTATTGACTTCAAAATCTTGTCCCAATTCTGTAGAAGCGCTCTTTTTTTTTTCTTTTTTTTTTTTGTTAGTAAAAAAATTGTGTGTGTAATATATTAGTTTTAAAATAGAATTAAATTCCCATGGCTTTATCCTTTTTAAGGATAATGGATCCTGCATCCTGAAATAGCTTGAAAAATTTAGGCAATTAATTCTTATTTAAGTCATGAAAATTATTTAGCTGAAACACGGATTGTTTGTCATCACCCATGACATACGTTAATCCAAAAATTTTTTTTTTTTTTTTAATTCAATAAAAAAAAAAAAAATTCAAGTGTTTTCTATGTCCAACAAGGCAAACTGCAGGTTAAGTTAGATCTTGGTGCTTTTGCAGAATATGGACCATATTTTTTGAGATAGGATTTTCAAGTTAAATTCTATTTTTTTTTTTTTTTTTTTTTTTTTTGCAGTATCTTTTGTTTATTAAACTGTTAAGTGAAAGTACAGAATATTTAAAAACGAAAAAAAAAAAAAAACCCATCTCCTTACACCCTTTCCATATCATATGTAAATAATTATTTTTAATTTACATTTTTTCTTTTTTTTTTTTTTCTTATAATGTTAATATATTCAAAATCTAATTTTATGATTTTTAGTAATTAAGTATTTTTAGAAAAGAAATAGCCGAATTGAGTTGTCCATTCTTATATCCAATCAAATATAACGAGTGGTTTCTCTCACATCGAGCACTTCATAAAATTTGATTTTCTTAAAAAAAAAAAAAAAAAAGAAAGAAAAACTATTTGATTAAGTTATGTGATTTTTTGGAATATAAAATTTTTTTTTATTACTTGTAATTTCCAAATAAGCACGTACATTTTTTTTTTTTCTTGTAATGTGATTGTATTGTATAAGGAATATTTGACGCCATGTTTTATCGCATGGTGTCCAACATGTTTTGTGGAACAAATAAAAAAAAAATTTGCAAAACCAGAATGATGTAACAATTTCTAACAATACTTTTTACTACTTTTCAATTATGTAATAAAAGATTTTGTAAAGATAAAATTGTTTTTATTTTTCTAAAAAAAAATTTTATCAAAAAGAATTTGTTTTTTTTATTTCACATTTTTTTGCAATTTCAATAGGAAATTTGGATAAAGAATACTCCACGTTTCCCTTTTTTACTTGATGAATGATGTCATCACTCTTATCCCCCCCCCATCTCTGTTTTAATGAATGATGTCATCAATTGGGCACGGTGAAAAGCAAAATCCATAGTATATAATTTAAGAAATAAAGAACACACGGATACAACGTTATTCCCATGCCTTATTGAAATTGTGAAATTTGATTTCTTTTTCATTTCTTTGAAAAATTATCAATTAAAATTTCAAATTATATAAAGAAAATTAAAAAAAAAATTGTTCGATTTTTAATAGAGGGTTTAATTATTTATACAAATTAAACATTAAATGATCTCCCTACTAGCTTATTTGAAAAAATATATATTTTTAATCTTTTTATCAGAAAAAAATTGTATTTATATGTATCAAATATTTTTATTATTTTACTTTGTCATCTTCATTTGCATGTTGCTATAATAATGAGCCCGACGATGGTGAGCTAGCAGAAATTGACTAGTAGATATATACATATTAGAAAATTAAGTCCGGTGGATGTGTACGTTGGAAATAGGTTTTGGCTGCCAGTTTGCAGGGGTATGAAAGTGTCACAGACTTGTGTTAACAGGGAAAGGTCATATCAAAGTTTTGCAGATATCTGTGGTGCTGATCTCTGCTTCATGGGAACGAAAATTAGTGAGAGTTGAATGGATCTTGTGTTTTGGGGTGAAATTTGAAAGGAATTAAGTTTTAGTTCTGGAAGCGAGAGAACAAGATGCGTCTTGAAGATGTAACACATTCCTCCTGTCCAACCCAACCAAGAATAGAACATTGAGGTGCGTTTTCAAACCACTGTGTTTTGAAGTTCACGATAAACTCGACTATATCAAATAGCAAGATTACTTATGGGTTTTCATTTTTGCTTCTCCATGAAATATTCCCCCTTGCAGAGAAGACTCAAGTGAATAGGACAGCAGTGCAAGCTGCAAGTCAACTTAAGGAAAAAAGTCAGACCAATGTATGTACTCAAATTGCTAGATGAACTGTCTGTTAACTGGGTTAAATATTTAGGGGGTCAAATGTTCTATCAACGTTATCCATCAGTGTCTATATTTATATAAAACTGTTTGTCTCCATTTTATCAAAATGCATCTCTATTGAGATACAATGTTGCAAAGTGACACGAGGTGGGTCAAATGTTTGCATTTTTTTTGTGGGCCATTATTTTATATATATAGGGTGGAACGATAAAATTGGTGCTCTAGAATAGACGACATGATTCAATTTCTGTTTGATGAAAATCGCTTTTTTTTTTCTTTTTTTTTTTTTTTTTTGTTGCAGACCATCTACTGGTTGGCCAGTTGTGTACAAATCTCTAGAGCGATAGGAGCCTTCTATCATGTCTGAAAGTGACATAATGTTCAATGAGGGAGATCAGAGATGTGCCATTGTACAACTTGTACTCTCTACCTATCCAAGTTATGAAAACAGGACCATTGCCAGCACTCTCAAAATGCACCGCTGGATGGCCATGAATAACAGGAACGTGCCCAGGGTGATGAAAAAAAAGTTTTGGGCCACGGTTATGGACTTTGGTGTGGTTTCTACACAATGCTACCTCTTCGAAGTTGGTTGAAAGTCAACACCAAAGTGTACCTGGATGTGTTGAAGAATGTGGTGATCCCTTAGTGCAATCAGGTGGGCACTGGCAGACCCTGGGTGTGGCAGCAGGACTAGGCGCCGGTTCACAAATCCAAAGAGACCCAGGCTTGGCTTCAGAAGAAGTGCTACGATTTTGTACCCTTCTCTCCCTGATCCCTCCTCCTTCTCCGACCTGAACCCACTGGACTACTTCGTTTGGTCATACGTTGAGAACTGATGTTGACCTCCCACAGTGTATGTATAAAAGAAAGATGATCATGGACCAAAAGTTAAATGCTTATATGCCAAATATAAATGTGTGAAATATGAAGGGCTGGGAATGACTCGAGGAACACAGCCGAGTTGCTCAAGAATTATATAGACCTTAGTACTGAATTCTGGTAAGAGGAAGAAATAAATTGTTTTAAAAAGTTTGTTTTTCTTTCAGTTATGTATCAATTTATTTACCCGATTGTTTTTCTTTCTACACTTGCCCCCACCCCTTACCCACCTCCATGAATACTACTGTTAAAATTTATTATTGGAATTTATTGTCAATTTGTGGTCTGTGATTCGCTTGCTATTTTCCTAATTTCTGTTTTCTTAACGATAGGGGAACCTATTACAATACCTTCCCCTGTTAGCTTTAACTAAACAAAAAATATATGAATAAACACAATTGCCCAATTACGTTTACACATTTATTATACACTGACAAACTTTTAAACAATAAAACACAATACAATAGCGACAGTTCGATAAGACTCACTGACTGGTGAAAAAAGTTCTCAGAGCTCACCTCGTGGTGGAACAAAGGTTCTCCTCTTCTTGAGAGGGAAAAGGCAACACGTCTCCCCGTGACCAAAGGGAAAAACTAACCAGCCTTAGAGCAGGGGCAGATTACTCCTCCCCGGTGTCCTCTAATTTTTAGTCTCCTACAACACTCCCTCCCAAAATATGGAGTACTTTTAATTGAATGTTGTGAGAGGATTGTTTTTTTTTTTTTTGTTATTTTATGTAGAGATAAAGTCTCTTAAATGGACAGGCCATTTTTACCTGTCTGCCCGAACGTGTTTTTTTATAAGGGCGTTTTTCCAATGTCACTTCGACTGGCATCCTTTGTGAGGGATCTACTTCTAAATATGCATCCTCGAGTGTTGCGGGTTTCAACCTGTCAATTGAGATATTTTGTTCTTTGTCCTTAATGAGGACGCTGAAATACTTCGTTTTTCTTGTTAACTTTAAAAGGTCCGTGGTACGGTGGTTGCAGGGTATGTGACCTAGCTGTATCGTGAACAAACACATGTGTGCATGTCTCTAGTGCCTTTGGCACATATGTGTTAGCGCACTTGTTTATTCCTGATGGAGAATATGCTATTTTGGCCATGGTTCTTGTCAGTCTATCAACAAATGATGCAGGGTCCCAAACTTTATTTGGTGTATCACAAAAGTATTGTGCTGGCAGGCGTAGTGTGGTACCATACAGCGCTTCTGCTGCTGAGCAATTCATATCCTTCTTCACTGCTGTGCGCAAACCCAGCAAAATTAGAGGAAGGTGTTCTAACCACTTTGTATTCCTGGTAAGCACTGCACGTAAAGAGGTCTTTAGGCTGCGATGTAGACGTTCGACTACTCCGTTTGTTTGTGGATGGTATGTTGTCATGTGTATACTTCTGGTACCCAAAAGTCCTGAGAGTTTATGAAGCAGTTCGGACTCGAACTGTCTACCTCTGTCAGTTGTCACATTTTCCGGGACACCGAATCTTGCTACCCATCCAGCAAGGAAAGTTCTGGCTGTTGTGTATGCTGTCATATCCCGCATTGGTAAGGCTTCAAACCACCTTGAAAATCTGTCGACACATGTCAAAAGATAGCATTGGCCTTCACATGTCGGAAATGGACCAGTGATGTCGAGGTGTATGTGCTTCAACCGCTCATCAGGTACTGGAAATGTGCCTAGTGGCGCACGTGTATGTCGACCGACCTTGGCCTTTTGACACTGCACGCACTTCTTTGTCCATTCTCACATGTCTGCTTTCATCCTCGGCCAGACATACCTGTCTGTCATCAAACGTATCGACGCATTGGCCCCTGGGTGTGATAACCCATGTACCGCGTTGAATATGTCTTTCCTTAAGGATGCTGGAACATATGGGCGCAGTTTGTTAGTGCTAATATCACACACTATTTTTCTAGGGCTGTTGAGGTGTGCCATTTTCACTAGCTGCAGTGATGTTCCATTATTCTGCAGAAGCTTCTGCAGGTGCTCGTCTTTTTCTTGCTCCATAGCTAAGGTGTTGGCTTTGACGGAAGGTCCCAATGTGAAGGAGTTTATTCCTCGTGACAGTGTATCTGCTGGTATATTGTCAGCTCCCTTCACGTGTCTGACATCAGATGTAAACTTTAGGATATAGTCCAACTGACGAACCTCTCGGAGAGAGTATTTGTCTGAAGAGGACTGCAGAGCGCCTAATAGAGGCTTCTGGTCAGTCACCAAGTAGAATGGATGTCCCTCTAGGAGCTGCCGATAATGTATTATTGCGGAAAACGAGGCCAACAACTCTCTGGAAAATGTGCTATAGCGTGTTTCTGCATCGGTCAATTTCCTGGAGAAGAAAGAAATAGGTCGCCAGTTCCCATTACATTTTTGCTGCAGGACCGCTTCAATTCCAGTTGCAGATGCATCTACTGCCAGGCAAAGTTCACTATCGGGTTAAATGTGGGACAGCTTTGCGGTGTCTTCTAACATGGCCTTTACTTTGTTGAATGCTGTTATTGCTTCCTCCGATAGTGTAATGTTGCAGTTCTTCACATTCGTCAGCATACCTGTCAATGGCAAAAGTACTTGGGCAACATGAGGGAGAAACCTACGATAGAAGTTAACTAATCCTAAAATTGCTGCAACTGTCTCATTGTAGCAGGGATAGGGAAATCTCGGATGGACTTGCCTGTCTCTAGGGATGGGGAAATTCCCTTCTCTGAAATATGGTGCCCCAAAAATATAACCTCGGATTGACCAAAAGTACATTTCGATCGATTTAAAACAACACCATATTGGTTCAGGCGATCGAATACTTGGTGCACATGATCTATGTGTTCCTGCCTATTCCTGCTAGCAATGATGACGTCATCTATGTATGCACACACAAATGGCAAGTCTCGCAGAACCTGGTCTATAAAACTTTGGAATGTTTGAGCTGCGTTGCATAAACCAAATGGAACACGCAAAAATTCAAACATTCCAAACGGTGTGGTAATTGCCGTTTTGGGAATATGTTCGGGCTCCACAGGGATCTGGTGGTATGCCGGAATAAGGTCTAACTTAGTAAAGACCCTATTATTCTGGGCCACTGCTGTTATATCTTGGATATGTGATAATGGGTACCTATCCGGTTTCGTAGCGGCATTTAAAGCTCGGTAGTCCCCACATGCCCGCCATGCATTTGGACCCTTACTAACAAGATGAAGAGGCAAGGCCCATTCGCTATTTGAAGGACGAACTATACCAAGCTGCATCATCTGCTGAAATTCTGCTTTCACAGCCTTTATTTTTTCAGGTGTTAAACGTCTGGCTTTACAATGGACGGGTGGGCCTTTTGTCTCAATGTAATGAGTTACAGTGTGTGGTAACACTTCCTTGTGAAAGGAGGGGACCGATATTGAAGGCTATTCCTTCAACAGACTCAGGAAGGCTTCGTCCTGGTCTGCATGTGCTAACTGTGGACCTAATGGTGTGCCAGTCCCCACCACCCCACATGCTGCAAGTTGTGTGCTTGGATCTCGGAGACACTGGCCTGACATATCTATTCCTCCCCGGTGTCCTCTAATTTTTAGTCCCCTACACCCCTAAACAGATCAATTGAACTTATATTAGGTAGAATACTTAACATTATTATCGTTTATTTTTAATGGAGAGTAGACAATGTGTTGTAGATGCATTGTCAGTAGCTCCCGAAAATCTCTCTTCTAATTTGTCCCTCAGTCTGACAAAGGGAGAAGTAAAAGCTATATTCTAGATTGGCAGTATTTTTGCATGAACAGTTGTCTGAGATGTCGGAATTTTTCTGTTTCTACTTCTAACCTTGTAACCATGTGACTAATAAGAGTGTTGGAGGTAAACGTTTTACTGGGCTGACTTTACCTGAACCTTGGACTAATCACTAATGAGGCCATATTATCAGCAGATGCAAAGTACTGGGGCTGCTATATTGCCATTTGGTGACTATGCAATATAAATGCAGAAGTACCTGGGGGGGGGGGGTCTATCCTTGGACCTTTATTATTCGTAATATTCATAAATGATCTTCCGGATAAAATTGTCTCTGAGATGGGTATATTTGCTGATGACATCATGCTCTATAACAGGCACGAGTGGAAAACAAATGAACACATATCTAAGGCAATGGCAGAAACACGAGAAGAAGATCTCCAATCTGTAGTGGAATGAGGACAAAAATGGATGGTCACATTCAATGCTGCCAAGACTAAGCTAGTTTCCTCTAATAATAAGAAACTTTCTCTACCACCAATAGCAATGCCCAAAGATACATTATCTGAAAGTACTTCCTTTACACTCCTCGGCCTAAGGTGGGCTCTCCCTACCATGCTAGAAAGCTACTTATGCCTGAAAGTATCTTGTACCTCTATAAGGCCACCATTCGCCTATGTATGGAGTATTGTCACATTTGGGCTGGTGCATCTGCTACTAGTCTCTCACTCCTGGACAGGGTTACAAAAAAAAAGGGATATTATGAAGAAAGTTGAGCAGCAAGATGTCTGTTAACATTACACTTGAACTTCTGCATGTCCATACAGTTGGGAAAACATAAACATAGAAGAGTCGCCAACCTGATAGGCCTGAACTGACATCTAAGCTTCAGCCTCTGTCCCATCGACGAAATGTGGCATCCCTCTGCCTGTCCTACAAGTATTTTAATGGTGAATGTTCTAACGAACTACAAGCACTTATACCCCCTTGACGTAAATACCCCCGACAAACTCGACAAATAGCTAAATCCCACCCCTACACAGAGATCCCTAGGTATAAGAAAGCCTTCTACTCCAGTAGTTTCTTCTCCAGAACTGCTAAACCTTCCAGGTTCATGTTTTCCCAACTGTACTGACATGCAGAAGTTCAAGTGTAATGTGAACAGACATCTTGCTGCTCAACTCCCTTCATAATATTCCTGCAACTTATGTCCTCGATAGTAGCCCCGTACTTCAAAGTGGCACTGTGCCTTGTTTGGGGTGAAAATTGAAAAAAAATTTTTTTTTTAAAATAGCTTCTGGTGGAGCTTCTCGATGCCATATTAATGGGTAATTGTTACAGCTTAACTTTATCATGCTGTACAAAAAACAATTTCTTTGATTCTTTTTCTCTCTTACTTCCCCTCTCTGCCCTGCTCTAACCAAGTCTGTACACCGATTCCACAAATCCCAAAACGTCATCATGAAAAGTCACCAGAAAGAATACAAGATTAACCCAGAATAACTTCCACTACCCCCACTACCATGTCTCCTTCTCCAACATCTGGGGTCTACGTTCCAACCTTCCAGAGGCTGAAACCCAATTACAGTAGACCAAACTAGACCTATTCTTCCTAAGCAAAATTGGCATGGGACCGACTATTTCCCTAGACGAGTTTGTAATTAAAGGATATTCTAATTTAACATCCAAATTTGACCTCCAAGATCGACATGGAATATATGCCTAGAGATGGCTTTCCATATGGTAGGGACATTGCCAGAGAAAACCCTAAATTGCCCTATATGTGCTTCCGAGTTGAACTTGCTCATAACACTGTATTTATATTTGCCCTCTGTCGCCTCCACAACAGCAGAGTTACTATCTTTAAGAGCATATCTGAGAAAATTGACCATATCCTGTCTGCTCATCCTTCGGCTAACATTCACGTCTGTGGAAACTTGAATGTTCATAATGTGGAATGGTTGCCCACTCAAGCAAGACAGATGATGAGGAGGGGTTGTGTCATGGGTTCTCCATTTCTGTATCCCCTGACATACCTCTTCATCATACAATATATCGATACTCTATGGCTGACTGAGATAGCTTCCGTACATTTATATCAGATCTACCTCTACATTCCATGTTTAAAAAGGATGTGTCCTCTATAGTATCAGACCTGATAGAATGGTTAATTGTAGGTATAGACCGCTTCATACCCTCCAAAAAATTCCAGCAAAACCTAATAGCCAGCCATGGTTCTCTCCAGAATGTTATTCTGCCATTTCACATGGAAATCACTATTTCCATTGCTTCCAATGTAATAGATATACTGAAACTAAAGCCACCTTCAGGACTGCCAGAAATCACAGTAAAAGAGTAATAAAGAACATGGGAGAGTTGTATGCTCAGTCCGTTAAGTTCAAAGTAACTGAGCAGGGGCTTGGTTCCCACCAGTTTTGGCAAATAACAAACAGGGTTCTGCATAGAAGCATGTGCTCTATCTCAACCATCATTAATAGACCTGAGGTTATCTTGTCAGCATCAGACAAAGTCAAACGCTTTGTCAAGAGCTTTGCAGCTAATTCTACCTGATGCATTCAGGACTGCCATCGTATTTCCTCCTGTGTCTGAAAATATGCTATGCGACATACAAATGTCAGTGTGTGATGTTGCCAAGCTAATTGAAAACCTCGATTCCAATAACTTTGATGCATCTAAAACCAAGCTTCTATCTTTCCATCATCAATGCTCTGATCCCCATTTGGCATCAATTGAAATGTATGACTCTCATTTTGGGAAACTACATGTTTTGACAAGCTTCTGAGTCTGACCTTTACTCTTGATCTGAGATGGAACACGTACATCAAGTCTGTTGCCAAGGCTGCTGGAAAAATGGTGTGATCGTTCTACCACTCCAGTAGATATCTCACTGCTGATACAATTTTCTACCTGCATAAGAGTCAAGAATGTCCAAGGATGGAGTACTGTCACCGCATCTGGGCAGGAGTTGCTAGAAGCTGCTTATCCTGCCTTGATAGAATTCAAAATAGATCTTGTAACCTTCCCTGCAACCTCTTTTCCACTGAAGAGATGTTGCGAGCCACCAATCTAGGGTTCCCCCTGAACTGACTTTCACGAAAAACATTCGTCTAGCTGAAACCACTATCAATAATTTTCCCCCACTCTTTATTTGTGCCTAAACCTAAACGTGGATTCCATGAACAAAGCTTCTTTCTTAGAATTGCACGCTTGTGGAAATTTCTTCCATTTTCCTGCTTTCCAACTGACTACAATATCGTTGTCTTCAAGTCCAACGTGAACTAGTTCTTCATGAGCCATCTCCTTAAGTAATCCAATTTACCAAATTTCCACTACTAATAATTACTAAGATTTTTTTCCATTAACCCTTATCCTTGAGTTGCCTCTGGGCTTTGATAAGTGGTGACTCCTTTGTAAAAAAAAAAAAAAATTGCTATTATGCAACAGTTGCCAAACTTATCAAGAACCTTATCTTAACAATATTCTAATTATTGTTCCTGAGAATTACATTAAAATATCATATTTAAGCGTATTTTGTTGGGTGGCCTGCTAATACATTTATAAAATAAAGATGATCACAGACCAAAAGTTAAATGCAGTCTGTAAAATATATAACTTTCGTGATTTTGTCATTTCAGCAGACCACAGAGTGATTATCAAGAAAACTGAAAGGAATATAGAAGATGAAGAAATTCAAGATAACACCAATAATAGTAGGAACACTAAGGACAATCCTGAAAATCTTTAACAAAAGAATGGGAGAGATTGGAATCAGAGGGATGAATGAGAAGATAGAACAGATAACAATAATTAAAACTGCTTTTATTTTACTTGCAAGTTATTCTCTTGCAATCATTGTATCATTTTGTTTCCAAGAATTCACATTAGTCTTAATATTATTTCAGAGATCATCAGTTATTTACCATGAAACACTGCTTCGGAAACTTAATAAAAAAATAGTATACTAAATCATGGTTCCTCATGAGTGCTGACCAAACACCACCTCCCTTAAAAACATGAATAAAAATGTTATATATATATATGTGTGTGTGTGTGTGTGTGTGTGTGTGTGTGTGTGTGTGTGTGTGTAAGGTTAGTGGGAAAGAAGTGTTCAATTTATATATCTATAAAAGTGAAAATGTGTGTGCGTGTGTGTGTGTGTCTGTCTGTGTACGTTTCCCTACACAATAACTCTATCAATTTTCGGTCTACAGACTCGAGATTTGACACAAGGGGTATTGAGATTTGGGAAAATCGTTTTGATCTATTTTCGGCCAGAAATTTGGCTGTTAAGGGGTCAAAGTTCAACGAGTTGACCTTTGAGAACACTACCAAACTCCTCCGCCTGTTACATGGAAGGGCTGTCCCCTTATCATGTAAGTAAGACGACATACTAGATAAGTTAAAATTATATTAGGATAAGGTTAGAATCGAACCCTGTAGGCAAGTGTTAAAGATAATGGAGAATGGAATGTTAGAAATTAAGTCTATTGTTAATTCTATTAGAAATAGTTAAATATTGTTTATGTCGGAAAAAGAGTCGATTCTCCATTCTTTTAGAAATATTAAATATGTCAGTTAAAAGAATGGGCAATGCAAATTAAAAATATATTGTTTAAAAATAGGTTAGAATTAGAATTGAGGATTCTTTTGTTTGCTAAAAGTGTGTTTAGACAAACATATGTAAAGCCACGTGAAAATTAGTCACGATTGAAAACCACACTTCTGACGTCATAAACAAAGGAGATTTCTCAATATAGGAATCTAAGGGTTCGAAGTTAGAAGTCAGTTGGTCAGTTGATGAGCCAAGAGTTGCAGTCAAGAGTTGATGAGGATGAGATAATCAGAGCAGATCACACACGGTGATAGAGTTGGAGAGGGGGAACCCTTAGAGGCGAAGGGTAGAAGAGTAAACCATGTAGTTGAAAAAGCTGGAATTCCTGACGTCACCGATCGGCCGATTGAATAAAGAACCAAATATGTTTGTAACTGTTTGTCTCGCCATTCCTTACAACAAAAGGGAAATGTGTTTTATCACCATCTTGTAATGAACTTTGTGTAAACTCGTCCAAGTACTATGTCTGCTTCTCTCCTTCATCAACAATAATGTATCCCTCCCTTCTCTAATATGTGTTATAAGAACTGTTCTATATGTGCTAACAAGAATCATCCCAGACTGATATAAATGTATCCCTCATTATCATCGTCATCTGTTCTGAGTCCTCGTTAATGTGTCCTCAATATGTACCCCGTTATACATGTCCCGTTAATGTGTTACACAATACGCCAATTTTGGGTCTAAACACTTGAAATTTTAAATATAGGTTCTTTGGACATGGATCAAACTTTTTAATTTGATTTGAGCCCAAAACAATAAATGCTAAGGGGTCAAGATTGGGGTCAAAGTTAAAAAAAAAAAATTACCTCTGCGATCTCTACCAAATTACTCAAACAATTTTTGGTCTAAATACTTGAAATTTAACATACATAAAGTGTATTCAGACACAGGGCAAGCTTTTTAATCGGATTTTGGCCGAAAATTTGGCTGCCAAGGGGTCAAAGTTCAAAAGAGTTTACATTTGCGGTTTCTAGCAAACTATTCAGACAATTTTGGGTCTAAACATTTGAAATTTTACATAAAGGGTACTTAGACATGCAGCAAGCTTTTAAATCAGTTTTTGGACGAAAGTTTTGCTGACAAGAGGTCAAAGTTTAAATAGTTGACCTTTGCAGACTCTACCAAACTCCTCCCCAATTTTTGGTCTAAACACTTGAAATTTTAGATATAGGTTACCCGGACATGGGTCAAACATTTTAATTTAATTTGAGCCCAAAACAATAAATGTTACGGAGTCAAAATTGGGGTCAAAGTATAAACATTTTTTACCTCTACAGTCTCTACTTTCCTCTGTAGTACATAAGGAAGTCTATTATATCAAAAGGCATTACCGTACTGATGCACACTTTTTAATATATGCATATGCACATAAAGTTATGAGCAATACATAGGGGCCGAGCAAAGCCGGGCTGAACTGCTAGTTATTAAAAAAAATGCAAAAACAAGAATGTAATATTTATTTACGTATGTGACACCCAGAAAATGGCGCCTCTTTCTGGGGAGACAGATATAAACAGGGCTTGAACAGAGTTCAACATGTACAATCAACTACTGGCCTCTTTTGTTTGCATTTGAAACTGACGGTACCGATGTTGTTCTGATCTTCTGTAGCATACACACATAAACACGTATGTTTGTATTAGTCCAAGTTAAAAATGTATTCGCAGGATAGAAATTCAGAGAATTTCCACCAAATTTATATAATAGTGCTAAAAAATAGAGATATTTATATTCATATTTATTCATACAGACATTCGATGTTTAGTTATTAATAGCTAAGACCTCTTCAGGCGAAAAGTATTTTCATTAAGGTAGCCACATTAAAAAAATCCTGCTTTTTTTTTTTTTTTTTAATATAAACACCTGAATAACAAGACAGACTTTTGCCCGAAAATATATTAATTATTAATATCGACACATTGCCAAGTTAGTATAGTGAAGCTTGTACATCTCTCTCTCTCTCTCTCTCTCTCTCTCTCTCTCTCTCTCTCTCTCTGATATATAAATATATATGAACATTTAAAACGTTCAGAATCGTATCAACCAAATCACAAAAGAAAATTATTTTTTGAATGATTTTAACCGCATAATGTGAAATCGTTAGCATTGTAAGTTTGAATCATTGTGGAATTATCTTCCCTTTGTTTTTTCCGATATGGCGACCCGAGGTGGTTCCTTTTTGCTTACTCATTAAATTTGATTTTCTTAAATCTTGTGATTTTTGGATTATAATATCTTCGTTCCGTGATACATCATAAAGATCTTTCTGTGTTTTCTGCATTCATTTTATTTAGTTTGAACTGTGCACTTGCGGCATTTCATTATATATTATCTCGACAATTACTCCACTCTTTTCTCACTAAGGTGACTTTTTATTTTTAAAGGTATGACCTATACTCGGATATATATATATATATATATATATATATATATATATATATATATATATATATATATATATGGGAGGAGCGTGTGTGAAAGGTTAGTGAGAGAGAATCCCAGCAAACTGCTCAATTATTAAGAAAAATGCAAAATTAAGAATATATTTATTTGTAAATGTGGTACCAAAGATCAGAACAACATTGGTACCATCGGTTTCCAATCAAAACAAAGGGGACCTATAGTTGGTTGCCTATGTATGTATGTATGTATGTATGTATGCATGCATTCAAAACTAAGTCTAAGCGATTACACCTCCCCGGCGTTAAGGTGAGGTTGGGGTGTAAAGCGATGGGCTTTAATACACAGATGAGCGTGAACAGCAAGGGTAACTGCCCGACCCCCACAAAGAACCGTTAAAACACTCCGCCCCGCCCATTTTGTACACTGAGACGGCGACATAGTTGGTAAACAGAGAACGTACCCCCCTCTCCTGAGAACAACGGAACGTGGACCCGATCCTTGTTTAACACAACTGGAAAATCGTCGGTTTTCGAATCTCAACGTAAAAACACTCGCCACGTCTAACCCCACTGCAGAGGCCGTGATACGGCGAAGCAAGTATATGTGGATGAATATATATATATATATATATATATATATATATATATATATATATATATATATATTATAAAGCTGAATGTCTGTGTGTGTCTGTGTGTGTGTCTGGTCACACACATATATGTATGTATGTATGTATGTATGTATGTATGTATGTATGTATGTGTGTGTATGTGTATGTGTATATGTATGTATAGATACATACATTCGTATATATATATATATATATATATATATATATATATATATAAATACAATCAGTCACAATAAAGAAAATAAAGATTTTTGATATCACAGATATACATAAAAATAAAATACAATAACACACACACGCGCAATCTTTATTTATGAACATGGACTGAAACACAATAGCTTTAAATGCAGAAGACAAATGTAATTCAAGAATCATGTTCGTAAATGTTCAAATTGATGACAATTATTGTCCAGACAGCGATTATAGCAGTTAAAGTGTGAGTACATTTTTAACACACACACACACACACACACACACACACACACACACACACACACACTATATATATATATATATATATATATATATATATATATATATAATGATTGCAACGTCTTGTCAGACGAGTACCACTCCCTCAGTCACTAAAAGTCCATGTGCCCGAAGATGACTTTTCAGCCCTCCCAGCGACTTGCACACCCTCAAGCAGACATGGCACTGAAAACGTTCATTGGTTTGGATGAAACTAACAGCAGCGGAACCTGTCTTTTTTATTTTTTATTTTTTATTTTTCTTCCTTTGAAGATTGTAATGCTGGGTATGGGGCAGCCAAACCAGCTGCCAACATCGCCCCGCTTTTTTATTGAAACAAACCGAGAGCTCTTTTTAGTATCCTCGCTGTTCCCTTAAGTGCAATTGTCTGAATCTCTTTTGCACTTGGTTCACCAGGAATATTAGTTAGGTAGGACTTCAGGTTCTTCTTCATAAGTCCTGTGGCACCTATGATAACTGGTATGATCGATATCCCCTTTAGGTTCCTTTAGGTTCCTGTATTATCGTGGGCTTTCATGTGATTAACAAAACCTGCCTTACACAACAGAGCCCGTTCAAACACCTCACAGATCCAAAGATCTCCATGGTATGGCGGCAGGGTTTGGCATTTCCTACATGCTCTCTTGAACTTTGCTCGGTCTATTTTGGCTGCTTCAAAGTATTCTGCGCCCCTGTATATCAGTGTCCTCCACTGCTTGCAATCATACGCTAGGGACTCCCAACAGGAATATGAAAGCTCACCAGACTCTCCTTGATGCTATCACGAAGACATATATATATATAGTTAGTTACTCGACAGCTCCATCAATAAAGTCGATAATATCCAAAGAACCAAAAAAGATAGATAACGCAGGCTGCTCTTGCAGGACCAAAAATAGCTGTCCATTGGAGGGTAATTGTAAAGCTGAATCCCTTGTCTATGAGGCCACAGTAACGGAACAATCCACAAATATACCGGAAATATATATAGGTATGACAAAAGGCCAATTTAAACAAAGATATTATGCACATATGAGCTCCTTTAGAGCTAAAACAAGGATGAATACAGCATTAGCTACCCGCGTGTGGGAGCTTAAAGAAAAAAATACACCCTTTTCCATAAAATGGAGAAAAATAGAGCATAGACCAACATACGTCCCGGAATTAAGTCAATGCTCACTCTGTAACGCAGAGAAATACTACATCCTCCGGTCCATTCATGACCCAAAAATAAAATGTTTAAATGTGAGGAGTGAAGCTTTGAAAAGTTGCATACATAGAAGGAAGGGGCTCCTAATAAATTGGATCAATGAAAAGAACAACACTTAGATGTTGTTTATATATATATATATAAGGAAAAAAAATTGTAAATACATAAATAATTAGTCGGTAAACTTGGATTTTAATCGCAATTATATTATAGATTTTTAATTAATGTCATATATATATAAAAAAAAAAAAAAAAAAAAAAAAATTATATTTTATAAATGTAATTTATAATCTATTTCGAATTTAAAACTATAGAAAAATATAATAATGTTAATAAACTAGGGAAATCACTTAAGATAGATAAATACTCACTTCCCCAAACCTTGAAAGATTTGGGTTTTTTTAAAATAATTTTTAAACGTATTTCGAAATTTTTAAACGTGATTCGATATAATTAAAAATATATTTTTAAAACTTTAAACGTATTTTTGGAAATTTTTAAATGTTCGATATAATTAAACGAATTTTTAAGTTTTTAACCGATACCAATACAGATTTTGAAGTTTTTATACATAAGGAAAGAGATTTTGAAATTAAATGGGGTTCAAATTAAAATCGATTCATATAAAAAAAAAACAAAAAACATTTTTTCGAAATTAGATCTTAAATTTAAATAATTCAAAGTTGAAAATTAGGTATTACATTACCCGATATATATATATATATATATATATATATATATATATATATATATATATATATATATATATATATATATATATATATATAGATAAAAAAAAAAAAAAAAAAGGGGGGGGATTAAACAAAACGAGATTTGAACGTGGATTCGCGAGGTATATATACTTCACACTTCCGGTTATAAGATAGACGAATATTGGCTGAAGAGAGCTTGATAAGGATACCTTAAACGGGCCTTATTATCGGGCTTGAAACCGACGGTACCAATGACCTGTCTCAACTAACAACTTTCTGTACATAAAATATAAGTACGCTCTTAAAATTTGGACTTTCCTTTTAATTGAGCACTCTGCTGGAATTCTTTTTCCAAAAAAAACTAATCATATATATATATATATATATATATATATATATATATATATATATATATATATATAAAACTTATGACAATTTATTTGGCATCAGAAAATTTATATAATAAACCATTTTTTTCTATGCGTTTTTATTTCTCAATGATTACCTTCATACACTCCTGAAATATTCGGAGACTACTTCCCCCGTTCTTCTGTAATAATATCTTTAATAAATTCGACATTCCTGTGTCATTCCATTCGTAGCATATTAAAAAATTATATTGATAGCAAAAAATTTTATAGATAGCATGTTAAGAAAATTGCCGTGTAATTGTCTTAGTAACATGTTCAAAAACGCTACAAAAATAATTCAAAGGGTTTAAATATGGCCTAAAAAAGACGATGATTATTCAAAATCGCTAAAGTTGGATTTGCACAAATCTTTTGTTTTTTTAGCTATGTGGACTGTAGCATCACCATCCTGTCCTTGTACATAATTTATATACGACTTATTTGTTTTAAGCCATAGCAATACATGATATCTCAGCCTCTTGCAATAAGTATTACTATTAATCTTTTCATCAGTTTTGTAGAATTTTATAGGCATGTTCTTTTTTTTATCGGAAACCACATTAAAAGGGTGTTTTGTTCTGAATGTTCATTTTAGCATCTATTTCGCAATAAATCGGTTATTTCTGCAGTTTCGAAAATCATCAAGAGTGAAGATCAACTGTAACAGAACATTCTATCGTTGGTTTTGTCACGTTTCGGCTTGAAATAGCATTTGCATCGCTGAATGTGTGTCTTACGAGTATCGTTTCTCGTTTATAATTTACTTTTGTTATTCAATGAATGGTTTTCAACATCACATTTTAGTGACCATTAAAGTTTGCGGCAATGCAATTTCTTAGTGAACATCAAAGTGCTTAACATGATAATTTTGAACATCAAGTGAACATCAAAGTGTTGAACACCACAGTTTTGAACATCAACATTTTTTTTTAGTGAGTATTAACGTTTGAGTGTGTAATGTTGTAAGTAAATAAGACGTAAAACAAAACATCTTTCCAAGGTTTTATTGAACAAAATTCACAGCTACTAAAGCAAGAGAGAAAGAATTCAGTCTTTTAAAGAAAAAGAAACGCGTGCAAAATTATGTGGCAAGAAACTGAATTTGCATATCTATTTTTTTTTTTTAATAGTAAGAACAAAACAATTTAAATGAAAATATAACAATCTCCTCCACTTGTAAAAGAGATTGTAAATAGTGTTTTTTGTTTTATAAACCCAGTCGCTAGACTGGTCTGCGAATTCTGTTAGATCGGCGTGGAGGTAGTTCGCTATTTGAAGGGCAGGTGGTCCTCTGGGAAGGTTGGTCATCAGGGTTCTGACTATTATAGTCAAATTTATTTTCTGTATTAGGCGTAGTACTAACAGGACTTGTTTCGATCAACTGGGTCGGGTCTGCATTTGCAATGTCGGGTTGAATACTTTTAGCAGGATTTTGAGGTCTATCAGAGCGTAGAAAGCGAGCTAGATGTCTCAGCGCTACTGTATCTTCCCGGCCATCATACTGTCGTATTCTAGGGTTAGCTTCGAGGAGTTCTACTACCTCGACAATCGGTCATATTTGCTGCTGTTACCAAATCGTTTTAATAATACCTCCCCAGTGTCACAGAGCCAAACAGGTAAAGCAGTACCAGTAGAAGAGCGCCTTTCAAAGTCGAACATGCGTTCGTGAGGAGTTGCATTTGTAGTAGTGCACAGAAGGGAGCCCATTTAAAACATCCTGTAGAACATTCTGCCAAGCGATAAGGGGTAATCATCTAGATTCCAGAGCTAATAACAGAGTGTTCCAAATAATGTTGTTGTAGCGCTCGCATTGACTGTTGCTTCATGGGTTGTATGCAGTAGTGTTATTGGATCCAATTCCAAGTCGCGCCAATAATTTTTTGAATTCTTCCGTCATAAACGAAGTTCCTCGATCGGGATGGATAAATGAGGGGGAGTCCGAATATGGAGAAAATATTTGTCAGGCACTGGATTGCGGTTTGTGAAGAACAATCGCGACAAGGGAAAGCAAAAGGAAATCGACTGTGTTCATCGACGACAGTAAATATGTAACGATATCCTGTCGAAGATACCGAGGCAGGTCCTTTGTAGTCCATAGAGAGGCGCTGAAAGGGAGCAGTAGAACGGATCAGTGTATTATTAGTAGAATCGAAGAATTGAGGTTTTATTTTTGCACAAGTCGTACATTCAGATGTTACACGCCGGACTTCATCAATTGAATATGGCGCATTTCACGACCTTACAAAATGCCAAAAGCGCTGTACTTCAGGATGTATTAATGAATTGTGTATTAACGTTAGTTCCTCCAAAGGAAGAAACAGTAGCACCACATACTCTCGATAATGCATCGGCAACAATGTTTTCGCTTCCGGGACGGTGTTTTGTGTCGTATGAAAATGGGAGAAGTTCCATTTTCCACCGTATAATTTTATCATTTTTAATTTTTCCTCGGTTAGCAAGTTTAAACATAAAATTTACGGCTTGCTGGTCTGTTGCAATAGTAAAGTGCTTCCCAGCAAGGAGATACCTCCATTTTCGGACGGACTCGACCATGGCATAAGCCTCTTTCTCGACTATGTGAAGTCGTATTTCAGATGAGTTTAGCGATCGAGAAAAGAACGCTACAGGCCTCTCAGCCTGTAAGAGCGTGCCTCTGATAGCCTTTTCTGAGGCATTGGTTTTAATAGTAAATAGTAATTCATCAGGAATAACTTTTACAGATGATTCGGCAACGTCTTTCTTTAGTTTTTCAAAGGAATTGATAACTATAGGAGACATGGGAAATTATTTATTTTCAACCAATGGACGAATTTTGTATGAATACTTAGGTATCCATTTTGTGTAGTACCGAAACATTCCAAGACACCTCTTTAATGAATCTGAATTGGAAGGAGGAGGCATTTATAAAAGAGGTTTTAAACGCTTAGGATCTGGTTGCATAGTCCCGTTACAAACTTGGTACCCAAGCAAATTGATGCTTTTGATTTTTCTCGGTTTATTTTGAGGTTATATTTTGAGGTTATATTTTGAGGTTATATTTTGAGGTTATATTTTAAGGCAGCCTTGAAAAAACATTCCAAATTAACTTCCTGTTCCTCCTGAGTTTTACCGCAAATAGTAATATCATCTATATGTTCCAGATAATTTTTTGTCAGAAATGAAAGAATTCATAAATCTTTGCAAAGCAGAAACCCCATTAGTGACACCCATGGGTATTCGTTTGAGTTGGTACAAACGATTTCCAGTTTGAAAGGCCGTGTAGAGCCGATCTTCGGGACTAATTTCGATCTGGTAGTACGCTTTGGATAAGTCAATTGTACTAAATATACGGTATTGGGCTCTTTGGTTCACGAGATCCATAATACGAGGCAAAGAGTATATAGCAAGTAAGGTGAAACGGTTAATAGTTTGGGAGAAATCAACTACTAATCGTTTCTTTTTATTAGGCGACGATGTCACAACAATCTGAGCACGCCATGCTGAATAACTTGTTTCAATTACATCATCCTCAAGTAGTTGTAGAATTTCCTTTTCAATGAATCGAGCATCATTCGCACGGTAATTTCGGGATTTAGTAGCAATAGGCTTGCAATCAGGGGTTAAGTTTCGAAACAATTTCACAGGAGCACAGCTGATCTTGGTTAGGGCGCATATTTTTAGAATATCCTGAGGTCCACCAAGAGAAATAGTGATACCCTGATGTATTTTTAAAAAAAGGCCCCCCGAGTATAATATCCATACAGGAATCAGGAAGCAATGTAAAGTCAATTTCTTTATACTCGCAACCATTGAAGGAAATGTTCTCCGTGCAATATTCCGATAGTTTGAGGGAAACGGACGATGATGCCATGGAATTACAGATTTACGTTTGGAAGTAGACTGCTTCATTTTTTTAACAATACGAGCGCTGATAAAGTTATCAGAACTGCCGGTGTTTATGAGGGCAGTTGATTTTTTTCTTTTAATTCAAAAATTTTAGTAATGGGAGGGCACCTATCACCACCTTTTAGCATGGGCTACCATAATAGAAAAAGTAGAACGTGAAGATTTCGGCATAGTAGAACGGCAAACATTGGAGAAATGACCGAGCTTACCACAGTTTCGACATACCTTATCGCGGGCAGTACAATGACGGCGATCATCCTTAAAGTGACGTCTCCCTCCACAGTTGTAACACTTGCCATGAGCAGGAAGAGTAGTCACACTCCATACGAGAACCAATAGAATCAGAAATATGAGTAATAGTGGCCTCAAATTAAAACAGTGGGGTATATACTTATTCCCCTTTTTTTAATATATTGGGGAAAAATACGAACATATAACTAACACCGGTTTCGGACACAGCGTCTCTATTTACTAGGCTCCCCACGAGGGTATAGTTAGATAAAAGTCGTTTCTTAAAGTGGGGGAAAATCCAGCTTCCAAAGAATATCGAACACGCTGGATTAGGACGAAAAATAAAATTACCTCAGTCTAGCAGGATCTCTTATTCGCTGACTAAGGACAGAAAATGCTATAGTTTCTTCCAACGTAAAATATATTAGACAGATATAAATAAAGACATTAGACGTACATAAAAATGCTAAATTGAGGAATAAACTAAATATAACATTCCAATCCTTGCACAGGCGTACTATGTTAAATTCGGGAATTCTTAACGAGGCGAATGTCGAATATTCGAAAAACACAGAATGACATTACACGTTTTCTAAACTCAGTCGCAACTTCTAGGGGTTAACACACTCTAATATGTAATAAATTTTAGGAGCGTACTCACAAATTGAAAGCCAATCAGTGCCTTTTTCTTTTTTATCTCGATTTAAAGTCCTTTTAAATCATTATACTCCTTCCAATTACGTGCAGACTGTAGCCACGTAATATAACGTCTTTTTTTTTAAATACACTCATTCCAAATACGTGCAGACCGTAGCCACGTAGATAGTTTTCAGAAGCATGCCTCGTCGCATGTCCGGGGTATTCTTGCCGGGTTTTCTTCTTTGAAGGAGGCTCCAAAATTCCTTGTTTTCGTCGGGCAATGAATCTGCATCCACTCTCCACGTCGCTGGAACCAAAAAAGAGACCGAAATTCGCGCTGGGCTCGTGACGTCATCAAGGAGCTAGCATTTCCCTTTTCTTCAAATTAAAGGGAGTTTCGTACAAACCCAAAATGTACGAAACTAAGAATCATAAAAGATACGAAATACAAAAATCAAATATAAGAAGCAGAATATAAATAATAAATGTAAACAGGGGGGATGCACTATTATTGGTACAAAAAAATTCCAACAGTCGTCCTTAGGCGAGTGAAATAATAAACAAATAGGTAATGAATTGAAGGGAAAGAGCATTAAAATCGTTTAAAATCGTTTAAAATACTTAAAAGCATTTAAGCGTGCCATCGGCTTCGTATTGAGCTTAATTAATGGTTGTTTTTTTTTTAATCGGATTAACAGAGCTTAAAAAATTGGAAGGCGTACATCACAGTGTGAGATAGATATAATGGCAGTGTTTTTTATTAGTATATCTTTAACATCAGTTTTAGGGTGTCGTGTGCTGTGAGGTTCTGATAAATGGAGCTATTCGGGGAAGATAGGTGACATGTTAATCGACGAGGGATGCTGGTTCGACTCATACCAATGTACGTGTTATTTTTGGAAACACATTTTCCTATGGAACATTTAAAAACCTACACAGCATTTCTAGTTTTGAGCATACTGTCCTCGGATGTAGGGTTATTGTTTATTAATAATTGGCTTAGTTTTAATTTTTTGTAATAAATAATAAATCTTATTTTAGAGCTTTTCCGTGGTTGAAATATGTTTGTGTAATATTTTTTTTTTTATTATTTTTTCGTCTATTTTATAATTGGTATGTATCTGGTTACAATAAAATATGTTGTTGTTGTTGTTGTTATTATTATTATTATTATTATTATTATTATTATTATTATTATTATTAATAGCAGTTAAAGTTTGTTTAATCTGCTGGTCAACGCTGTAATTTGGAAAGTTGTTATTGATTAGGGGTTGTTTTATGTTAGAAAGTGCCTTATAGAATATTTCGTGAGGGAAAGAACTACGTTTGGCTCTGTAGATGAGATTTTTCACTACGGACATTTTATATCTATCAGCGTATTCGCTTTTATAATTGAGGAGATATGATTCTTTACTGGTAGAGCAGAGCCCAGTGAAACGCCGTCGAGACCTGGTGGGTACTACTGAGACCATAGAAAGGGCTCTCAGTGGTACAGGAGAAAGGGCCCGCAGTGGTACAGAAGATTAATAATTTTCTTAGTTTGTTAGGGTTGATTTTAAGTGCGGGGAGAGTGTGATTATTATATAGTATTAATTATTTTCTCTAGAGTTTCATAAACAGGGACATTTGGTCTTTGTCTTTTCATTAAACCATGAACATGTTATTTGTTTTTAAAAATAACTTCATTTTGATGCATCTCTATTTTTAACACTTTTATTCTCTGCTCACTTTTTAATTGTCGCTGGGTTATTTCTCAACGTCGTTTCGAATTATATGCTTTATTCGTCTTTCTTGATTTGCTGTGTGCACTTCATTTGATAAATGTTGGTTGTTTTACTTAGAAAGTTGGATTTCTAAGGGATTTCGTATGGTACTTTTTCATTTCTTAGAATTTCTTTAACTGACCTATTTTCTGACAAAAATTACTGCGCGATGAATACCAGAAATTGAACTGATGCATCCAGTCTGTGCCAAATAAATTGTCGCTATTTGTAACACGTATATTTTCAATGTTTTGGTAGTTTCTTTTACGTAACGTTGGCGATAATTTCACACTCGAATTAAATTTTTTACTAGTCACCGATCTGGCAATTTTGTTGGTTTTAGCATAGTTGATGTATTCAACGTTTTCCATATATGCAGATGGACAAATCAGACCCAGAGTTCAATTCTTATTTGACCTTTTTATTCATGAATTTTACTTGTACATACTTTCTTATACTTGTGTTCATCCGTTTTATTTCTTTTATTCATTCGGCAACGTGAACTCTTATGCCGAACATTATTACAAGTTAGACAGGTGGAAAGTTTTCTGCTTTTTTTTATTGGGGTGATTAGGCTTTGTAAGAGTGCGAACAATATTTCTTTCTGGTTTAAATTGTTTTTGAATGAGAATTGGAATGTGATTTTTTGACGTATCTTCCCTGTGTGAGCAATGCCTGACTCTTCTATACTTTTAGAGTCTTCTTTGATAAATCTTTTGCAGTTTTCACTTGATTTTTGTAATGTTAAATTTGGTTATCCTTTCCACTTGGTTAGCTTTCTTCATCTAATTTCTGCATCTTTCGAGGATACTAGTCTTTGCACGAATACTAAGCATTTAAAATTATCCGCGAAAAGTTCAGTAAGTTTGAAATCGTCACGATTTATGGAAACGTTAAGTAGTCTTCATTGTTTTTGTTGTTGATTTAGGATATTTCCACCTTTTGTGGAATAGGGAAGTTTTAAGGCTAAATAGTTCTGTTAGAAGTGTAACGGCTTCAGCAAATGTCAAGTCGCTAGTTTTTCGGGGTAAAATATAGTCCATGAAATTGTTATGTTCAGTGGTCCCTAATTTTCTAAATAGGAAGCGAACTTTTTACGGTCTGTTCATTTTTCACAATATATTTTATACAGATCTTCATACATTCTGAAACGTGAAGCGAAGGTTTTATCCTCGCCTGGGAATAAGTGAAATTGTCAATTGCACTTCAATTGCAATATCTGTTTCAACACCTCGCTCCCCCTTCAGTCAGTGGAGGAGAAATCTCTCATGACTGAGACAACTATCATCCCTTCTATCATCACCCCTCCCATACCTATACCCCTCCAATTTCCCCCTGCCCTCTGGGGAACGAGATCTTTCCCACACTAGGAACCGATCCTGGGCCTAGCCATGCCCACATGGGGAGACAAATAAATAGAAATATTAAAAAATCCTCTATACATATTTTTAAATACACCCCTCTATCTAAACAAACATAATATAAAGAATACCCGAACAGTCTAAGACTGAAACGAAAAATCACAATACTAAAATCTAAGAATCTAAAAAATAAATATCAAAATAGAATGAAAGCACCCCTACGTTTATTTCAGAAGAGCTGGTTTTCCTCCCCCCTCCTCACACATACACATTAGTAACGACCTTGGATCACAGTTATCTTCCTAGGGAAGCAAATAACTTCATAATACTATAAAATAGTACACACATTCTTCAAACCAATAAAAGAAAACACACACACACACACACACACACACACACTACCCTAAAGGAAAAGAAAAAACACAAGCAGAAAGAGAGAGTGAGAGAGAGAAACACAACACAGGAGTGACCACAGCCAATAAAACAATAATAAAAATTGAACATTCCAATGAATAGTAGACACTTACACGTTTCCACCTCTTGGAAACATTTCAAATGAACTACGAAAATGCTATTTTTACATCTCCAACACATTTTGAAAATAATTTCTGAAGAGGACGCTTCACAGAACGTCTGAAACGCGTTAAAAATGAATGATTTCAATGATTTAAAAACAGTACTACAATTACATAATTACAGTTACATAATTCTCAATGAAAAACCAAGACACGGAATAATAAAATAAAAAAGGGCTTGAAAATATGGCACATTTAATATGTGTTTTTACGGTAATTATGAAAAAAGAGAAACTTTATGGTTAATTATTAAGAGATTTATAAAGAATCAGAATCAGGAAAAATATTGGAATCGTTTCATTACTACCGCACACCATTGCTGAGGAATTCATCAAGCCATGTACAGTGAAAATCGGGGAATCGAACCAGAGGCCAAAAAGATCAGGCAAATTTCGCTTTCTAACGACAGAATTCGCTGACAGATTGATGACATGGCCACTGTTCTATGGCATGAAATTCGCTTTGAAATCGTGCAAAGCACACTCTAGGCTAGCTTACAATTTGACGAGTCTACAGAGATAGCCCTGGGGAGCCAATTGATCGCCTGCGCTCGCTGCGAGGAAAAGATGAAGAAAGAATTTTTGTTTTGGAATACCTTCCCAGCCCCAACGACAGCAGCAGATGCCAAAGACATCGTAGACTCCTTTTTGAAGTTAATGGACTTTGGATGGCAGAATTTCAAGCATATCTGTACTGATGATGCACCAGCGATGATTGGCGTCAGAGTAGGGTTCATCATGTTGTCAAGAATGAATGACCACACGTGATGTCTTTTCCACTGTTCACTACACCGATATGCTCTTGCGTTGAAAACTAGCGGCACGTTTTTTTATCTTGTCACTGGGAAGTCACTACTCACCAAGAATCGGAAGCCACTAGAGGATAAGGGTTAATGAGTGTAAGGCAGTCAGTGCGACAACAGCTCAGTGATAGATTTTGGTGGGAATTGGGCAGAATTGGACTATTTAACGCGACAGGATAGCAAGGAACTTGTTCATATTGAACTTGAAGACGGCCATGTTGTAGTCCGCTGGGAAGCAAGCCAGTGGAACAGTTTCACAGACAAGCAGTTCTAAGAAAAGAAACTTTGTTCATGGTATTATCGTTTAAATTTAGGACTGATCAAGAATAAGGGAACTTGTTGGTAGTGGTTGTAGCTTTACGAGTGTTTTTTTGTGGAAGTTTTGGGCAGCGAAAGTCATAGTGATCAATTTCATTCGTGAGAAGAAAAAAATCATCAGTTGTTCCAATTTCTAGCCAATGAAATGCCGGTGGGGGTATTATCATCGCGAGAACGTTTCTAGCTCCACCGATGTGAACAAACGATATTCAACCGTTAAGCATCAATTATAACACGATTGTTTGCCGGAGAGATTTATTGATTCGCCGTGTGAACGGCATCAATCCCACTGGTGTGAACAAACGGTATTCAAAAATTATAGGACATGCCTCAGTGGTGTGGACCTCTTCTGCTTGCTTGATGTTAAGTTAAGCTCATCACTTCCTGGTACCAATTTCTGGCTGTGATGTCTTCCTGGTATCAATTTCTGGCTGTGATGTCTTCCTGGTACCAATTTCTGGCTGTGATGTCTTCCTGGTATCAATTTCTGGCTGTGATGTCTGTGTTGATATTGACAAATGACACGCAACACAAATTTTTAATAATAAAAAAAAAAATTAACTACTTTATTTTACAATATTATACATTAATAAAAAAAAAGGTATTACATTACAAATGATTTATTTTATCCTAGCCTAGGTTACCTTAGCTAATTCTTTGCGCAAGAGGAAGAGGAGACACCCCCTTCCTCTCTCAACGATGACACCAACATACGCGTGTTCACTGCATGCTGGTCAGTCGAGAAAGAGAGAGTTCTGTAAAAATGGGATTATGGGAAATCTATTGCCTTACCCTTACGCGAAAGAATCCATCACTCAGCAAAAATATATGTGCTACTACGCTGAGAGTGGCACCTAACAAATAGTGCCGCAGGCTATCGAGGAGGAAATTCCTCTCTCGGTTGTATGAACTCTGCATAGAAGCAGGAATCTTTTTACGAGTGAACGAAAACAATCTCCATGTTCACTGGCCGATATTTTTGCCGACTCAACGAAATGAACAAATGATAGTAACTTTCAAGACAAGCTTTCCGAATTGTCTACTCGAATTGACGTCTGGGGGAGGGGCACAGCACAAACTCGGGTCCACATCTTTGTTTCCTTTCTTGGACGAGCATTTGCAAATTTAGTAGGATTGAACTTGCTATCAGCATCAAAAATTGCATCACTGGACATCTCGAAATTTTTCCCGCTGAGTTAAAATCTTGTTTAGACGAAGCAACACTGAGTGTTCCATGGCAGAGAAACATTTTCAACACTGAAATTGAACTTAACTGAAGATGAAACAGAAGAGCTGGCAGAGTTCAAAGTTTCAAAAGCAATGAAGCCTTCAATAACAAAGAAAACCTCTCCAGCTTCTGATTGTTTGTTCAGGGTGCGTGTCCCCTACTCAGCAAGGAGGTATCCTTAACACTCATATAATTCTCTACAACATTCCTTTGTTAATGTGGATTTTTTTTACATGGCGAATATTAAAACGAAATTCAGAAATCATCTTGATGGAGCGACATTCGCTTTGCTGTATTGAAGACGGAACCGGACATAAGCAGCCTCGTCACACGAGCTGAACAGCAAGTGTGTCATTTTCAGCAAATTTTTCACATTGATTTATAATCTTGCATGGAGGATGCATGCGGCTTTGCTGTTTTAACAGCGACGGCAATTACGGTTCTCCAAGTTGCAGAGCCATGGTAATCTCGGAAAGACAGATAAAGTTAGTTGCTCGTTGCTTTCTGTTTTGATTAAGGGATGTATCCCCCCCCCGCCCCCGTAAGATAAACACGTCCCCACATACGAAACTGGAAATTTCAACGACTCGGCGTAGTAGCGTCTAACCTTCCCAAATAGTCACTCATCTGGTATAGGTCAGACTCATAATTGCTTAACTTCGGTGATGTGGTGAGAAGCGACGTATTAACGTGAGTGTGCTGTTCTAGTCTTTAACATAAAATAAATCTGCATTTTTTTAGTGTAAGGGGTTGAGATAATCAGTAATGGGCCACGGGTCATCACGGGTTGAGAAACACTGAAATAGTCCTAAATAGTAACCGCTGTATACGTAAGACGATCCACTTAGAATAAAATCACTGTATACGCAAGACGATCATTTAGAATACAATAACTGTATATGCAGTCGCAATAATTACAAGAAGATCAGATATTGAACTGTTTTTAGGTTTTTGTGCGTTGTGAGATCTGATATGGTTTTTGTCATACTTTTGAATATTTGTTTTGTTGATGTGAGGAGATCACGGAAACAAAAAAAAGTGTAAACACCTTTTATTTATTTTATTACCTTTTTTTACGGAGATTTCACGTCCTCTTAAAACAGCTGCAAGGAAAAAAAAAAAAAAAAAGAGAAAAAAAAAGAGAAAAGAAAAAAAAATCCATTAGATCGGACGAGTCGAGTGTCGGCTGTTTCCGTTAGTGGCCGACCGCTTTCGTAACTGGTTTAAGCAAAAATCTCTTGTTCGTTGTCTTGTCACCTGCGAATAAAAGTGGCGAAAAGCTATATAATAAAATAAATCACACACACGCGCGTGCGCACACACACGCACGTACGTATATATATATATATATATATATATATATATATATATATATATATATATATATATATATATATATTGTGTGTGTGTGTGTGTGTGTGTGTGTGTGTGTTTGTGTGTGTGCGTGCGCGTGTATGTATTACTCTTTCTCACTTCAAACAAAGCATATTGCCACTTGAATATATATATATATATATATATATATATATATATATATGTATATATATATATATATATATATATATATACTAGTGTCTGCATTTAACCGGTGTTACCTGGGAGTAAAAGCCAAAAATGACTAACTTGTTTACTAAGAAAGGACAATTAATTTTGATTGTTTTAATTTCGTAATCAAATTATTCGTGAACTAGGAATACTAGCAGATGCGCATCTAATAAATATCACCAATCGTGCGATGGATGCCACGTTCTACAAGTATATTTTTGATTTTTGAGCGAGTATCAAATGACTGTCTAATGTCAGAAGTCTTTTCATAACACTAGTTTCATTTCAACGTAAATAAATGATTGAAAAACAAAAGACATATCCAGTGGAAGAGTAGCTGATCTTGCCTTTGATAACACATTAGTTTTATATTTATTTTCTCGGTCCGTTTTTTTTTTTTTTTTTTTTTTTTTGCGCTACTGTTTATAAATTACTCGATGTTTCCTTTCTTTTTCTTTAGGGATAAGTTGGCGCCGTCTCTGTAACTGCTCGTGTAGGTGTATCAGAAATTTTGTAGGAATTTTTGACACCCCTAACACGAAACTGCGAATAAAATATAAAAAAAACTCGTAAATTCTCTTTTAAAAGTGGGTTGTTTATTTTCTTTATGGATTATACTTCCAAAATAAACTATTAAAGTTGTATAAAAAGTAATAGAAATAGTATCTTTTTATTAAAAAAAAAACAAAAAAAAAACAGTAATGAAATTAATTGAATTTTACGAGTTCAGTATTTTTCAATTTTTAAACTTTAAAAATCTATCAAAATTTTTCTATTGATTCTATTTTTACGATATTTTCAGGGTCAATGTGAAATTTTATGCTCTTTCCAATAAACCCAATTTAATATTTTAGACAAACGTTTTTTTTAATTCACGCCCCCCCCTATTTTGAAATGTCTATTAAAAAGTAAATAATTTATGTGCCAAAGTGTTATATATCACAAATTGAAGATAAAAGATCAATAAATAATATATTCAAATTTAAAACAAAAAAGAACAGTTTTTTTTTAAATTTACCTTCAAAGTCCGAAGTTTAATACCTTTTTTTTAAAAAAAAACATGTTGTTTGTATTTTTTTCTTTTTTAATAAAACCTTGGTCCTTGTCCCTTTAATTGAAAAAAAAAATTAGGGGTTGAATTACATTTTTCGAGTAGTTATAAGCTTGGAAAGACAGGGGATCGAATTAATCCATTTTGAAATGTCTATTAAAAAGTAAATAATTCATTTATGTGCCAAAGTTTTATAAATTACAAATTGAAGATAAAAGATCAATAAATAATATATTCTAATTTAAAACAAAACAAAAAAAAAACATTTTTGGCAAATTGTTGGTGGTTGTTTATCTGGCACAGGGATAAGCATTGGCACATTCTGACTTGCTCTGATATTGAAACTCTTGATCGAAAGTAGGAATGGTTCTGTTTAGGCCAAGAAAATCACCTTCCCAAGAATTAACTTCTCCTTTGAGAAAGGAATTGGCCATGGTGTCCCTGTCGGGAAATACCGACAAGTTCAAAAACATCTATTTTTTTATAACCTTCAAGAGTCCTCCTTTGTGAGAGCTGGATCACCACCAAATGTTAAACTGGGCTTATGTCTAACCTGACTGCAATGAGAACCGGTAAACACCCCTCTCTCAAAAGAGGAGGTAATGTTTGGGAAGGCGTTTTTGGATCATCGTATCGATTAGTTAAGGTTAGAGCCTAGAGTGTACTCAAGTTTGGTGACCGTGAGCAGGTAGTCTTGGAGTTCATACATTGCGAAATAATCCATTTAATTTTCAATAAAATGTGAAGTGGATCAGCTGTCCATGTTTGTTTGGCGTTTTGTTAAAGATTATTGGTGACTAGCGTTTAGATTGTGTTTGGCTTTTGGCGTGCTTCTTTTGCAATACACAAAGTTAAGGGGGAAAGCTGTCAGGTCAGGGTTAGGATTAAAATAGTATCATTTCTTAGAGAACATGTGTACCTCTCATCGTAAAAAAAAATGACAAAAATATATTTCTTAATGTTCGCATTAATATTAATTTGTACACCCTCGATGTAAATAACTCCGACAAGCCCGTTCAGCAACAACAGCCCACCCCTTCAATTTAGAGATACCTAAATGCCGGAAGGCCTTATAGTCTAATAGTCTCTTCCATCGACTGCTAGATTTTGGAATTCCCTTCCTGTTACCTGTTTCCCTGATTATACTGACATGCAGAATTTTAAATGTAATGTGAACCGATATCTCGCTCGTCATCCCAAAACATGGTTCCAAATAATAGCCTCTTACGTCCAAGTGACAAAATGCATTTTTTTGGGTGAACATGGACAGAAAAAAATAAAATACAATATCGTCACAATTGTCAAAGTTAAAAACAAAATAAATCAGGAGGGAATCGTCTATAAGGCCACCATTCGCCCATGTATGGAGTATTGTTGTCACATTTGGGCTGGTGCATCTGCTACTAGTCTCTCGCTCCTAGACAAGGTTCAAAAAAGAGTCACCAATCTGATAGGCCCTGAACTGGCATCTAAGCTTCAGCCTCTGTCCCATCGACGAAACGTTGCATCCCTCTGCCTGTTCTACAAGTATTTTAATGGTGAATGCCCTGACGAACTGCAGACATTTGTGCCCTTACGACGTAGACACCCTCAACAAACCCGACAGGCAGCTAAATCCCACCCCCACACAGTAGAGATCCCTAGATGTAAAAGATCTTTCTACTCCAGTAGTTTCTTCCCCAGAACCGCTAGACTTTAGAATTCCATTTCAGGTTCCTGCTTCCCTAACTGTACTGACATGCAGAAGTTCAAGTGCAACGTGAACCGACATCTTGCTGCCCAAATCCCTACATAGTACCCCAGTAGTTGCTGCCCCTGATAGTAGCCCCCTACACCAAAGTGGCAATGCGCCTTGTTTGGGGTGCAAATGTAATAAAAAAAATTTTTTTTTAAATTGAATAGTTTGAAAAAGATAATATAAGAAAGAAGAAGCTATCAATCAGCATAGAAAGCAAAAAAAGGTTAAAAAAAAGAAAACGTCTCATTATAGAAAACATTTTGAAAAACGTCTCATTATAGAAAACATTTTGAAAAACGTCTCATTATAGAAAACATTTTGAAAAACGTCTCATTATAGAAAACATTTTGAAAAACGTCTCATTATAGAAAACATTTTGAAAAACGTCTCATTATAGAAACCATTTTGAAAAACGTCTCATTATAGAAAACATTTTGAAAAACGTCTCATTATAGAAAACATTTTGAAAAACGTCTCATTATAGGAAACATTTTGAAAAACGTCTCATTATAGAAAACATTTTGAAAAACGTCTCATTATAGAAAACATTTTGAAAAACGTCTCATTATAGAAACCATTTTGAAAAATGTCTCATTATAGAAAATATTTTGAAAAACGTCTCATTATAGAAACCATTTTGAAAAATGTCTCATTATAGAAAACATTTTGAAAAACGTCTCATTATAGAAAACATTTTGAAAAACGTCTCATTATAGAAAACATTTTGAAAAACGTCTCATTATAGAAAACATTTTGAAAAACGTCTCATAGAAAACATTTTGAAAAACGTCTCATTATAGAAAACATTTTGAAAAACGTCTCATTATAAAAACATTTTGAAAAACGTCTCATTATAGAAAACATTTTGAAAAACGTCTCATTATAGAAAACATTTTGAAAAACGTCTCATTATAGAAAACATTTTGAAAAACGTCTCATTATAGAAAACATTTTGAAAAACGTCTCATTATAAAAACATTTTGAAAAACGTCTCATTATAGAAAACATTTTGAAAAACGTCTCATTATAGAAAACATTTTGAAAAACGTCTCATTATAGAAAACATTTTGAAAAACGTCTCATTATAGAAAACATCTTTCTGCATTTTTTTTTTTTTTTTGCATTGATGATGGTGTTTGTTTGACTTGATATTTTTTTAGTGAGAGAGAGAGAGAGAGAGAGAGAAGGGGGTGGATTTATATATATATATATATATATATATATATATATATATATATATATATATATATATATATATATATATATTAGTTATAACTAGGGCTGTGACAACATTCATTCTTTTGACTCTCAAGTATATATCCGACACAGTCAATCAACCGAGAACCACATCAGACTATAAAAACATATACGATATTAATGGATATATACTCAAGAGTCATAACAATGAAAAGAATATGCTGTTGTCATAACCCTAGTTATAACACACACACTTCGGGTAAGCCACACACACACACACACACACACACACACACACACACACACACACACACACACACACACACACACACATGCGTACATGTGTCACAGTTTCCAGATTATAAATTATTCGATCGGGAGATCTTATTTATTACAAAAGAGGATAGAAGGTGATAACATACTACGAGCATTAAATTAGTATTAGAGATAAACACGCTATTTAATGCTCGTTGTATGTTATCACCTTCTAGCCCCTTTTTAATAAATAGGATCTCCCGATCACCGGAGACGCAACGTAAAAAAAAAAAAAAAAAAAAAAAAAAAATTGTCGCTTTTAGGCCGTAGGTGAAACTAAAATATACCTTCTTGGTTTTCTGGCTAGGATTCAAGGGTAGTATCTGTTCTATCCAAAGGTAGTATAATGATATCGTGTGATTTCTGTTCACGCCGAGTGTCCATACAATCTAAATATGTCACAGACTCCTATAAGGATATTGGAGATAAGCCGTAATAATCAGATATATTCTGACACAACATTAACCAGATTACTTAGATAAATACTTTTACAGTTTTAACGAAAGGACTACAATAATATCACTGGGTCTCCATTCGCGCTTAACATCCGCAGAATGCCCAGCAGCAATATATGAAAGATGCCGATGTAGAATTTCCACAGACCCGTCTAGTATATATAATTACACGTTGTATTTATTATAGAACGGAGGACATTCAAAATATTATTTAAATAAAGCGTTCAACTTTATTTCAAGCTATGTTAAAAGTTGTTAAATACAGGATGTCTAAAAAATGTACTCACACTTCAAATGATGATAAAACTTTATTTATAGAGTGAAATGAAATAGCTTCGAGTACAGAGGACAAATGTAATTGAAGAATTACGTTTGCAAATGTTCAAATGGATGATCATTATTGTCCAGACAACGCTGATAACAGTTGAAGTGTGAGTACATTTTTGAGACACCCTGTTTATATGTTAAAAGCGAAAAATATACACGAATGATTTGGCTGAGCAAGGGGGTGGCTCCGTTTGATGGAATCTACATAATTTGCCTTGATACCTCAAAAGTGTATAATCCGGCCCTTTGCAGGAAGAACTGAAAACCCCTAAGCTGACAGTGTGTGTGTGTGTGTGTATGTGTGCGTGAGAGAGAGAGAGAGAGAGAGAGAGAGAGAGAGAGAGAGAGAGAGAGAGAAAGAGAAAGAGAGGGGAGGGGGAGTGAGAATAACAAAGGCGAAATTCGCGTGTGGCAGGCAATCGTGCGAAGAAAGGCGAGCAGACGCCAAGAAAGATATAAGAAAGAGAAAAGCAAATTTACTTGTCTACCCCCTTCCTTAACACACACACACACACACACACACACACACACACACACACACACACAAAACATAGACAGGTGTTAACCACTGAGCCCGTTTGTTTGCCTTCCCTCAAAAAGTTCAGGGTGGAACAGGCGCGTTAATATAAAAATAACCCTAGCTTACCCGGGGTAGCGAGGATAGAATGTCATGCGCGTGTGTACCCGCACGTGGGTCTCTATTTATAAGGTTCGAATATTATTAGAGTCTCTCGCTGCATACGCGCGTACGAAGGTTAGTTCAAGCAGACAACGGATTACCGGGCGTAGATTATTAGACAGTATTTTATTTATTTATTTATTTATTTAATTAATGTGGGGTACGCTTTTAAATAGGCACAGAGGAATTAATAGGTCATCGTTATTTTTACGAGTGTAGCTACCTGTTCCAGGACTGTTATAAGAAATATGTAAAACATTTTAAGCTATGTATTTTTATACACAGAAGTGTATAATAGATGTGTGTGTGTGTGTGTGTGTGTGTGTGTGTTATCTGTTCTGTGAGTGACGAAACGCAATTTCTTCAAGTAACGTTATTTATTAAGTAGAAAATTTTATTTATGTTAACCCCTACACAAAGAAATCTTATAATAATGTGCCCATGTAACTCACCATGTTACCTAGATTACGTATCACATTGAAGTTCATTTGTTTAGAGGCCTACTTCGCATACTATACCTGAAAATTTGATATCGAACAATTCTTTCTGTATTAAATTATTTATATCTCGTTTATAAAAAAAAAAAAAATGCGGAGGGGTGCGACATAGCCCCCCCCCCAATGATAAAGTTTACAAAAACATGATGATTATGTGCTCATGTTACTCATCGGGTTGCCTAAAATATATATTCCATAATTCATGATGATCGATTCATTAGTTTAGAATATATGAAGAAGACTGAGGGTACGGGCGAAAGTAGTTCTTGAAAAAAAATTTTTTTCGAAACATTTTGTATTCCTACACCTCATCCAATAAAAAAATTAATAAAGAAAAGATATAAATTTTTAATTTTTTATACATACTTTCATATATATATATATATATATATATATATATATATATAGTCATCCACATACAGTACTGTTTCGCTATTTTACAGCTCATCAGTGCGGCTAGATAGGCAACTGCCTCAAGCCAGGATCGAAACTCGACCGCCCAAATGGCAGTCAAGGTTTCTCACCATTATATATATATATATATATATATATATATATATATATATATATATATATATATATATATAGAGAGAGAGAGAGAGAGAGAGAGAGAGAGAGAGAGAGAGAGAGAGGCTACTTCGTTGTATCATAGCTCTTCAGTATGGATATGCTATCACCCATCCTAAGCCCATTTGTGACTTTAGTAAAAATCTCTGAAGGAGAAATTTACTAGAATTCATATATGTAAAAAATATACTCTCTGAAACGATCGTACGCCAGACCATTGTTAAACTTTAATTCAATAAACTGCAATAAATGATCTTGTAAAACTATTTATTTATCATTATTCATTCTGTCTCTGTTTGTCTGTCCGTCTGACTGTTTGTCAGCCCCGCCACCTCTCCCTCTTTTTAAATTTTTACTTTAATTTAAATTCTTTTGGATTTCTTATAATAAATAATAAATAATTCGCAATTTTTCGTCTTGTTTTCTACTTTATTATGCCAATCGAAATATAAACATTTTTTAATATTGTAATCCTTTGTTTAAATATTGTAATCCTTTGTTTAAATAGCATGTGTACTTGTCTGATATATCATTTGCAAGCATTTCTATTAGTAAATTATACTTCCCTAGTTTAGCCTATAATCTTTTGACATAGTTACCTTGGTATTAATTATATATTGAAATTTTCTTTTTTTGGTGTCTAATCCCGGTGCTGATCACTGTATTCAATTTCTTTTAAATAGCTAGTATCACCCCAGAAATGATCGAATACTGATTGGTTGTTGATGTTGAATTATTAAAGCTTGTTATTTTGTTAGATAGGTCATCGCTTATGAAAATATAAGCACGATTATCGCTCTATTACGCTTAAGTTTTTTTTTTTTAATCCAATAACCTATATTATATTTCTTTTAGTCTGTCTATCTGTTTGTAGGTTTGTCCGTTCAACCTTTTCTCGGAAACTACTGGACTGATCTGGCTGAAGTTTTGTATGGGCTTTTGTTATAATAAGGTGCAACAGATTAAGTATTATGATATTCGTTCGATTCATAGTTAGGAATTTAATAGGAACTTATAGAAACTAGTTACCGTAATATCACATTCACTCTAGAAGTTTTCTCGGGACATATTGAGCTGATCTGGTTTAAATTTTGCATTGACCTTTGATTTGAGAGGGTGCAGCGAATTAAGTATTATGGCATTCGTCCAATGCCATGCACAGTTAGGGATTAATAGGGGTTAGTATTTAATGGAAAATGATCACAAATTTAACAATATTCAACTATTAATTTGACATAAAGCACTTGTTTTTAAGTCAACTTATTATAACTTTTGCCGTTTTTAACGGACTAAACAATCTAATAGTTATTATTATTAAGAAAAAAAAAAAACTATGAAAATGGGTGTGGCGCCGTGGCGGTTATGACAATCGCGCCGAATGTGTGTTTACTTGCTTTGAATTGATTCAAGTGTTCCGAACTTATTTACAAATTGCGATTCTTTTTTGGTCTGTCACGCTTAAGTTTTTAATTGCATCGCTATCGTTAAACGCGTAGATTAAATGGTCGCATCTTTCGAAGAGTTGATTTTGGTTTCTTTTACGTTAAAATAGATTTCTGTGAAGGGTGGGTGTGGAGGGAGGCGGCAAGTGTGCTTTACCCGTGGAGTGTCGGACTTTTTGCTCGGCCGGGTGGGTGGGGCTGCGCCAGAAGCCGTGCGTGTTTGACAATTGTGGCCCCAATAACGACCAGTCGAAAAAGCTTCAGCCTTTTTGTCATTGTTTGCTATTGTTTAGAAAATAAAGTATTAAAAAGAGGAAAGCAATGCCTTTTTTTATACGCCATAAATAATGGAAAATGGGTTTTTAGCTTACAAACTAATATTAGAACAAATAATTATATAAATTGATGAATAAAAATATGCAAATAAATGTTACATTGATGAGTTATTTATTTATAAGTTTTTTTTTAATTATTTATTGTCCATAATTGTCTATAATTTATTTTTATATTGAAATTTCAGAAAGGGGGGGGGGCAAAACTAAAAAAGTTACGAAAGACAGGAAAAAAATGAAAAAGAAAGGGACAAATAAAAAAAAATGAAGAAAGAGGGACGAACAAAGAAAAAAACGAAAAAAAAAAACGGAGAGTGATTACAAAAGGACAAAAGAAAGAGACAAAAAAAAAACAAAAAAAAACAAAATAAAATGAAAGAAATTTTGAAAGAAAGGAAAGAAAGCAGGACATTTTTTTACAATAGACCCCCCCCAAAAAAAAGTGAAAAAATATAGGAATAAATGTAACTTAATAGGAATTTATTGGAACTTTTAAAATTTTTTATTCATAATAAATTAGTATCAAATCTGTTGAGTGAGTTATAACAACAACAATAAAAAAAATGTGTTGTGGAATTTCTTGCCATGTCTGACACAATAATGCTAAAAGTTCAGGCTTAGAAGATGGTTTCCGTTTCTTTTTGTGGAGGTTCCAGTCTAATATGCCTCAAAGGTTTACAATTCGGTTCATATCCGGTGAATGAACTGGCCATGAAAGTTCATTAATCCCATTTTGGCTCAACCAATGTTGTGTCGCATCAGCACAGTGACAAACAAATGGTTCATTTTACCACTTGAGAATATTGGTAGGAGTTCTTCATGTAATATTGAAACATATTTAGCAGAATTGATGTTTTCTTCGCACTCCACTAGGTCTCAGCGACCATCACTCCAAATTGCACGCCATACCATAACAAAGAAAGCCCGATGTTTTCATAGGTAACATACAAATATCTGTGCGTGACGTCGCCAAGCTAATCAAGAACCTTGATTCCAGTAAAGCAACTGGCCCTGACGGCATCCCAATTATAGTGTTAAAAAAGCTTCAACCAGAACTTGCTCCCATACTTACGAAACTGTTTAAGCGTTGCCTTAAGGAGAAGTGCTTTCCAACACCCTGGAAAACCTCATCAGTATGCACTGTATTTAAGAATTCAGGTGATAAGTCATCTCCCTCTCAGTAAAGACCAATAAGTCTCCTGTGTGTTATGAGTAAGTTGCTAGAATCCATATTAAATAGAGAAATAGTCAACCAACTCAGCAGAAATAACCTTCTTAGTGCCACGCAATATGGTTTCCGTTCTGCAAGATCTACCGCAGATGTGCTAACGGTTATATCTCATAGGATTAGTGAATCTCTTGACAAAGGCTTCCTTTCTAGGGCAATTGCTCTTGACATATCAAAGGCCTTAGACAAGGTATGGCATAAAGGCCTACTTCACAAGATTTCCAACTACGGTATAACTGGAAATGTTTTCTCTATCATTAAATTATTTCTCTCTGATAGGCTCATAAGAGTAGTGGTCGATGAACAAAAATCAGAGGCCTGCAGGTCCATCCTGGGCCCAACTCTCTTCCTGATCTACATCAATGATCTCCCTAAACACATACTTAAATCATTCATTGAAATCTATGCTGATGACACGACCATCTACGGCAGCACATCGAAGGCTGTAGGAGTTCTCTCTGATTCTCTCTCCTCTGATCTCGAGCGCGTGGTTCAGTGGGGGAAGACGTGGCTAGTTACCTTTAATGCATCTAAAACCAAACTCCTATCTTTACATCATCAATGCTCTGATCCCCATCTGGTATCAATTGAAATGGATGGCTCTCGTCTAGGAGAAGCCTCATGTTTTGACAAGCTTCTGGGCTTTACCTTTACTCCTGATCTGAAATGGAACATGTACATCAAGTCTGTTGCCAAGATAGCTGGAAAGATGATGGGATCCTTCTACCGCTCCAGAAGATATCTCACAACTGATGCAATTCTCTATCTAAATAAAAGCCAAGTACGTCCAAGGATGGAGTACTGCTGCCATATCTGAGCAGGAGCTGCTAAAAACAGCCTATCCTGCCTTGACAGAGTACAAAATAGACTTCGTGGCTTAGTGGGGATGCCCTTTTCTCTTCCCTGCAACCTCTCTCCCACAGAAGAGACATTGCAAGCCACTCTTTGTTTTATCCTTATTTCCATGGCAGATGCTCGTCTGTGCTCCAATCTCTGCTCCCCCCTCGCCAATCTTTTACGAAAAACATCCGTCTAGCTGAAACCACTGTCCAAAATTTTCCCCACTCTTTATCTGTGCCTAAATCAAAACGTAGATTCCATGAACAAAGCTTCTTTCTTAGAACTGCACGCCTGTAGAACTCTGTTCCGTCTGCCTGCTTCCCACCTGACTACAACATGGATGTCTTCAAGTCCAACATAAACAAATTCCTGACGAACCGCCCCCTTAAGTAGACCCGTTATTAAATCTCCACACTAACATACTGTACATGCAATAACCCTTATCCCTGAGTGGCTTCCGGGCCTTGATAAGTGGTGACCACCTTGTAAAAAAAAAAGTTCTACCATAGTAGCCTAGCTTGTGAAGATACCTGACAGATGTTCTCCGACTGACACCGGCTTGTGTTGCAAGGTCAGAGGCTTTGCACAGAGGATCCTCTTCAACATTTCTTTTCACTAAACGCAAGGTTCTTTCAAAGATCTCGGGTTGACATTGATGAGGTTTGTGAATTCTTTGTCCTCTCTTGTGAATTGTACGATCACTCTATTAACGGTTGAAAGATTTCCTGCTATTTTGCGTTGACTAAGACGACCACCTTCATGTTGACCAAAATTCATCCTCGCAGAAATTCTGATACGTCTGATACTCCTTTGGTTTGTGGCATATTTCAATTTTGTTAGACGCAATTTTAATGAGATGGTCCAAGTTATTTCAGCACTATTCTTATCTGTAAATATAAATAATTTTAATAAGCATATATTAATCTTTTCTGTCGTATATATATATATATATATATATATATATATATATATATATATATATATATATATATATATAATTCTAGCTGAATATTTTCAAGAATGTAAGCAACCAATGGAGTTTTAACGAGGTTCATACAACATTGATCAACATACACTTTTTATTTGTTTTACATAAGCATTTATATGTCGCTACACATTGATGAGTATGTTTCTGTCAGCCAATTACAAGTAACTAGAGAAATTTTGGGGCGATATTGCTTATATAAAAGTAAAGTCCGTAATGGACTTTACTTTTGTATAAGCAATATTGTCTGAAGAGCAATATTTTTGTATACAATATCGCATAAATGTAGCCACACACACACACACACACACACACACACACACACACACACACACACACACACACACACACACACACACACACATATATATATATATATATATATATAAGCTACTTATCCTGCCTGGACAGTGTTCAAAACAGACTTCGTAGTTTAGTGAGGGTTCCCTTCTCTCTTCCCTGCAACCTCTTTCCCACAGAAGAGACGTTGCGAGCCTGTCTCTGCTTTATCGTTATTTTCATGGCAGATGCTCGTCTGAGCTTCAATCTATGGTCCCCCTTCGACAAACTTTCATGAAAAACACTCGTCTAGACAGAACCACCAACAATAGTTTCCCGCACTCTTTATCTTTGCCTAGATCTAAACGTAGCTTCCATCAGCAGAGCTTCTCTTTTAGAACTGCACGCGTGTTGAACTCTCTTCCCTTGGTCTGCTTCTCAGGTGACTACAATCTGATTGTCTTCAAGTTCGATGTAAACAAGTTCCTTATGAACCGTTCACCTATATAATCCAACTTACAAAAATCCCAATACTTATGTTAAAAACGTTATAATCACATTGACTAATGTATACCCATTAACTCTTATCCTCGAGTGGCATCTGTGCCTTGATAAGTGGTGATTCCTTTATAAAAAAGATAGATAGATAGATAGATAGATATAGGACGGAATGGAAAAGGATGGGGGGGTTAAAGATCGAGATAGAGGTAATGAAAGATTAGAAAGAATAGAATCCGTATGCATGTGTGATGGCTGCCCTAAATCAGAAACATACTAGTGTGTATAGGTTCAATCAGTAGGGAAATGTGGACTTGACATATCTATGCTGAAAGGGGTTTCAGATTTCATCAGGTTTATTCAGTTATAATAATGTTTTTAATTTGACTAGAATTTTATGTCGTCAGAAAACGTACGACTTACGTTGCCTTCTTGTATATCCTCGCCCCACTACTATCATCCCTACTTTCATACGACTTAACCCAAACAAATAAAACGGAATTAATAACCAGCCTAAACTTAAACTTTAATTTAAACAATTTGTTCTAATTGAAATCAATAGTTTTCTCTACTATATTAAAGCACTCTTAACCATAACTTTTCAATCGCCAACTCTAAACTTTGATTTGGTTCAACCACCAAGTACATTTTAAATTTAAACAGCAAAGAATATGCACCGTTGTATAACATAAACTTAGAAACTAACTCTTAAATATTTTTATTTGAATCTACTCCAAATGAATACAAAACATATATATATATATATATATATATATATATATATATATATATATATATATATATATATATATATATATATATATATGCATATATATATATGTATGTATACGTGCATGTATATATATATGTATGTATACACGTACATTTTATATATATATATATATATATATATATACGTGCATATATATATGTATACAAGTACATTTGTATATAAATATATACATATACATATATATGTATACGTAAATGACTTCAAATCAATTATCTAGACTTATTTTATATCTTAACTTATTTTATCTTTTGCCGTTCACACCTTGTCTTTTATTTTTTTAAATCCATTTTTTTTTTTTGACATTTTGATTTTTGAATTTTACTTTAAAAACTTTCTTCCCACTATTGTTACATTTATTAATCAATATAATAACTATTAAAAATTATCATTATCAATTTTCATAAGTATCACAGTCACCAATACGTTTATCTCCCATTACCTTCTATTTTAATTATCATATCATTATCAATTAGATGATTACATCTGAGCATAGAAATAAATTAATTATATACATTTTGAGATATTATTATTATTATTATTATTATTATTATTATTATTATTATTGTTGTTGTTGTTGTTGTTGTTGTTATTATTATTATTATTATTATTATTATTATTATTATTATTATGATGATGATGATGATGATGCAACTGTCAAAGTTTTACATACAAAATAAGTAAAAATTAATGATGAGAGATGGGACTAAAGATGGGCGGAGTGGACCGGGATGAGGGACGAATAGGAAGAAGAAAGACATTTTTTTCTTGTCTTCTTTTTTTTGTGTGTCCCTGCTGTCTTTTCCATTTCTTCCTTATTTGTTAATCTCTTCACTTCTGAAATGCGTAAGGATGATAGTGGATAAAGGGCGGGGATATAAAAGGGGTAACGCAAGTCGTACAGTTTCTAACCACATAAACATTCTAGTCAAATTAAAATCATTTTTATAACTGAATAACCCTGATTAAATCTGATACCCCTTTTAGCATAGATAAGTCAAATTTATATTCCCCTACTATTTGAACCTATACACACTAGTATGTTCAAGATTTGATGACTAGATGATTTAAGATCACACACGCATACAAATACCTTTCTTTCTAGTCTTCCATAATCTCTATCTGGATCCTTAACCCCCACCCTTTCTCATTCATTTCTATATCTAAACACAGATTCAAACCCGCACTCCTATTTGGTCTTATTTACATAAAATCAAATCTTATTTTTCACAACATTGGATGAAACCTCCTGATATTAACTCCCTTCGATGAAGAAAACCTGATATTTTCATTACAAACTTTGCTTTCGTATAAGCTGTATCGTCTGAAAAGGTATTTAGTTACTAGTAACTAGCTGACCGAAACATGCTCATGACTGTGTAGCAACATATTACTGCTCATGTAAAAACAAATAAAGAGTATATATATATATATATATATATATATATATATATATATATATATATATATATAATTATTTCCACAGCCAAACACCGTCGCAGCTCACAAGAGCCGTGATGATGTCTGGCTGTGGAAATAATTAGATATTCTCCCTCACATTCTAATATATATATATATATATATATATATATATACAGGGTGACCCCAAAAAACGGGCCCCAACTTAGTCTTTTATCTGAATGAAATGAAACTGATCATAACTAGTTTATTATATTCAAATCATCACATCAAAACACTAGGGTCTTTAGCCTTTTTTTTTCTCTCCGTTGGCTGTAAAATGCCCAGAAAAACAATTGAATGTCCTGTTTTTTTTGGGTCACCCTGAATAAGTTATACTTTGCTCCTGAAACAGTTGAACACTCTTAAAAGAATTAATTTCACCACACCAAAAATAGATATGGAAAGGGTTAATTTCGAAACCTCGCTAAAAAAACATCCCCACACCTAGCAAGCATAGCTATATTATTAAATTAATTAAAAAAAAAACAGATGAACTAATATCCCGAATTCGACGGCGAGCAAATTACTTCCTTAAAAATGAAACCGTAAACAAAAAAGGGTCCTATGGGTTTAAAACGCTAAAAAATGCAGTAGACCTTTTGATAAACTTTGAAAATGACCTTTTAAACGTAATTAGAAACTTAGAATTCCACAATCAACCTAACAATTTTCAACGGAAACTACACAAAATTGTTAGAAACATAAACAACTCTAATAAAATCTTTGTAAAAGCAAATAAAACTAGAAACTTTTATAAAATAGATAAACAAGAATATAACAAACTAATCACAGAAAACATTACAAAAAACTACCAAAAAACTAGACACAAACAAATGCGATTACATAGATATAATAAATACTGAAAGTAAACAAATTACCAATAAATTAAAAATTAGCGATAAAGTTGGCAAATTGAAACCTAGAGAGGCATACATTCTGCTCAAAGACCACAAATGTTATTTCAATAATAATCCCAGTACCCGCTTGATAAACCGAACTAAACCAGAAATAGATAGAATTAGCAAAGCAATACTTTCTAGAGCCAAAAACCAAATCAAACAAAACCTAGAATTAAACCAATGGGCAAATACTGCCGAAGCAATCACTTGGTTTAAAAATATAGAAAACAAAAATAAATGTACGTTTATACAGTTCGACATCATAGCCTTCTATCCCTCGATATCCGAATAACTTTTCAACATTGCCCTAGAATTTGCCGAGGCATACACTGATATATCTTCGGAAGAAATCAACATCATTAAAAAATGTAGAAAATTAGTTCTAGTAAATAACAATAACCAATGGATAAAAACTAAAATGACAAATTCGTTTGATTTGGCGATGGGTGCCAGAGATTCTGCAGAGGCATCAGATCTTGTGGGATTATTCATTCTATATATCCTCACAAGCATATTTCATACTACGGATATCGGCCTATATATGGATGATGAACTAGCTATAATAAAATACTCCAACAAAGTCAAGGGAGATAACTTTAAGAAAACCATACATAATGAAATGAAAAAATTAGGCCTAAAAGTAGACGTATTAGATAACATAAAAACAACAAACTTCCTGGACGTCACGTTAAATTTAGATAAAAACACATATGAACCCTACTTAAAAGATAACGCTAATCCAATATACGTAAACCCTAAGTCCAATCATCCACCATCAATTATAAAACACATTCCTAACTCGATCGTAAGTAGACTCAGCAATAACTCAAGCGATGAAAATGTATTTAACAGTTTAACCAATATCTATGAAACAGCCCTAAAAATGGTGGATACAAAAATATTAATATGAAATATAAGCAACAAAACACCAATAACTATAATAAAATTCAAAATAGAAGAAAAAGAAATATAATCTGGTATATGGCGCCATGCAATCAAATGTTAAAAACAAAACTTGGCAAGAAATTTCTAGATCTTATCGAAGAGCATTTTCCGCAACCAATCCCTTGCATAAAATTTTCAATAAAAATAATCTAAAGTTATCCTACAGCTGCTGTGAAAATTTAGAGATGATAATTAAAGCACATAATAACAAAATATTAAATAAAAGCGATGGATACAACAACAAAATAAACAATAAAAAAGTGGACACAATGACAAAAATAAAATTAACACAAAAGACACATATGTAACTAGTAGAAATGATAATAATAATAATAATAATAATAATAATAATAATAATAATAATAATAATAAACCAACTACGGGCAACAACAACCATACCAGAAATAAAAATAAAAATACTAATAACGAACAAGATAAATGCAACCGTAGATACCGCACACTTTGCCCACTTCAAAATAAATATCTAACCAAAAGCATAGTTTACCAGGCCGCAATATTTGCGAAAGAAAACCCGTACGTAGGTATGACATCCTTAGATTTCAAAACTCGATATTATGACCACAAAATACATTCAATAATAAAAACACCATATGAAAACAACTCTAGCAAACAAATACTGGGAACTCAAGGAAAGCGGACGTTCGCCGGTAGTCGAATGGAAAATAGTAAAACAAGCAAACATATGTAGAGACTTAGACGACCCATGTAGATTATGCCTTCATGGAAAATTTGCTATCCTATACTTTAAAAAACCCAACATCTATTAAACTGTAAGAGAGAAATAGCGAACAACTGTGTTCATAGATTAAAATTTACTCTAGTATAGAGATACAAAATAATTTTAAACAATAACAATAGAACATAAACATATAAAAAATGTATGAATATACATACACTATCACACACACATACACACACACACACACACACACATATATATATATAAATTATATTATTATATATATATAAATATATATATAAATTAGCATATAAAAAACAAAAAAAAACATTTAACCTAGATTTAAAGTAGGTTAGGACACTAGATATCTACGCTAAATAGCACACACAAAGGAACGGGCCAACCGGGGGTCAACTGTGCCTTTGTCCTGTAAGTGCCTGCTCATTGACTGATTAGGAAGGGTGCGGTGGATACTAGAAAGCTGATTGGCTAACTAAAAAACTCAATAGAGGTGCGTATATAAAAACGCGAGACAACCACAAAATTCTCGCATAAGCCTGATGAATCCTAGCGTTGATCAAACGCGGAATATTCTGTGTAGCTTAATCGCCATATATATTTTATAACTTACTACCTAGTTCTACCAACGTATTGAGCACTGTTGAAAATAAATACTTAAAGTTTACGCATAAATTTATACTTTCGTATATTAATTTATGTGATTAAATGAAGAAGTTATATATATATATATATATATATATATATATATATATATATATATATATATATATATATATATATATATATATATATTATTTGCATTTTACATGCATGCACTTACGTGTTTAGATATTCAAATACATTAAAATTTGAACCGGATGAGAGCATCGAGTAAACCCCACCGACACACCTTCAAGTCCTACTATAAATTTGTTTGTATTATTCGACCTATAAACCGGAGCCAAAAACACGCTTACAAGGACCTATTTCCAAGTTTCGCATAAAAGCTTCCTTCATATATATATATATATATATATATATATATATATATATATATATATATATATATATATATATATATATATATATATACGTTGTTTGTGGTACTTGTAGATCAAATCATCGCCAGATCGTCAGCAATGAAGAGAAAAGTGGAGGCGGGGAAGGCAACGCATATGTTATGAGGTATTTTAAACTGGTAAGCATTGTTAGTAATCTACAAAAGTGCACCCGGTATATAGGTTGTGGGTAAAGGTGGGTAAACGTTGCCCCTCTCCCACTTCCTTGGAGTATGAGCGTGCACGTTCGTTATATGGGGTGGGCGTGTACGCATGTGTGGAGAAAATGGGCGTGGTGGTGGTGGGGGTCTGTATCTGCATGTCATATGGCGTGTGCGTAATATAAAGTGAGTTACGCTTCACATCTATTTAGTCGTCAGTGGAAAAGTTTTTTTGCTGTGTTTTGAAAATTGGTTTGCGGAATCCTAAAAATTAATTTGTTGTCTGTGAATGTTGAGCCGAGGAACTTAAAGGAAGGTCTTTCTCTGGTAGGGTGTTATTAGTCATGTCTGTCTGTGATTGCAAAGGTTTCTGGTATTATTACAGGAAGCATGAATTGCAACGAGCACATTGAGGACATTGCCAAAGCTGCAGCAGAGAAGATGGGTTCCCTCTACCCTGCTAGAAAAATACTCACACCTGAGAGTATCCTACATCTTTACAAAGCCACTATTCGCCCTTGCATTGAGTATCGTTGCCACATCTAGACTAGTGCATCCATCACCGCTTTCCCTCATTCTACAGGGTGAATCGATAAAAGCGTCGCCATAACGAAAACAACACTGCGGCTTTATTTTTAAACTTTTATTGAAAAATCAATCCAGGTAACTTAATTATGTAGTAGAGTTGCCAGCTATTCAATGTAGCCGCCTTCAGCCTCAATCACGACCTTGATACGGACCTGGAACTGGGAGCATGCGTTTTTCACAAGCACTGGCGGGAGCTCGGCGAATACTCGGCAGATGGCGGCGATCAGCCTTGCTTTGGTGCTGTGGGAGGTCATGTTGGTGATGTTCTCGACGTATGACCAGCAGGTTCAGGTGATGGGAAGAGGGGTCAATGAGAGAAGAGTATAAAGTTGTAGCACTCCTTCTGAAGCCAAGCCTGTGTCTCTGGGCTTGTGAGTCGGCGCCAAGTTTTGCTGCCACACCAGGGACTACGGCAGATTCTGGATGTGGCAGGAAGACTCGGCGCCGCCCTACAAGCCCAAAGAGACCCAGGGTTGGCTTCAGTGGTATAGTGTGGCCGTTACCAAAGACAATAACCGTGGCCGAAAACGTTGTTTTCATCGCCCTGTTATTCATGGCAATTCAGCGATGCATTTTGAGGATGCTGGCAATGGTCCTGTTGTCATAACTTAGATCAGCAGAATGCATGTGTTGTATCACAGCGCATCTCCAATCTCGCTTGTTGAACATTGAGTTCATTTCAGCTATGATAGAAGGCTCCTATCGCTCTTGGAATTTGTACAAAACTGGCCAAATAGAAGATGGCGTGTAACAAAAAAAAAAAAAAGAAAAAGAAAGAAAAGAAAAGAAAACCTGTTTTCATCAAATGGAAATGGAAGCATATCGTCTTTTCTAGGGTGACAAAATCTCACAGCTTCACTGTAAAGGTCCTTAGATGCCGGAAAGCCTTCTACTCTAATAACTTTTTTTTACCTGTGACTGCTAAACTTTGGAATTCCGTCCCTGTTTCCTGCTTCCCTAACTATACCGAGATTTAGAGAGTTTAAATGCAATGTAAACTGCCACATCGTTCATCTCCTTACATAATGTCCCTGTAGACATGATCTCAAATAGCAGCCCATTACAATATGCAATATGTCACGTCTGGGGTGAACAAAGATAAAAAAGAAAAGAATCAAATTTGGTAAGCATTCAGTTTGCCCATGTTCTTCCGTCCCCTCTCTCCAACCCTCCTCTTAGTTTCCAACCGGGAGAAATGATAATTTAGATGGCAACACACCTGGAATCTAAACAAATCAAGTGGATAATCACGTAAGGGTATTCATCATAAAGGATGGCTGCGATTCGTCTTAGAGATTCTGCACCAAAGGAATATACTCAGACCAATTCTAAGAAAGAGCATTATTCTGCGACTACGAAGACAATTAAAAAAAAACTAAACTAAAAAATAAAAATACGCTCATGTTCAAAATGGTTTTGTATGAAGTCGATGCAAAAGTTCTGAAACATATCATCATGCTTAATTTAAAACTTTTTTCTTTCAGGTTATTAAACCATTATTTATATTTTTTCTGCAATATTCTACCCCTATGTAGATCTGAATACAACATTCTTTAGTCAATTGAAATGGAGTAATCTTCCATCATGATAATGCTTGTCTCAACACAGCACTAAGGACCAAACATCTACTGGGAGAAATTACTTAGGATGTCTGGTTATCTCTTGCAGATTATCCTGATCTAGCTACCTCAGATTATCACCTATTACGCGGATTACAAAGCCATTTACATGACCATCGGTTAGTATTAAGAGAAGAAATTTAACAGGAGTTAGGTTTATATCTTACATCAAAACCTACAAGTGAGGCATTTATAAGATATATTTATGACAGATGCAATCAAATCATAGAGAACAAAGGTCGTTATTGTTTTGAATGAAGATGTTTAAAAAAAATACAATTTGAACTCGGGAATGTTTCTGTTGAATTCGGTGGGTTGGACGGAATTTCGAACGGAACCCATTATTTGCGTCACGGGGGTAGAATGCTCTCGTTCCGTCAGCCATGACTGGATAGTAATAAGTAATTCACGGTTATATTTTTCAGCCGTCCACACCGAGGATTGAACCTTCAACCTTCAGGAGAATATCACTTTTACAATTGATTTTTCCAGGTACTCTAACCACTGCGACCGTCCGAAATTCTGACCAGATTCCGAGTTCGACAGAAACATCTACAAATTCAACAAGATACTCATGAGGAAGGCTGGAGGTTACATCGACCAAAACGTTGTGAAAATGACGCTCAAGATGAGAACAGTAGTCCGAAGAATCCAAATAATACGAATAACTAATCCTCATCTAAAAAATTTCAGAAACGTAACAGAGTTTTTCATTTTCAAAATGAAAGTTTAAATCTTTTGCACCAACCTCATATCTGATGGCTATGCAAAAAATATTGCACCAATAAAATGCATTCTTGAAACTAGAGATAGTAACATTTTTTTAGTATCTCACTCGTAAAAATATTGTTGTCACTACATATCAAAGCTAAACAAAAACACTCGAGGATAAGTATTAAAGGGATAGATACATTGAGAGTTAGTTGACGAAGAATACTATGAGAGGATTGAAAATATCCACATTAAACGCATTCAAAACAACAGCCAACCCGGATAACAGAACATCGTTCATGAAATGTGAAGATGAAATAACAAAATATGAGAAAGTCACCAGTCAAGAGCATTGCTGATGTGGCTTGTTTTTCTGTTGGCTGAGATATGGTTATGTGTAGTTCTAGGAGGTTCATCCTCCCAGGCTTTACCGTCTCACCCTTTGAGGAATTAGTTTATGGCTAATCGCCTGAGATGCCCTAATCGGGGAATGCCGATGTAGCTGCCTAGGCATTTCTTTGTAGATCAGAGTGATCTTTCTCTAGAGCGCTGTTTTTTTAAATCCCACTTTCGCGACCTTGTGTCACATCTTCAAGCCGTGAAAGAGAGGTAAGCATATAGCCTATCAAGACTAAACTTATGGTCTACTTTCTATTCAGATTCTTTCAGATCTGACGCGACCTTTGACCTCTGACCTCTAACCTCTGTTACTTGAATCGCCTCTTCAATCGAGGAGGGGCCGAAAAAGTAGGTGGCCTGCACTATCAGATAGACTCCATAATTTTTATTTTGTGTTGCTTCACTCAAAATATTATCCGAAAATGATATAGTTGTTTTTAAAAGAATTAAGTTATGAACAAAAATGTTACTGGTTGAAACTTAAATCCTTTTAAACGCTCAATTTATAATCATTATGATTCTAAGTTTGATAATTTCCTTAAAAAAAATTTTTTTATACATAAAATAGATAATTTAATGGATAAACTCTGAAAAATTAATTAATATTTGGTAATTTTTTAAATTTTGGTTTTAAAATAATAACAACAAAATTACATATTAGGAGAGCAAAACGTCTTCGTATCTTGCTACGTCACCATAGTTATAACTCTGGAAATAGATAGTTCATTCGCATACTTTTACTTCGTCTCTCTAATAAAAGATAAGTGAAATACTATAGTCGATGGCGACCCGAAGGCTCTTTTTTTGTTATATGCTACATCGAGGTGTAGGAGAGAGCGCAACTCTATTTCCAGGATTACTCAACGTGCCCTTGCTTCTCCTATTATAATGCTGAGTGTTCAGCAATTGGTCATCAAATACCATTTTCTAAGTTTTTGGTAGACTCGACCAAGGATTGAACTTGAATTTGAAAAAATGAAAAATTCATTAATATTTGGTAATTTTCTTAAATTTGGGTTTTAAAATAATAAAATATTAGAAGAGTAGAAAGTGGATTTTGGGTTTATTTTCAGCAACTTCATAACTTTTGCTTTCCTTATTATCTCCTTTAGTTTTCACATTCCATCAGCGATGTTTCAGACCAAAGGAGAAGTATTGCTGTTCTATGCATCATAATCTATCCATCTAATATGTATCGGTAGCTATTTTTTTTCTTGAAGTAGTATTTTGTCGCCCCTAACATCAAATGGCTTCCTGCCTTGTTTGGAGCAATTTCCATAAAAATATATATTGGTTTCTTTAAAATGTATAACATTATAGTCGAGGTCCCCTATAAAATATAGGCTCGGACTGAGTCTCTAATAACGTTACTGGTCTTTTTTATACGAAAGTAGCACGATAGAACATTTTTCCTTTGTTTTAAAAGCACAGAGGGACACTAAAACTTTTATCTGCAAATTTTAATTCAAAGCAAAAATTAGTTTTATTCAGCTGTCGTATTCAATGTTGGAGTCTGAGTTATCTCCCTTTGAGATACTTGGTTTTAACACGAGATGGCGCTACTGTCGCATAATTTGGCACCATTGTGTCTCACGTGCTCGTAAATTCGGAACGGAGACTCTATGTCTTGTTAGTGCTACCTTCGAACTGATCGAACGTCGAACTAATCTGCTTTACTTATCAATGTGCCCTTTTTTTTTAATTATAATCGGGCTTGGCTGATTTTGATTTAAACCTGTAGGGTTATTTTTGTTATCGATTCAAGCGACAATTGTCATAGAAGCAAACATCTTTCTTCGTATCTTCTTCAAATGTGATGTCACAATCGTTAAGACTATGGAAATACATAGTTGATTCGCACACTTTGATTTCGTCTCTCTAATAAAAGATCGACTATAGTCGATGGCGACCCGAAGGCTCTTTTTTTTTTTTTATATGCTACACCGATGTGTAGGAGAGAGCGCCACTCCATCTCCAGGATTACTCCATTTGCCCTTGGTTCTCCTATTATAATACTGAGTGTTTAGCGATGGGTCATCAAGTACCATTTTCTAAGTTTTTGGTAGACTCAACCAGAATTGAATTCCGGTCTCCTGGCATATTATTGCACACTCTTACTATTATACCAAAGTAGTTGGTTCATTATTATATTGTCATGGACATTGCATCACTTGTTAAAGATTCAATTTTCCTGAGTGTTATGTCTGTAACGCAACTTTCATGCCAAGTCAACATTTCTAACATATGCTGACAAACCATAAATAAACGTAAATATTGTGTTAACTGCTTTCGTGTATCTTTTTGTTTCTGACACACATGTCATATTTGTCGATACTTCAATAATGCACAGCAACAATGATTATCACGTAGCAAAGAATAATATATTTCCAACGAGTGCGCAGGTTGTCTGGGAAGTCCTAGGCGTTTTAAAAGTACATGTTTCTGAAGCCGCTTAACAAACCTATAAACTGTTTACTTTAAACAGATGGAACTTAGCATAAGTTACGCATATTTTATTTCTATTGATGACATGGCTAGGAGTAGTGAAGGACGACTAGAAATAATGCCGAGATAAGCGGAGAGTACATATAACACTTGGTATTATGAAAGACTCCTCGTTGCTTAACTTCGGTAATCTAATAGGAATCAGTTTATCAATCAGTGTTATGCCGTATGCCAGTCCAAATACATATGCGTTTATATGGTGTGTTTCAGCAATGAACAAATACAATTTTCTTATCCATCCCCTTTTGCCTTCTTCGTGTTGACTCAAATAGATAATACGTCACGCCCTCACGTAGTACATATGCACAGTTTGCCTTCGTCCAAATGAACTCAAAATGCATATGTTAATATACATTATATGCATCACTACCTGTTCTGCATCTGTTTCTGCTCAATTACCTTTATATGACTAGAGTTCAATTTCGCAATCGCAATGGTAGAACACGTTCAAAATTATCAATAACGCAAAACTAACATATAAGCTCCAATTTTCAACCTACTCGACAAGACATATCGGTCGTAACACTACTCTGAAAATCAGTTGGACATCAAATGCCTTGCCTTCCATAGCTGAAAGATAATATACAACCGAAATAGCTTGTGTTTTTCTTCTGCAATGAAAAAATGCTTTGACTTAAATAAATAATAAATCAGTTTATCAATGTTTTCCTTTCTTTCCTTAATGTCATACATTTTATTCTTTTCGTGTTTCAGGATATTATTTCTTTTACCGTGTTTCTCTCTACCAAATCACAAAAACGCATTTTCTTAAAATAAGGTAGATAACTGCCGCTTTCTTCAAAATTACATGGACGATTAAACACACATTCTTATATTGTTACAATGCTTTATAGAGAACTAACAGGGAGACTCGGCGTTGCCTAGAATTGAATACTTTTATTGTAATCGAAATTGTTGCAATCACCAAATTTTCAATCAAATTGATTGACTGCCTGCTCTAGTCTGAGACCTACTGCAGTGTACCGAGAGAAAGCTTCACATGTCTTCCCGCAGTGATTTAGTTATACATTGTAGTTTACATTGCACTGTAGAGAATTTAATGTTGATTACACAAAATTATATTTCTATAATGGCTTCACTTAATGTTTAAAATGCAAAAGTGAAGTACAATGCTTCAATTGTATTCTAAATAGAAACATCCATTTTGAAAACATCCACCTCTGTCTTATTAAAAGTATTTACTATGGATTTTATAGCCGTTTGGTGCCAAGATAAAATTTCTCGATTTTACTTGTGATATTAGGTTGTATAAAAGTGTTAGCTTTGATTAAAATCGCATTGCTCCTTCTTTAATCGGATTTATCTATTATCGATTTTCGAAGTTTATCGGAAGCATTCTGATATAAAACCTATCTCGAACCACTCCCAGACACAAGGTACATTTTTGTGAAATTTAAAATAAAAATCGATCCAGCCGTTTCGGAGTTTATAGGGGACGAACTCACACAGACACACATATATACACACACAAAAACAAAATGTCTTTTATATATAAGTAGAGATACGTCAGTTAACCTTTCCGTGTTCTCTCTCTCTCATTCTCTTTCTCTCTCTCTCTCTCTCTCTCTTACACACACACACACACACACACACACACACACACACACACACACACACACACACATAGACAAAGTGTATTTTATAGAGATACGTCAGTCAACCTGAGTAGTATGTTTTTCGTGCAGTACACGTAGAGTTAGTAATGGCGTCTTTCGTGTTCGCAGCCATTTAAAATGCACATGCGTAACATTTTCCACATGATATCATTTTGTGTATGTTTTTACATCAGTACGGTCTTTTCTTTCTCTATTATCAAAGAACAACACATTATCAAGCTGTTGTTCTATATTGCCTTCTATGATAGAGCGTAAAATAAATAAATAAAATTTGCCATTAGAACTTTCGTCTTCCTTTCACCTTTTAACGGCTCAAAAAATTATTTGAAAAAAAAAAAAAAAAAGGAAAAACGGCAGGGGTCTCTTTGCCATTGTATTTTCAAAAATAAGCAAAAATAAATAAATAAAAATGTTGTACAACGGCTGCTCGGATAATGGGAGGCAGTTTTAATGGTTGAAGTAGAGAACAGGGATCAAAAAGGTCAACGTTCGAGAACTCGTTCTCGATTAGTATCGCTCGTTAAATCTACAGTCGCCCCTTATCAAGGCCAAAAACCATTTGAGGATAAGAATTAAACGAGTGTCAGGGGGTCACTGCGATGATCAGTAATGGTGGAACTTTGGTAGAGCTTGATTATTTCAGATGACGGATCATAAAAACTTGTTTATATTAGACTTGAAAACGAATATGTTATAGTCGGCTGTGAAGGAATCCCTCGGTATTGTGTTCTACAAAGAGGTAATTCTAGGAAAGAAACTTTGATCATAGAATTTTCGTTTAGTTTTAGGCACAGATAAAGAATAGGTGAATTGTTGATAGTTGTTATCGCTAGATGATTGTTTGTTGCGAATGTTTTACAAGGGGCACCTGTCATGAAAATAAGGATAGAGCAGAGATAGGTTGACAACGTCTCTTCGTGGGTACTGCCGATTCTCCTTCCAAGTTGGTTAACAGTCATATTAGAATATTAACAGAATTACTAGATTATTTTGAAAAAGAAATTAAATTTAATTAAACGTTTACCATTGAAAATTCAATTCTTATTGTCCATCCATAACTCCTGTTCTTGATTAACTTACAGTCATTACAGGCAAAACTGGGCTTTCAATCATTGACTAAATAAGCGCTGTCGTTCTCTTCTTTGACATAGAAAGCATTAGTTATTCGTTTATCTGCTTAATTTTTTTTATAGTGCTTTATCTAAGAATTCCAGAATACATAAATATAGCAATTACTGATTGCAAGAAAAAACAAAAATAATGCCGACAATAATAGCTAAATGTAAACCTTTCCGTGCCCTCTCTCTCTATCTCTCTCTCTATCTATCTCTTTCTCTCTCTCTCTCTCTCTCTCTCTCTCTATCTATCCATCTCTCTCTCTTACACACACACACACACACACACACACACACACACACACACACACACACACACACACGCAGACAAAGTGCATTCTATAGAGATACGTCAGTCAACTTGTTGTTATTAATAATAATTTCGGTCACTACACTAAGAAATAATACTGTCTTCTCGTATCTTAGCTGGAATTGCTGATTGATTCTGAATCACCAGGAAAAATCGACGTTACTTTATTATATAGATTAACATTATCTGAACTTCACTTTTTAATAAAAATTTGCGAGTTATTTACCTTTTCTTTTAAACAATTATAATTTTTTTAACAGTGCGGTTCAAATTATGCACCAAAAAAAGCACACACATACACTTTAAACATTTATAGCGGGAAATTAGTTTCGATGTACCTTTAACGTAATATGAGGTATAATTTTATTAACTTACCTACGAAGTATTTCATAATAAATATGTTATTATTAATAATAGCTGCACTTCACTTCACTCTCATAGTTAAATGTTACGGCCTGAAAATTCCTGATTAAATATACTTTCCCAGGCAACGCCAGGACACGGGTTCAGGTAGTTGTAAAATAAAATTCCATAACGTATAAAATAAGGATTGAATATATGAGCGCTAAAAGCAGGTAGGCTTAATAATCGAACAATGATTGCCAGCTCTGGAAATCTTGACTTTTTATGGAAACTAAAAATGGAATTTTGAGATTGAAAAAAATATTCTTGAGATTAATTACAATCTATAGTTTGGATTTGGGAAATTATTTTGGATCATGTTTAAAAAATTATGTCATTATTTTCAACATGTATATTTTTGGAGATTATTTCTTAAAACAAGATTCAATTAATCTGGATATTTATGTCTAATGTGAACCATCCTCCTTTGTGAATCATTTGCATTTATGGTCAAAAATACTGTGATAAATAAATCTGATCCGTAAGGAAGTCCAAGAACCAAACGTTGATTTAGCTGTCTACATAACACTTATGAGAGCAGACGAAATTTTAATTTAGAACAAGAAGGGGCGTTCTGTAGTCTGAATCAATTGATCTAAGAAAAACCAATTGCGAATTAGGGGAAACTGAAAAAGATATTGATCAAACTCTTGGACGAAATCTATACAAATCTTATGACCGAGTTGTTATTGAACTAGATGCAAAATCTCTCAGCATTTAATGACCTTTATACTGAAGGGGTGGGATTTTGCTGCTAGTTGAAGATTAAGTAGTGATTGAGTAGGGGAAGAGGTGTTTCGTATAGACAATTGGGTGAAAATGATGAAAGTAAGGAAGAATGTTATGGTGGGTGGTGGTGGGAGGAGACCAGAAAAAGAAACTAAAAAGCGGATGGGGAAAGACATGGTTGAAAAGAGTGGAAAAGCAATTAGTCTAGGTGGCATACATACCACCAACATAACTAATAGTTTTAACGTCACTCGCATAAAAAACAACATTCACAAACTACAAAACCTCATATTCAATAATAAATGAATAACTATTAAGCGTCCTGATATAATCCAAAATGTTTTTTTTACACAGGCATCACCACATTATCAAGGCGAAGAGGCCAGTCGAGGATAAGGGGTAAAGAGTGTACAGTAGAAATTGGACAATATATGGAAATTCAGTAAATTTGTTAACTTATATGGAACGGCTCATCAAGAACTTATTTACGTTAGACTTGAAGACAACCATATTGTAGTCAGCCGGAAAGCAGGAAAACGGAAGACAATTCCACAGGCGTGCAGTTCTAAGAAAGAGGCTTTGTTCATGGAATCTACGTTTAGGTTTAGGCACAGATAAAGAGTGGGGGGAATTATTGATAGTGTTTTCAGCTAGACGAGTGAGTATTTTTTGTGAAAGTTTGGCGAGGGGGGGGGCCCATAGACTGAAGCTCATTCGAACACTTTCCATGAAAATAACGATACATCAGAGACAAACTCGCAACATCTCTTTTGTGAGATAGAGGTTGCAAGGAGGAGAAAAGGACATCTCCTACGAGGCTACGAAGTCTATTTTGAACTCTGTCAAGGCTGGACAAGTTCTTTCTAGCAGCTCCTGCCCAGATGTGGCAACAGTATTCCATCCTTGGACGTACCTGGTTCTTATATAGATAGAGAACTACATCAGCAGTGAGATATCTACTGGATCGATAGAAATATCCCACCATTTTTCCAGCGGCCTTGGCAACAGATTTGATGTACGTGTTCCATTTACGATCAGGAGTAACGGTCAAGCCCAGAAGCTTGTCAAAACTTGAGGCCTCCTGAAGACGAGAGCCATCCATTTCAATTGATGCCAGATGTGGATCAGAATGTTGATGATGTAAAGAGAGAAGCTTGGTTTTAGATGCATTAAAAGTAACCAACCACTCCTTTCCCCATTGTACCACGTACTCAGGATCAGAGGAGAGAGAATCTGAGAGAACTGGTCGTTTACTGTCTTAGATGTGCTACCATAAATGGTAGTGTCATCAGCATAAACGTCTACGAATGATGTAAGGATGTGATTTGGAAGATAATTAATGTAAATCAGGAAAAGAGTTGGGCCCAGGATGGACCCTGAGGAACTCCAGCATTAATACTGTGAGCTTCTGATTTTTGCCCCTCAACCACTACTCTTATAAACCTATCAGAAAGAAATGATTTAATAATTGAGACATTTCCAGCTATACTATAGCTAGAGATCTTGTGAAGTAAACCTTTGTGCCATAGCCTATCAAAGGCCTTAGATATGTCAAGAGCAATTGCCCTAGAAAGGTTGCGTCCGTCGAGAGATTTGCTAATCCTATGAGATATAACTGTAAGCACATCTGCTGTAGATCTAGCAGAACGGAAACCATATTGAGTGTCACTAAGAAGGTTATTTTTGTTGAGATGGTTGATTACTTCTCTATTTAACACCGATTCGAGCAACTTACTCATGACGCACAGGAGACTTATTGGCCTGTACTGAGAGGGGGATGAGCGATCACCTGAATTCTTAAATACAGGGCATACTAATGAGATTTTCCAGGGTGATGGGAAGTAATCCTCCTTAAGACAACATTTAAACAGTTTTGTAAGCACGGGCGCTAGTTCTAGTTGAAGGTTTTTGAGTACTATAATTGGAATACCGTCAGGGCCAGTTTCTTTACTGGAATCAAGGTTTTTGGTTAGTTTGGCAACATCACGTACAGATATATGTATATCACATAGCGTGTTTTCTGATACAGGAGGAAATATTGGGGGGTTGGCGGCCTTGGTCGCAAAGGGTAGACTTAGCTGCAAAGTTCTTGGCAAAGAGTTTGGCTTTGTCTGATGCCGACGAGATTACTTCAGGTCCATTGATAATAGTTGGGATAGAGCACACGCTTCTGTTCAGGATTCTGTTTGCTATTTGCCAAAACTGGTGGGAACCAAGCCGCTGGGCAGCTACTTCGGACTTGACGGACTGAGCATACAACTCTCTTGCATTCTTTATTACTTTCTTACAATGGTTGCTGGCAGTCCTGAAAGCGGCTTTAGTTTCCATACATCTATTACGTTGGAAGTAGTGGAAAAAGTGATTTCTGTGCGCAATGGCAGCAGCACATTCTGGAGAGAACCATTTTTGATGGAACTTTTTCGAGGGGATGAAACGGTCTATACCTACAATTAACCATTCCATCAGGTCTGATAATATAGAAGACACATCCTTTTTAAACATGGAATGCAGAGGTAGATCCGATATAAATGTACGGAAGCTATCCTAGTCAACCTTAGTGTATCGATATACTGTACGATGGAGGGGTACGTCTGGGGATTATTACATTTCATTTTTATCTTAACTGATACAACAGAGTGGTCGGAAGATCCAAGAGGAGACAGAACAGAAACTGAATATAGTTCAGGGCAAGTTGTGAAAAAAAGGTCTAGTAGACTCGCATACTGGCCGTCATTGTCGGGCATACGGGTGGGTTCGTGAACAATCTGAGTGAGGTCATAAGCAATGGAGAAATCATGATAGAACCCTCCCCCCGTCATCATCGGTCTTGTTTGAGTGGGTCAACCATTCCACGTTGTGAACATTGAAGTCTCCACATACGTGAATATTAGCTGACGGATAAGCAGATAGGACGTGATCAATTTTCTCAGATATGCTTTTAAAGATAGTAACTCCGCTGTTGTGGGGGCGATAGAGAGTAAATATAAATGCAGTATTGTGAGCTAATGCAACCCGAAAGCACATATAGGATAAGTTAGGATATTCTCTGGAGATGTTCCTACTACATGGAAAGCCATCTTTAATATAGGCACATATTCCATGCCCATGGCGATCTTGGGGGTCAGATTTAGAAGTTAAGTTAGAGTATCCTTTAATTGCGAACTCTTCTAGGGCAATAGCCTGTCCAATGCCAGTTTCGCTTCAAAATAAAAGGTCTGGTTTAGTCTCCTGTAATTGGGTTTCAACCTCTGGAAAGATAGAACGTAGACCCCTGATGTTGGAGGAGGCATGGTAGTAGAAGTAGAAGACATGTTATTCACGGAATTGGACGTTTTAAATTTCGAACTAAATTTTTTGGTGTAAGAACATCAAAAAACAGCACTAATACTACCATCAATATTCTTCTTTTTTTTAATTCCTATTCTCTCCGAACAAGGCAAATGGCCACCAAGACATAAGAGGCTACCGTGAATTATGGACCATATCTAAAGGGGCATTCTAAGTAGGGAGTTGAGCAGCGAGATGTCTCTTTACATTACACTTAAACTTCTGCATATTAGTACAGCAAAGCAGCATACAGGGAAGGAATGGCCAAATCTATCCGTTCGAGGGAATAAAATTTCAGATTAAAAGGTTTTCCGGCATTCGAAGACATCTACAGTGAATGTGTAGGATGTTGCTTTTTATCGTTTTAGTCGCCATGTGACAGGGGGGGGTGGAGCTTGGTTTACAGTGTGGGACCTATTAGATTAAAGACTCTTTTCCGAAACCTGCCTAATACGGAAAGACTACTGATTGATACACCGGCCCATATGTGGCAACAATATTCCATGTATGGGCGTATGTATATACCAAGACCTCGACAGAACAAAAGAGCTTATATGAGGAATTATGCTAGCTGCATTGTCTACACCGCAAGAACACACCCTATACAAATGTTACATTGCCACTCTACGCAAGCATTGTCATTACACTAGCAGACAAAACCGGAGAAATAGTCATCCAACCACAACTCAACATACTACGCAATAATTGTAAACATCCTTTACGGCCACACAACTTACGATTCACAGGCTTTCAAAACTTGTTAGTAAAAACATTGAAACTTTCAACAAACCTCACAACAAACCAAGAAATAATAAACATTAGTCATCACATAAAATCCTACCATCTCAACACTATACAACATCTCTAAAAAATACAAATTGGACACACAACTTCGCTACGTCGCATCGAGTATAGTCAATTCCTCTCATAACATAGCCATGGATAAAATTATTAACTTCCTTATTAGGTACGACAGTCCACATAAATACATATAAAGCTTTGGAGGCCTTCTTCCACACTAAAAACAATATATGAATGCGCATAGTGAATCACTACTCACAGCATGGATATCAAGCTCTGAAGGCCTCCTGGCCACAATGGACAGTTTCGAAATCACCATCCCTATACATCCCTATACCAATTAAAAGATGCTTTAAACTTCTCACAAAACATCTACAAAAATCAAATTCTCTTCCACCATTTTTCTCTCATTATTATAGATATCAGCAAGTTTAACAAATTAACAACAATTATTAAAAATGTTTTAACTCATGGGAAATTCATTAAGCAATAAATTAGTCTGATTATTTTTAGAATCTCTTGAATAAAATCAACATTCAAATACTGAATCCTTCAAACACCAAATTACATATATATAATTATTTCCCCAGCTAAACAACCTCGCAGACCACAAGAGCAATCACAGTCAAGAAACCGGAAGTCCAAGACTTGAATTTTGCACTCATTTGGGCTCGTCAATCAGACATATCCGAACTTGGGATTCGAATCCCGAACCTCTTGCGTGCGCGGTAAGTACTCTGCCAACTGAGCAAACGCCCCGCCACAAGAATATATATATATATATATATATATATATACTCGTAAGTAAATTGAATATTGAAATGCTTATATATATGGGACGAAACTACATGAAATTTTTTTTAAGATTATAATGTTATATTGTTATTATTAGTATTATTAGACGATACCACTTGTGCGCGTATGTTACGTGAGTTCTTATTAGTAATGATATGAGTCTTAGTGAGAGTTCTTGTCTTATTACATATGATGTTGCATCTTAGAGAGAGAGAGATGTGTATGTAATGACATTTTATACACAGACATATAATAACAATACAATTTACCTTTTTGTAGAAATCACCAACACAAAGATGAGCTTTATCACAAACCCATGATGAATTTATTTTCTTACGACCGGTCGTGACTTCCTCATTAAGAACTCAAAGTTTCACATTTTAGTTTCTGAAGTGACGTCTCGTTTCAGACGTCCGCCTGTCTCTGAGTTTTCTCACTGACCGTCTCCCCTGACTGTCTCTCCTGACTGTCTCTCTTACTGTCTCCGACTCTCTCCACGACCAACTAACTCCCACCTCCTATATTGAGAAATCCATGCATCCCGGCCACGTGAGCAAAATTCACGTGTTTCAACATGCGCGACTTTGCACGTTTCCGACATTGATTTCCCAATAACCTATTTTTCTTGTGTTGTTTCCACAAAGGAATTTAACCTACATATCTAATTTATTTAACCATATTTTATTATCCACATTCTTTTAACAATTGAATAGTTTATTTATTATTTATTTCATCCGAATTAACAATTTACTGGACATTCCATTTAAACCTATTGTTCTTTAAAACTTATTCCAGGGTTCGATTTCTGCTTTCTCTTATTTTCATTGTAACTAATCTCTCTATTTTTATACTTACATGAACAGGGGACAGCCCTTATCATGTAACATCCCTCCCTTCCATATTTCACAAAAAAAATGTATGCTTTTTTAACTTTAGTACAGTTTTTATTTTTACATCTACACAACCACACGGCTAGAAAGATCAGGCTAAAAAAACACAAAAAAAAATCTCTTTCAGTCAGCCCTTCACAGCCGACTTCACAATTATTTATTTTTTTATAAGATCAGGACCTTTCTGATCTTTGTGGCATTTACTTTTTGGGTGTAGGATATTTACCTATGATACACATCAGCTATTTTCCAGCCACCCATATGCCGCAGACTAGAGGTTTTCACCTTTCTCGAAATGGACGACTTCCTTCGTCTCAAAAATGTTCTGATCTCTCTTTCCGCATGGTTAGTCTTATCAAGTATGGCTTTGTTTTTTTTATTCTATAACTATCTCATACGGGACATACCAAAGCTCATATACTTAAATCTTTGTGGTTGGCTTCAGAAGTTTAAGATATACCTTTTTTTCTCTCATACGGATTCACTCGGATTTCCTTGCTTGGATTCTTGAAACTTCGACGAGGATTTAGAAATATCACCCCTAACTAACTAACACGTTTCCTGCGACCAACAACTTAATTGCGCCTAAATTCTATCTAATTGCCCGATTTTTTTGTGATTTTTCTTTTCTCTCACCAGGGCTTCCAAGATCCAGCAGATATATCCCACATTCATGCTTCTCTAAAAAAATACAAGGTTATATCTTTCTTACGTAATCTACGGCATATTTTTGCCTGTCTCTTACTTCATTAAGCTATATGTGATTGCCTCGGGACTACCTCTCATCGGTTTACTGGTCCCCTTAAGAATTTTCGTATTCTTTCCAACGCCTGTTTATTAACTAAGCCAAGACTTACTACTTGCTTGGAGTCGGTACGTGAAACCAGCTTATTTTAAGCACTTAATTAACCAGGTTCCCAAATTTTTTTCGTATAGGGGCACTTCTTGTGCTTATCAATCCCTACCAAGTCACTTTTCTTGGAGAAAAATTTTTTAGGATCTCTAAAAAAAACAAAACAAAACCAAATGCTAAAACAAAATATCTTTCTTACGGCTTATCACATCTAAAAACTCTCCAAATACCCGTTTACGTAATTTTAATTCTTGTCCCCCTTCTAAAATTCTAACTGAATCTGTAAGCCAACCATACGTCTTAACTTATTTTCTACTAGATCATTTTAATCTAATGTATATTTACGGATAACTTTGAATTCTTGCTGTGAAAATCATAACATTACATATATAAGACAATTTACAATATTTGTTCAACATCATAAAAACATTCTCAAAAAAAAAAATACCTTAATACATTTAAACATTTTGCAACAGTTATAACTTTTTTTTTAACAACAAAAAAAATCATCTGTAACAAACAACAATTCAACAGTCTGTCCAAAACAATTGTCCCTTTTTTTTTCAAAAACAAAATAAATGAACACACAAAAGCCGAAAAGTTCACTATAAACACAAAATGCATTTCCAAACAATTTACACCTGTTTCAGAAAGTACATGCGACCTTTGAAACATTCCTGTTTTGACAGATTAAATTCAACAATTCGTCCAAACGATTTCATATTGACACACATTTTCTAATGACACTTCTACAAATTTCAAAACAATAATGGATTACACAATCTCTGCATTCGCGTGTATGTGTGTGTGTGTGTGTGTGTGTGTGTGGTTCTTTTTTTAACAGACCAATTCATTTATCAATGAATTACGCATGGTGATTTGTTTACTTTTTTTTTCATTACTACGAATTTCTTTTTTACAGCATATCGGCCTTTTCTTTTTCTTTTTAATATTTCTTGTATCTTTTGTTCTCTGTGTGCGTGTGTGTTCAATTTTTTTTTCTTCGCATTTCTGTGATCGCGTAATTTTTTTTTCTTTTTCCGTGGTATTATTTATTTATTTATTTTTTTTTTTTAATTATGTTGGACCCTTTTAAAACGTTGTGTTTCTTTTTCTTTTTCGAATTCTGTGATCGTGTATTTTTTTCTTTTTCCGTGGTATTATTTATTTATTTTTTAAAATTATGTTGGACCCTTTTAAAACGTTGTGTTTCTTTTTCTTTTTCGAATTCTGTGATCGTGTAATTTTTTCTTTTTCCGTAGTATTATTTATTTATTTTTTTAAAATTATGTTGGACCCTTTTAAAATGTTGTGTTTCTTTTTTTTTTCGAATTCTGTGATCGTGTAATTTTTTTTTTTTTTTTTTTTCGTGGTATCGACCCCAGGTTCGGTTTCTGCATCGCTGATGCAAAAGGTTCACGAACACCAAATTGTGTTAACAATAATACTACTCTACAATTAAAATGTTATAACAATTGGTAAAAAAAACAACAACCTATATTTCAAAACAAATCAATATGCCGAAATTTTCCTACATTTGTATACATAGTGTCCTAGCAAGTTAGCTTCAGTTTTGCAGCTTTGGGATGAATTTTACTTAGGGGTTTTTGCTTGGTTGTCCTCTCTGGGACTTTACCAGGCCACTAATATATATATATATATATATATATATATATATATATATATATATATATATATATATATATAGACTTATATGTAATATACTGAGTTCGTGTAATTCAGTAAATTTTCATATACCAATGAGTTTTGAGCCAAAAAGAGTTGACTTAAGGAGTAAGCTACAAAATTATCATATTTCATAATTGAGCATTAATATACTGTGAAAGCAAAATCAAGACTTCAAAAGGGGTATTGATGGCAACAAAAAGTGTATTTCATTTTACGTTACAATGGTTTCCATGTCCAGTCGAACAATTTCAAACCCTATATTGTTTGAAAAAATTTCCAAAACCAGCATTTCTTCAGACTTATAAACACACTTTTGACAATAGAGCATATTTAAAGAGAAAGAAAAAAAAGAAAAATTCCTTTAACGGGAAAAGCATGTGAGAAACATTTACCTTTGCGGTAACTACTGAAAAGCCCATTTAAATATTAATATATCGCCTAATTTTCGTATCCTTATTTAAGAACAGAATCATGAGAAGCTTTCACAGAAAACCCTAAGCTACTTAAAACATTTTTTATATATCCCATTCGTTGAGTTCCTAAATTAGATCTCGCTGTTTCTTTATTTCCCAATAATTAATTTTTTATAAAAAGAGTTTTTAAATTTTTATTTCTATATTTATAGTATGGCCGTAACAACCTTGCAATAGCGTTACGGTTAATTTTAGTTTCGTATTAGTGGCAAGTAATGTTTACAGATTATCGTTATTATAGTTCTTGGATTTAAGACCGTTTTAGGTTTAAAGTTTGATTGAATATGAGAATAAATAAAAAGGCTGTATTATATATATAAATCCTTGTACAACATTTCGGGTGAGGTATTCTAATCTATTTATTATTATTTAATGTTTTAAAATTTATTGTCATTCTACTTGAATATGTTTTCATATCGTTTCTAAAGACATATTCTTAATTGCTACTAGCTAACTTTGTTGGAAACTGGGTCGATTTTTATTTCCTATAACCGCTAAAGAGAGAAACGGACTGAAATATCTCCCTCACTCACATTATAACCACCTTTTTGGGGGCGTCTGTTATTTTTTTAGGGGTGGTGTTTGCTGTGGTCTGGTAGACTAACACTAAAACCTACCTTAAAATCTTGTTTTCTATAGGTTTTCGGTTGTGCTGAAAACGAATATCGCATTTCCGCAAATAATTTTTTCCCGTATTAAGCAAAAATATTCGTGCACTTGCGCGTACAACAATGGCCACCACTTATAACATAAAGAATTACATTGCTTAGTGTCCGGAAAAAAAGCTTATTTGCGGAAAATTTAAATGCGATATTTCTTTTTCAGCACACCCGAAAACCTATAAAAAGAAGTTTTTTAAGGTAGGTTTTGTGTTAGTCTACTAGGCAATAATTACCAAAAAAAAAAAAAAGAGGCTATAAAGTAGGGTTTCATTTTACGTTAAATTAATATAGAAAAGTGATACCTCACTTTTTGAAACTATAATTTCTTCATATCTTGGAACTACTCGTTTCCTGGAATTTTAAACGTTATTTTCGTTTTCAGCACCCTCGAAAACTTATTATAGTGATAATTTTAAAGGATTAGAGAAGAAAAAAAAATCTACTTATTTTTTTTTTAAACGATATTTACCACATTTATTTTCTTAATCGTAACTGCCGATGTTTTCTCTTGACAATATATCGGTTGAAACACGTCTCGAGGTTTATTTTAGGTCCTTTTTTTATAATCGCTAATTTATAAATATATAAATTTACTCTTAAATCGTTTTTATTAATGAATTATCGCTTCCCCCTTAATGAATTATTTGTTTCTCAGCTTGTTATGTCTCCGGATATCTAGTTCAAAGCTATTAACTTTTGTACCGCAAAAATCTGCTTATATATATATATATATATATATATATATATATATATATATATATATATATATATATATATATATATTATGATAGATATTTAAAAATTCTTATACACATATACATGTTTCATTCTTTTCCAGGAATAATTAGTGTGGTAAATAATTGCCCTGCTGGTCACACGATTCGAATCTCAAAACGAAGTCAATATTTTAACTTTTCTGAGGGACTAGAACCATGTAGCCAACCTAACAACCACAGTGCGAGAAGGAAAATTGCGATCTATTTATGTCTTTGTACACGAATATGTCTAGAAGAATGTTACAAAACAGTGTTTAATGAACCCGTCGGGCGAAACTTCGTATTACGCACTAAATTTGATAGCTTACTTATAATTCTTTTAAAGGGTCCGTCTTAAAATTAGCAGGGTAGTAAACAATGTTATAATGAATATTTTTTGTTTTTAATTTTTATCCAAACACGCACAAACGAACCCATACATACACATTATTTCATGTATTAAACTAAAATATTTTAAGAATATATAATATTTTATGTATCGATTTTCAGTATTCAGTTTCCTTTTTACTATGTAGGAAATCATCAATGACTTAATTGCCATAAATACATATTTCGTTACTTACTATATATATATATCTACAATTATATAAATGCTTTGTCTGTGTGTGTGCGAGTTCATTCCATATAAACTTCGAAACGGCTGAACAGATTTTTTTTTAATTTATAGAACTTTAGTGTATAAGTCTGGGAGTGACCTTAGTTAAGTTTTGTCTCAGAATACCCCCCCCCCCGATAATTACCGATAATCGATAATCGAAACCGTTATTTTAATTTATCTATCATCGGTGAAGCAACTTTCTACGTTGTCGCTTAGCAACAATTATAGAACAATGGGCCGTGAAAATTCTACTGTGGATAAGCTGTTTTTTTTTAGACACATTCTCCTATGGATATAATTCGTACATTGGCATGACTCGAACCAGCATCTCCTGTCGTTTAACATGTCACCTGTCTTCCTCGAATAGTTCAATCTATCAGCACCTCATAGCACACCACACCACTAAAACTGAATTTAGAGACATATTAATAAAAAACATGGCCATTTTAACTTCTCGAATTGCAAGGTGCGCCTCCCAATCTTTTAATCCACATTAATAAACCAACGATTAACCAGGCTCAAAATGAGACGGAGGGCACGCTCAAGTGCTTTTGAGTAATTTAGTGATTTTAAGCGAAAATAATACTATTATATATATATATATATATATATATATATATATATATATATATATATATATATATATAAGCGAGGTAAGTCACAGATTAAAGATCATGTGAAATATCCTGTTCCTGTTAAATATTAGGTAATACTTTCAGGGTGATCCTAGCCAAAAAGGTGAAGCTCAGTATTTAAAAATAGAGCAATATATAAGTTTAGTGGGAGGGAAGTTATGTTAATTTCCTTAATCCATGGATTTTCAATATTGGCTATATCATCAGAGGAAATTAAATACGGTTAGAAAAATGTTCAGCTGTGAATAAACACGTATTTTCAATATTTGATGCACTGTTTCATCACCCACAAGGATTTTGAATCTCATCTACGAAAACATATTTAAATCATCGACAAAGACGGCAGCTTCGTATACCCTTCAGAATAACAGTATGGAGCAACCAAACATTCTTGTTATATAGGATTGTTGGCTTCTCCCCTGGTCCACTATTCCTGCGACCTGGTAATAATACCCCGGAAGATATTGAACTCTTTCCGATAATGGACTGCCCAGGTTGTATGAAATTCCTTTTTCTATAACTATTATTCACCACTCGAATAACATTTGAAATATATGTGCTGAAAAGCAAAATTTAACTTTAACCACGAACGAAATTCGTATAATATTAATGCTACATTATTTTAATATTTGTTTTTATTTACATTTGGGGGGGGGGCTGCCCTCCAACAAAAGGAGCGTAGGCCTGTAAATTTACCCTTGTCCGTTCTTCCGTTCGTCTGTCTGCACTTTTCTTAATAACTTTGCCTTGGAATTTTTTGAAATTTTGCACAAACATTAAAGATGAGTAAAAAAGTAACAGAACGTATTTTCCGGGAAAACTCCGGTTGCCCCCCTAGAGGTGCCTTTCGAGTTAAAATGGCTAAAATTGACATCTTTGTGCTTATTAAAAAAAATGATGCCTTGGATTTTTATAAAACTTTCTGAAAAGTTGTAACTAACTGATTTCTATATAATTTTGTTTGTCTTTATTTCGCGATAAGTCTTGGGTGCCGCCAGGGGCTCTTTTAGGGCTAATAAAAATACTCCATTGATCAATATAAACGCGGCAGATCATGACGAATATAATGAGCCAAAAACCGGACCATATTTTGCAAGTAATCTTGATTTACATGATTGCCGTCATAAAAATACCCGTTTTGTGGTATCTTGACATGAGCAAGAATAGATAGATGTTAGAGAGTGCTTATGCGTGTCGTTCATATGTGACCAGCATGTTTTGCTATCGATAAAAGACAGTGACGTTTTAGCACTTATAGGAGTTATATTGAGCGATACAATGGAAATGTATACAACGTAAAAAAGTTCCTTTCCTGTTCTTTTTTATTCTTTCATAGATTAGTCCAATAAATAAAAGTCGGATTGCATAGATTAATTGGCGTATCCCAAAATACTATTTTTATTGTAGATGTGACCGACGAAACAAAATCCTCTGTGCAGGTCCAGAGTTTAAGCTATTTAAAAATGACAAAATTACAGGAAAATCTTTACGAGGGGCGTGCAATAAGTAATACTCCTGGCCCACTTCCAGTTGTCTGATCTAGCTGAAATTTTGCATGTGCAATGATTTATATCTCTACGGGTTATGTGACAAATTACAGCTCTGAACTAATTGTGCTTTCTGTTTTACAGGTGTTTGAACTGAGACAGGTGTGAAATGGAGCCTGTTGAATGTCGAGCAGTGATCCGGTTTTTGTATTTGAAAGGATGCACACCACAGGAGACTTTTGATGAAATGGAAGAAACTTATGGTGATAATGCCCCATCATATGACCTTGTAAAACGCTGGCATCGTGAATTCAAACATCGCCGGAAGTCTGTGGAAACAGCTCCCATACCTGGTCGCCCATCTTCTGCCATTGATGAGGCATCTGTTCGTCAAGTTGAGGCTGCCATTTTGGAAGATCGGCGCATTACTATTCGCCAAATAGACTAAGATGTCAAGATTAGTACAGGGTGTGTGGAAACTATCATTCATGACCACTTGCATGTGCATAAGGTGTCTGCCAGATGGATTTCCAGGTTGCTCACACCATTCCAGAAGAAAGAACGCGTCGAGTGCTCGAGGATAAATTTGGAGATGTGCCAAGAAGATGAGTCAAAGTTTTTCAAAAGACTAATTGCACAGGATGAAACCTGGGCCCATCACTATGATCCAGAGACCAAAGGCCAGTCAATGCAGTTGAAGCACTTGAATTCACCACCTCCAAAGAAGGCAAGGGTGCAGCCCTCTGCTGGCAAGGTCATGCTCACAGTCTTCTGGGACCAGGACCGAGTAGTGATGACAGATTTCCTGGCAAAGGGTACCATAATTACAGGAGTCTATTTTCCTTGACTTTTAAGGAAATTAAGAGAAGCTATCAAAATCAAGAGACGGAGAAAGATCAGCAAATGTACCCTCCTTCTACAGGACAACGCTCGGGTCCACAACTCGCATGTCGCCAGATCAGAAGCACGGGCGTGTGGTTATGAAATCCTTCCCCATCCTCCCTGCTCTCCTGACCTTGCACCTTCTGACTTTCACCTCTTCCCAGCCATGAAGTTGTTTTTGAAAGAAAGCGTTTCCCAGATGATGCATCCTTGATTTCTGAAGTCACGTCGTGGTTGGAGGTGTTCTATAAAAACGGTCTCCAGAGCTGCATCAAACGATGGGATTTATTTGTTAAATTTGGCGGATTAAGTCACAATGTTACCGCTTATTCATAAAATTTGAATTTCTTACTTTTTTATATAGAGGTCACCACTTATCAAGGCCAGAAAGCCACTCGGGGATAAGGGTTATTGCGTGTACAGCGATCAATGGGATAGTATTGTAGTAGTCGTTAGTATTGTAGATTGTCTTACTTAAGGGGGCGGTTTATTTATGTTGGACTTGAAGACATTCAAGTTGTAGTCAGGTGGGAAACAGGCAATCGGAACAGAGTTCCACAGTCGTGCACTTCTAAGAAAGAAGCTCTGCTCATGGAATCTACGTTTGGATTTAGGCACAGATAAAGAGTGGAGAAAATTACTGACAGTGGTTTCAGCCAGATGGGTGTTTTCGTGAAAGATTGGTGAGAGGGGTCCAGAGATTGGATCTCAGACGAGCACTTGTCATGAAAATACTGATAAAACAAAGACTTAAAAAATACTTGATCAAATTACATGAATTTTGGAATACGACATTTTTGTTCAGTGACGGGTATGTGCATCATAAATATTGTTCTTTATTTTTGTGCTTTAATATGATTGAACTCTGGACGTACGCTAAATGCGTTTTTAAACTCGCGTGATCAACCGACAGACAAAGCCTCTTATGAAAATGCTTGTTGCATATTAAGATTGAAAATACTATCATTATAATTTGCTTACAAACTAAACTCTCTTATAAAATTTCTTCGTGATATTATTTCATTAAGACTAAATTTAGAATCTCTCTATCTTTACAAAATTCGTATGAAAATAAATAGAAACAGAAAAAAAATGAAAGAAGTGAAAATATTGTGCACTAAAGGGCTAATTTGAGTATGATCACGTGACTAATGCTTGAATTTCTTTTGTAGAAATTAAGATTTGATGGGGAAGAAAGATGAAGAGGGGGAATTATTTAATAGGCGCAGTTAATAAAACTGACCATATGTAACATTTTTACTTGCGTACTTCTAACATACTCTTAGTACAAAAGATACCTGTCCCAGGGCGGGTAAAAAGCGTTCCCGAAAAGAACAGTTTGGCACCACTTTTATGCCTCTCTACGAAAATCAAAGTCAATATATAGTGCTACTTAATCTTATGTCTAGAATCCTTATTTGAAATTCGATCAAAATTTATTACATGATTTGGATTATAGAAAATCTCAAAAATTTAAGCTTAAGTGGTTTTCAGAAAAAAAAATTAAATTGAAAGAGCTTTACTTCATTAGTGTTTAATGATTATGGATACAAGATCAATGCAAATCTGAAATATTTGAATTTGCAAATGGAGGCTTGTTCCCATATTATGCTACCAAAAATCCTTTAAAAATATTTCAATAAACGTGAATATACATATTTTTCTTATTAACTGATGTTTAATTAAAATGTTAAAGTTTCACAAAAGGCTTCATGTATCCCCTTTGCCCTTTACGTAAGATTAAATTAAACTAAATATAGTTTACATTGCCCACTCTTACCTCTAGTAGTGGCGTTATTAAAATTAATAATAATCGATTAAATAATTTAGGATTAAATCCTATAGTTAGAAATATATAAAATATACACCACCTTCCTAACTAACTAATAACTAACTAACTAACTAACTATATATATATATATATATATATATATATATATATATATATATATATATATATATATATATATATATATATATAACTACTTCATTTACTCACATAAAATTAATATACGAAAGTATAAATTTATACGTAAACTTTAAGTATTTACTTCAAAAGTGCTCAATACGTAGGTAGAGCTAGTTAGTAAGTTATAATGTATATATATGGCGATTAAGCTACATTGAATATTCCGCGTTTCATCCACTCTAGGACTCTTCAGGCTTATTCGCATAAGCCTGAAGAGTCCTAGAGTGGATGAAACGCGGAATATTCAGTGCAGCTTAATCGCCATATATATTTTATAACTTACTATATATATATATACATATTTTATAACTTACTATATATATATATATACTAGCAGGCCGTTCAGCATTGCCCGGTCGTAAAATACGCTTAAATATGATATTTTTTATTAATGCAGATTTTGTATTTATTATTATATTATATTAGATCTAATATATAGCAATGATATAAAATTAAAAAAAAAATTACTTGTGCATCACCACCAAGAATCATAACCAAAATGTTTAGCTTACGAATTATTTTTTTCCTTTAATGTCAATGCCTGAGCCATGAAGACATGTTTGCTGCAAGGCAAAAATTACAACATGAACCTATAGCTATTACGTTACTCATGCATATTCGTAATGCCATACGACCTTCACCTGGCAAATTTCATTTTTTTTAATTTTCACATATTTGCACCGATTTTCCTAAATATAAACTTTCGCATGGATTCGAATACCCTATATATAAGGTTTAATGCATATGGACTAAAAACTGACAGAGGAGTTTGGTAGGCAACATTTTTTAAAAATATGCGTATAAATAAATATATATAGAAAGAAGTTTGTGTTTACTTTAACCTTTTCACGCAAATATTATGCAAGTATAAATCATGTAGAATATCTGCATGAATATAATGATACGTAATAGTTAACTAAAGATGATCATCCCATAAGAAAACCGAAAAAAAATAACAGGGAATTAATTAAAATAAATTTTAAAAAGAATATGCTAATTAGCTAGATCTTTTTCTAGTGAATAGCAATTCCACGATCCATATATAACAAAGTTATATTCTCTTTTTAAATAAATAGAAAATAGGGTTTTTAATAACAATAATAATGCACACACAAAAAAATTATATATATATATATATATATATATATATATATATAGTAATCCGCTGACAGACTATTTTGTTGTATTAGAGACCTTTGGCGATAGATTGTTAAGTACATCCCCGTGCAACATAGTGCACATGAGCGCGTGGGAAAATATCAGCAGCAGCGAAAGATAGCTGGTTTGCGAAGAAATTGGCAGCAACAGTAGCGGATAACGTGCATATGAAAATTAGGAAAGGCGCGTGAGAAGAAAAAGGGAAAAAAGGCACTACGCGGTCGAGAAAAAAAAAGTGCGACGTCGAAGAAAAAATAAAAAATCTCAGTCGCAAATATTGTTTCATAGTCATTTTAACGTAGCAAAGAACTTGTTTTTGTTTTGGAGATGAAGAAACTATTTTGACTTGAATATATTGTTATAAGTTTGGGTTTGGACTGCTTAAATGGTATCTCCAGTTTTATTATTAAGAAGTATTAAAGCTTTAACATTAAAAAAACATGGTTGGGGATTTTGCAAAAATGAAGTAAATGTTTAAACAGTTATAATGCGTGAAAAAGTATAAATACGTACTGCTTACTGAAGTACTAAAAAGTATAAATACGTACTACTTAAGTATTAAAAAGTATAAATACGTACTACTTATTTAAGTACTAAAAAGTATAAATAATTACTACTTAGGTACTAAAAAAAAGTACTAAAAAAATAAAAATAAATTTGACTTTATTTCTATAAAGAATAGTAATTTAGTTCTAAGCTTATGGGTCGTTTATAATTGACTATTAATCCTGCCATTGTGAAAAATTATTATTAAATATGAAGACATTGTATATTTATTTGAAAATAAGAAACTGAGCAACTTATAAATAATTTTGTTTATTTGCGAGTTTTTCATCGTGTCTGGTGTTTCTGTTTGTCGGTATTTTTCTACGTGGATTCAGATAAATACAAAACACTGAAATATTAAAATGCTAAATAGTTTTAATTTTGAAATAAAAGCAAGACTTTCTGACGGTCAGGTAGGACACTTGACACGGAGGGAATTATTCTTTGTAACTGAAACTCTTCATAACGATAAAGCGCAATTGCTTGCATTGCGGCTATGGTAGAAAGATAAGTCCATACTAAATATTTGGGGTGCTCACAGTCCTTGGTTATAGAGTCGGAGGATGTAAATAGCAAGGATTTTTTTTTTTTTGTTGACAGTCCGAAAGTTGTCGACAGAATTCAGGCAACGAATCAAATTTCTAGAGTATTCGCGTAACCTAACCATCGGAAGTTAGTGACTAGACTTTGGTGGGTCGGTTTACGAACAAAGAAGCTTAGAGGATAGCGGAAATTAGAGAGTAGTGAGTGAATAAACAGTACTTGCATTAGATAAGAGATCTGCCGATGCTTAATGATAAGGTTAAACTGTGTTGTGACACGAAAAGGAAAAAATGCAATAATTGTTGTGTAATGTTGATATTCGATTAAGTCGGGACACGGATAATGCCTTAGGCTCGTTGGGTCAAGTGTCAACCATAAATTGTCTCGAATAATCTCGTCAAAACTGACTGAGCACAAAAGACAAAATAGGCTGAAATTGTCTTGAATAATCTCGCTAAACAGTAGCTTAGCCGTTGAAAGACAAAAGGGACCGTGGACTAAACAAGGAGTTAAATTAATCAGTGTTCGTTTAAATAATCTCGTTTAAAGTAATAAGCAATAAAGATATAAATGAGTCAATCAAGCTAAGGGTTTTAAAGAAGTTTTAACCAACAGAAAGCTATTTGGGTAGTTCGCGTAAAATCTATCAATGAACAAGAAGAGATATAAATGCTATGATTGATAGGATATTGAGAGGAAATCGAAGTTTGTCGTAAGAGGATAAAAAGAAAAGCTGGGCGAAAAAAACTCACACGAAAAAAATAAAAATTTATAAATGTATCTTGAAACACAATTAACATTATAATGCGTTTTGAATAATGTACGAAGCATGTATGAAGAAGCAAAAAACTAAAATAAAAAAAAAATAGAATAAAAATATCTCGTTTCAGTTTGGTGAATGGTCAGACGGGATCAATAAACATCAAGGGTTATACAAAATCTGATTTGGTCTTGCAATGATTTGATTGATTTTGTAAAATATTTTTTAACAAACTGGAACACTTCAACACTGCTTCAGCGAAATTTCTGAAAATCCAAGAGAAAAAAAAACAGTTTTTTTCATTCAAATTTTTACCCCAAACAATAATACCACTTTGAAGTAGGGGACTACTATCGGGGACATAAGTTGAAGGGGTATTATGAAGGGAGATGAGTAGCAAGATGTCTGTTTACATTACACTTGAACTTCTGCATGTCAGTACAGTTGGGAAAGCAGAATCCCGGAAGCGAGTTCCAAAGTCTAGCAATTCTAGGGAAGAAACTATTGGAGTAGAAAGCTTTCTTACACTTAGGGATCTCTACTGTGAAGGGGTGGGATTTAGCTGCGTGTCGGTTTTTTCGGGGGTGTTCACCTCGAAGGGCTACAAGTGCTTGTAGTTAGTCACAGCAGGCACAGGGATGGGTGACAAATCAGGACCTATCAGGTTGGTGACTCTCTTTTGAACCCTGTCAAGAAGTGAGAGACAAGTAGCAGATGCACCAGCCCAAATGTGATAACAGTACTCCATACATGAGTGAATGGTGGCCTTATAGAGGTGCAGGATACTTTCACACTCCCCTTTCAACGTATTAAAACGTTGCCTTTAAATATTTGGAAGTATACGTTGGAATTCGTTTATTTTTACAAATGAAAAAAAAAATTTTTTTTTAAATAAACAAGGATAGGAATTTCTGACGGAAATAGTATAAAATGGAAATATCGAACAGACTATAAACTTAGACATTTTTATTTCGATTGAATTTTTCATGTTTTGTTTTGTGTGAAATTTTAAAAGGTTTCTTTTTTGTTCTTGTTTTTGTTTTATTATTATTATTATTTAAGGCTGGTTTAATTAAATTCTTGTAAAGAATTTTTTTGTAAGGGAGATATGTAACATAGTGCAAATGAGCCCGTAGGAAAATATCAGCAGCAGCGAAAGATGGCTGGCTTGCGAAGAGATTAGCAGCAGCAGTAGCCGAGAAACGCGTATATGCAAACTAGAAAGTGTGCGTGAGAAGAAAAAGGAAAAAGGAGAAAAAATGCAGCACGTATCGAGAAAAAGAAAAGTGCCACATCGAATAAAATTGACGCGTAAAGTTGAAGACAAGAATGGGCAGTCTGAAACCGGCGTGCGGTCGGAGGACGGAGAAACGCGAACCTGGTAAAATAAACATGTGGCAGCGGGAAACTTTTTTAAGTGGTACCAAAAGTAATGGTAATAAATGCTTTTGTTAAAAAAGAGAAAAATTCCGGATTTTTATTTATTATTTTCAGTTTTATTTTTATGAATTACTAAAGTAAAATGTACTGCCACGTAACGGGCTCGGCCTCTTTTGAAAATTCAGATATTTATTTTTTTTGTTTGAAATTACAGCATAATAATACTGGAATGGTTACAATGTAGTATGTCATACGCAAAATATAGGTTTTCTCAAAAATGAACTCACACTTCAAATCAATGTTGTCTGGATAATAATGGTCAACACTTTGAACATTTGCGAACATAATTCTTCAAATAAATCTATCTTCTGTATTTGAAGATATTTCATTCAATTCTACGTTCATAAATAAAGGTTTTATTGTCATTCGAATGTGAGTACATTTTTATATTTTTTCGAAGTCTCTCCATGGTGAATTATCGTCAATGCATTCTCAGGAACCATGTTTTTCTCCGTGTTGCCTTATCAATATGAACTTATATACAAAAAAAAAAAAAAAAACAACTGGCGGATCTAGAGAAGTAAACCTTGACCATAAATCATGCAATTCCATTCGAAGATCTAGTTCCAGTTACACTTATCGATAAACTGATGATGCAGTTCTAGGAACAGCATGAATTCGCAGATTACCACACATATTTGAGGATGCATGGACATAACTGCGCAAGGAGGTGAAGTACCATGGACTATATACAGGATCGACAAAAGGGAAAATCCGACTTAAGGAGTGGCAGAATATCAATTCTTTAAATTTCTATTTAATTCTTTTTTTTCCCCCAATGATTACAAAGCATCACTTTGATTATGCTGTTGAAACTTTGAAATGAGAAATTCCTGAAGCAGTTGCAATTCACCGAAAAGGAACAAGTCTCCACAAAAACAAACTTTATAAAATTTATTCTATGTAAAAAAAAAAATAAATAAGTTACCGTTTGACAAATATTCTGCTTCTTTAGCGACCACCCTATATATAAGACACAAAGGACTTCAAAAAAATGCCACTCAAGTATTCCTTAATAAAATTTACAATTCTTTCTATAATCCAACCATATTTGGTAGGAATTAACCTCAGTCAATTCTTGATATGTCCACCAAGATATAGTCACAAATATCCAACAGTCTTTGTTTTATCCCTGTTCAGTTGTAAGCATATCTGGATATGACGTGCGAAATTATCAATAATTTCTAGTACCGCCTCATTTAGGCTGTGATGACCCGCTTCAATTCAGTCTGTCTTCCTACACCAAAGAAAGACATTTTATAAGGCGCCTCTGTCGTGTAAAAGAATCGATGAATAATGTAATTTGCTACGTATTAGTGATAACTAGACTTTTTAGTCCGTTAAAAACGAGAAAAGTTATAGCCCGTTTATTTAGAATGTGTGTTTTATGCCAAATTGATGGTTGAATATGGTTAAATTTGTACCCAATTTTGAAGTAAATACTAATCCCTATTAATCCTACTTAATCGCTATGTATCGAAGGGATATCATAGTGCATAGTTCTCTGCACCTTATCATAACAAAGATTCATACAAGATTTCAGCAATTTTCCCAAAAGAGCGAGAGTAAATGCGGTACAATGACAACTGACCATTATCAATTCCTATTAATCCCTAATTGTTCATCAAATGGTTTCCATAATATTTAGCCATTTTATCATAAGAAAGGTCCATACAAAATTTAACCCAGATCAGCTCGATAGCTTCCAAGAAAAAGTGGAACTTAAATACTAATCCCTTATTAATCTATATTAATCCTCAACTGTGCATCGAACGGATACCATAACATTTAGTTTACTGCACCTCATCTTAGCAAAGGTGCATACAAAAGTTTAGGCAGATCGGTCCAGTACTTTTGGAGAACATTTCTAAAGAAACTATGGTATTCTGGTGAATAATCTTTATTAATTTATAACTGCGCATTGAACGAATACTATAATACTTAGTTAGTTATACCTTATTATAGGAAAGATCCATACAAAATTTCAGTCAGATCGGCTCAGTAGTTTCCGAGAAGAAGTAAAACGGGCAGACAAACAGATAGACAAACTTAAAGGTAGAATAGATATAGATTGTAATATGAGGAGGTGAAGTGCATTTGTGTGCAAAAAGCACTCACAAGGTAAAAGAGCTTTCAATCATGTAAAGAACCCCCCCCCCTCTTTCGACTGTGGACACGAGACTGGCAGCACGAACGACACAATCCCGGCCATTCTTACACGCGAGTTAAACAGCCGTTGTCAGCAGTGAGCCTAGTTATTAAAAGTGGGAGTGACATGTGCTTGTATTTTGTGCTAAGTTTGAGGGTGTGTACGGTTCATTGTTCACGAGCGTCGGATAACAGAGGCCAGGCAGGCAGTCTGGCTTGAACGGCGGGGGCACGGGTGTCTAAAAAAAAAGGGTAACTATAATGTATGAAAACTGTTCGCTAAGGATGCTGCTGGGGGCATTTGCGCTTAAAAGGTTGGTGAACCGGTTTCGCGGGTTTTAATTAAATTGACACAGCCGTGCCAGCACAGTGGTAAACGTATAGGGCCGAAGTATTTGTTCAAAAACATCACTCTTCCAAACCAGAAAAAAAAACAGTAGGAAATAACTCATACGCCACCCAGTATAACTATGCAATATCTATAGATACATCCGTAGTAAAAGGAGCTATTAAACCTGAAATAGTGATATGGGATAAAAAGGAAAAAGAAGCAACCTTAGTAGAAGTTAGTCCCCCAATAAGGCTGTGTTAATAAGAGCTGAAATAGAAAAGATAATGAAATATCAAGGCACGACATGAAAAAAAACTTCATCATTCCAGTGATATACCTACACTAACATTGTGTTTACTCTATCTGACTCCTGTACTCTGGTATGGTTTCTGGTCATAGCAGTAGATCGCAGGTCACCAGAGCATCAAGAACTGCAAAATTTTAATTTATCAATTCAACCATCTCCCTGCTGTCATCACAACGTCTTTCTTTTCTGATCTTCTCTGAGCACTTTTGAGCTAAACTTCAATATATTTTATTCAACGAATTTGGTTCTTATCTCTCCTGGCTGTAAATACAATCGTCTACTTTTTTGTGATGATACACAGTATCATTAGAACTGTTTTTCATAAAAAAACCTCTCCCTTGACCCGTGTTTTTATAAAGTTTAATTTAACTTACAGTCCAGTTTTTAGTGTGTGAATGCGACCATTGGGCCCCGTTTTTAGTTTGTCTCTTACTATTCTCGTTTTGTATCCCAATTTTATTTATTTTGTATTCCCTTTATTCGTCTTCAATAATAAGATGGCAGATCACTTGCTTTACCGTAGATGCAAGTCTCCTTTTCAGAAATAATTAATGCTGAATGTAATATATTTTTTAATAATATAATTGTTCAATATAATTGTAGTTTGTATGCATCATTTTGCATATCAATGAATTGGCGAACAAAAGGACATAATGAAAAGACCAGAAACGAGAGGATAAGTGTCGAATGGTTGGTAACCAAGTGAACAAAACGAATGTAAAAAGTTGTATACATGAAGGCAGTTACTGTTTTCCTAATTAGATTACAAGCTATTTCGGTAGAAATGTAAAGTAAATGCTACAGAGGAAAGAGTCTATATTTTCGAAAACTGTCGTCGTCATGAAATGTAAAAAGTAAATTACAACCTGAGTCGTATTTTTTAGAAATAGCGTTGTAAAGTTATAAAGAAGTTTAAATGCACATTCGGAGAGACGGACATTGTGAAAATCCGTTGTGAAATGGAGCGATTAAATTGCGAATCGAGTAATTATGTTGTGGAAATTGTTGTTGTCGTCGTGAAATCGAGTGATTAAAATAAAATTCGGGTTGGACTTTATGAAAATTGTCGTCGTCGTGGAATTGAGCGATTGAAATACGATTCGAGTTGGACTTTATGAAAAGTGTCGGCCTCATGGAATTGAGAGATTAAAATAAGATTCAGGTTGGACATTGTGTCGTTCAGTTATGGGAAGGATTAAGTTACAATTTGAGCCTGACTTTTTTTTAGAAGCGGCGTCGTTGTGTTGTGGGAACTAGTTGTGTCTAGTCGTGCAGTGGATACTAGCAGTGTCTATCCGTGTTTGAAAGACTACCTGTGTCTGAAAGACTAGCTGTGTCTAGTTGTGCATGAAGCCTGGGGATTTGAGTGCCGATCTGATTTTAAGGATCATGGGGGAGGGTGGGTAGTTTGGTATGCATTAATTTGCATATCAATGAATTAGCTGCCCTAAAGAGGCGTTATAAAAAGGCCAAAGGTGAGAGGAGATATGTTGAATGGTTGGCAGCGAAAGCTCCGAGATGAGGTAAAATGTCGTGCACATACTAACAATTATTTTGCCTAATTAGATTACAATAATTAAACTGTATAATAAACACAGATTCAGTAAACGATTATACCAAAAAATTATGTTTCATTCGACGGTTAAGTAACGAAACATAATATATTAGGACAAGTAGCACCGCTTACTACCGACGCGTTTTTAAACCGGCGTTTTTAAACCGGAAGTCGCTTGGATCAGTAAATATGTGGGATTCCCCAGTAGAAACTTAAAAATTCACCCATGTTGCGTATCGAGCCCGAAGAAGTCGCCCAGACGAGAAGCGGTCATGTGTGACTAAAAAAAAAAAGTGAACAAAGATGAGGTCAGTCGATCGAGAACGCATGACGAAATGTTATGATTATAATAAAAAACAAGATGGCGACTCGCATATGAATTATAAATAATCGATATTGTTATTCCTAATCTCCCAAAACGAAATAAACACCATGTATGAATATTGGGCAGGAGTCATACCAGACGTATATCGACCAAAACGCATAATGAATACATATTTAGTTTAGTAGGGAATTTTCATCGTTATGGATCAAAATTGACTCATAACGAGGTCAGTTTTCAAGCGAATAATGATTGTCGAGTTTTATTTGAAGACAATTATAAATGTCGTTCCAAAAGTAACGCCTCCTATTTTTATTCCGCTCTCATGGATCAGAGGGGGTTACAAATTGAATTGTTATAATGATTGAACTTATGCATTCATGACCTGAAAGTTTCATGTCTCTGTTGCAGATATTGACGGTGTGAGATTTTCTTAAAGCAACACTTGGCACGGACAGAGATGCATCATTGAATTCCTTGTAAAAATGCATTGAGAATAATGGTGATACAGTGGAAAATTAATTCTTGAGCAAAATGGACGGGAATGGGATCATTAAAACGAGCAAAGTTTGTGGTCCGGTATTTATTTTCTACATAGTCACCACCATTCTCAATGCGAGGAATTCAATGATGCATCTCTGCTTCTGATGCATATCCATAGATAAAACGTTCAGGTTAAGAATGTATACGTACAATAATCATCACAACGTAATGTGCAATCTCCTCTGATCCATTCGGGTGGAATAAGAATAGGAGACAATAGTTTTTGAACACCCTTCGTAATACAAAATACAAGTCATCTATATTAGCCCATTATTAATATATTATTATTGTTTTAATAACTGGCGTTTTAAACTGGGGGATAGAAAGTTTAAGGAGAAAAGTCAAGTACTCAGGTACGTGGGTGCTTCTAAACATAAAGGGAAACAATGTTTGCATGCGCCTCTCTCTGTAGCTAAGTGGTTAACGACACGGATTGAAAACTTGGGTGTTCCAAGTTCGAATCTAGTTCATTTCATTTGCCAAGGACTCGGGAAAAATGGTTGGATCATTCTACCGCTCAAGAAAGTGTCTCACTCGAGATGCAATCCTGTACCTTTACAAGAGTCAAATATGTCCTAAAATGGAGTACTGTTGCCACATATGGAGGGGGTGTTCAGAGCATGTTTTTCTTGCCTTTACAAGGTTCAAAATCGGCTTCAAAATGTCCTTTTCTCCTCTTTGAAACCTCTTTCCCACAAAAGATACATTGCGAGTCTGTATCTGCTCTGTCGTTATTTTCATGACAAGTGCTCGACTGAGCTTCAATCTATGGTTCCCTCAATCCAGTTGCAAAACATTCACAACAAGCGCTCGTCTAGCAATGTCAGCAATCTTCCTCACTCTCTATCCATGCCTACATCTAAATGCAAATTCCATAAACAAACTTTATTTCCTAGAATTGCTCGCCTGTGGATCTCTGTACTGCGGACCTGCTTTCCAGCTAACTATAACATGGTTGTCTTCCTGCCCAATCTCAACAAATTGAGCAGTCCCTTTGAATAAATAAATTCTGCTCAATTTTCGTCATAAACGATCAATATGCTATTGTCTTACCAACATCCTCATATTCACTGACTCATTCATTGACAAGCCTCCAGGCCTTGGTAGGTGGTGACTCCCTTGTAAAAAAAAATCAACCCCATCCTGGAGACAGTAGGTTCTCTCTACCGTGCTAGAAAGCTACTAATGCCCGAAAGTATCCTGTATCTCTATAAGGCCACCATTCGCCCATGTATGGAATATTGTTGTCATATTTGGGATGGTGCAACGACTAATTGTCTCTCACTCCTAGACAAGGTTCAAAAGAACGTCGCCAACCTAATAAGTCCTGAACTGTCATCTAAGCTTCAGCCTCTGTCCAATCGACGAAATGTATCATCCCTCTGCCTGTTCTACAAGAAACGGTGAATGCTCCAATGAACTGCAAGCACTTGTAGCCCCTCGACGTAAACACCCCCGACAAACCCGACAAGCAGCAAAATCCCACCCCTTCACAGTTGAGACCCCTAGATGTAAGAGAGCCTTCTACTCTAATAGTTTCTTCCCTAGAACCGCTAGCCTTTGGAATTCCCTTCCGGGTTCCTGCTTCCTCAACTGAACTGACATGCAGAAGTTCAACTGTAACGTGAACTGACATCTTGCTGTCCAATTCCCCACATAGTACCACTGTAGTTTATGTCCCTGGTAGTAGCCCCTACATCAAAGTTACAATGTTTGGGGTGAAAATGTAATAAAAAAAAAAGAAGGTAAATAAAATAACCGACTTATTTATATGGTTTTATTTAAATACTAACGGGAGTAGGGGCGCCCGTCTTTGGCTGGTCGTAAAATACGCTAAAATATATTTTAATTCATAAAGATTTCGCATTTATTATCACAGAGCCAATTCTCTAATGAATATTACATTGTACCTAATACATAGCACTGATTTTAAAAGATTAAAAAAATGATTTGGGTGCCATCAGCTAAAATCAAAGCCAAAACATTTAGAGCTACATCACCGTTCCGTCATTTAGCGTTCTAACCACGTTCACTACCGCTTGAGCTATTGGTATATATATAAGAAAGATTTAGAATCCTGTTCACTTCAAGCTATGAATGAATTTGCGCATGCGCAAAGGTAATAGAAATATTTTCCATGTTGAAATAAACATTTTGCATTTTAAATTGCCGACATATTTCTGGACGCGATATTCACCCGAGCAAAGATTTTTTTCGAAACGATGCTTCGTGTATGTTTACTATCAGGTTGACAAGAAAGTTTTTGCGGTTTTTCACTTTTAAATTCAGATGAACATATCTTGGCTCAAACGAAAATTTATTGATTAAATTAGGACCCACAGAATCAATACACTTTTACCAACGCAAAACAAGTGTGTTTATGCCAGTAGCGTAAAAATCTTGCGTTCTGGTGGCGATGAAATCGCTGAAGGCGTTTTTATATTGCTTAGGTTTTTGAAGCATTTCTCACGTGATGCTTGAAAAAAGTGGGAATCTGGAGAGTATGGCTGATGAGGCAGAGTTTTGTAGCCTAGTTCGTTCAACTTCTGCATGGTCGATTAAGCAACATGAGACCAGGCAATGTTCTGGACGAGAATTGGGCTTCTTCTTTTTTTTTTGCTAATGCTGTGTATTGTTATCGAAGTTTCTGATGCATTTCATCCATTTGTTGACAGTATTTCTCCGCCGTAATGGTTTCGCTTGCATAAAAAAAAAACTGTAATGGATGAGATTTGTTGCAGACAAAAAAAAAGTCAGCATTTTGGTGCAACTCTGGCTTCGGAAAGTGTCGTGGAGCTTTATCAGCGTCTAACCACTGAGCTGAGCGTCGCCGTTTGTCGTAAAGAACCCCACTTTTCGTCGCAAGTCACAACCCGGTCAAGAAACGTGTCGTTCTTGTTGCGTAAAAGAAGGGAAGATGACACTTCATAATTGCATATCTTTTGGTTGTTGTGGAATTCATGAGGCACCCATTTATCAAGTGTGTTTGTCTTTCCAATCTTTTTCAAGTGGTTAGAAATCGTCGTATACATTACGTCTAATTCACAAGCAAGTTCTCAAATAGTGATGCGTGCATTGGCTTCGACGAAGGCTCTTAATTGATCGTTGATAACATCCTATGGCCGACCACTATGCTCATCATCTTAAAGACTCTAGTCGCAGCCACGAAATTGCTTAAACCACCATTGTACTGTGTGTTTAGTAGCGGTTCCTGGACCAAACGCTTCGTTGATATCGCGAGCTATTTCAGCTGTTTTTGTTTTCTGGCCTAGGTTGAATTGAAATAAGAAAATTGTGCGAATTTGTTTGTTTTTTTCCTTGTATTCAACGTTTAGAAAAGAAGACATAATTGTTTTAAAACGATTGTAATTTAAATGATAGACTAAAAACCGCCTTTTAAAATGATATATAAAGTAAAGGTATTATAACGAAAACTTATTTGAAAATACATTATTTGAAATCAAAATTAAAAATATCGCAAGATTTTTCTTTTCAACCTAATATTTCCTACTAATTTTAGTGGTATGTGACCAGAAGTTACGGAGTTTATCGGTTAAATATTTACACACAGACACACACGCATGCATACATCTTCTGTTTTATTTATATAGATTAAACTGGTTTATTGTGACAGAAAAAAAAATCAAGGTTTTTCACGGCGTTTGATCTCAAATTAGGAACTGACCTTCTCCGGTGCCCATTTTTTGAACAGGTATCACCAATCAAGGGGTGGAGGGCATTGAATACAATAAACGACTTAATATGGATAGGCAAGACGGGAGAAAGGAAATGAATACAACGGGGGTGGGGAGAGAGAGCGTAAGAACACCAGTGTACATTGAATAAGTGTTTGATTGTGAAGTTCGTGTGCCGTTCAGAAAGACAGGTGTCAGACATTTTTTTTAAAGAATGGCTTCGGCAGATGGAACGTTCCGCTCTGTTCACTGGGTCAGCTAGTCTGACAAAAAGAAAGAAATGGGGTCAACGAATAAAAAAGCAACAACAACACCGGAGATAGAGTTAAAAACAATTTTCACAAAGTAATACCTACGTACCTACCTACGTCCCTACCCACACGTGCCACTCTGTTAACTAGTTTGCTTTAGTTTCCTATACGGCAAATTAATCTATATATTAGTACGATAGCGTGTGTGTTATTTTCTTTGTCACGCTTACATCCGGGTCGTTTAATTGTTATGTATTTCCATTTCTTGCAATAAATAATTTTACCAAGAATTCTTCATAAGTTTTGTTTTCGGTTTCGATTATTAATGATTGCATTTAACTAATCTATTTTTTTTTTATAAATAATTTTATCAAAAATTCTCCATAAGTTTTGTTTTCGGTTTCGATTATAGTTGATTGCATTTAACTAATCTATTTTTTTTTTTATAAATAATTTTATCAAAAATTCTCCATAAGTTTCGGTTTTGGTTTCGGTTTCGGTTTCGATTATAACTGATGGCATACCAGTGATCTCTTTTTGATATATAAGTAAGTTTTGGTTTCGGTTTCGATTATGGCTGAAGGAACTAAAGTTATATATATATATATATATATATATATATATATATATATATATATATATATATATATATATATATATATATATATATATCATAAGTTTTATTTCGGTTTCGATTCAAGCTAATGCACCCAAGTCATATGGATATATATTTTTTTATTTTTGCAATCGCAATTTATAATATATAAAAATCGATAGATATTAACTCTATAATAATATATAAGAAATCTGCAAAAATTAGAATATCATATTTAAGCGTACTTTACGACCGGGCTTTGTCGGGCGTTCGTGCTAGCATAGATAAATACTTTCCCAGTTTTAACGAAAAAGCTACAATAATATCAGAGCGTCTCCATTTTCACTGAACATCTACAGAATACCAACATCAATATATTACATATGAATGAGTCCCCTGTGGAATTTCCACAGGTCCTTCTAATTATTACTTAATGCCGAAACCGTTTATGGCCGATTTTATGTGTGTGATTAATTGAACATAAGTCGCTATTTTTACAAATAACCAAGAGGAATTAGTAGTCAATACATTACCCAGCGATGTTAGTAAATAAACTAAATGAGTGGTAAATAATTAACTAACAATGTTAGTGAACAAACTAGATGTTTTGCTCGTTAAGGACGTGCAAAAGTTATTGACCGTTGACTTAGGATCAGTGTTTATGCAATTTGATAGTTGAGTATAATTAAATCTCTGCTTATTTTTTATATTAAAACGTTAATATCTATTAATCCCTATGCGTCGAATAGATACCATAATGCTAAGTTCGCTGTACCTTTCAGACAGATCGCCCCAATAGTTTCGAAAGAAAAGGGAACTTAAATATTAATATCTATATATCCTATTAGTCCGTAACTGCGCATCGCAGATATGTCATAATACTTAGTTCACTGGACCATAACATAACAAAGGTGTATACAAAATTTCAGCTAGATCAGCCCAATAGTTTTCGAGGACACTTCTAGAGTAAATATGGTATTATGCTAACTAATCCCTATTAATTTCTATTAATCCTTACCTGTGTATCGAGCGGATACCGTAATGATTAGTTCGCTGTACCTTATCATATTAAAGGTTTATACAAAACATACTCGCATGTGTCACTCTGGTTGGCTTTGGTTTGTTATGCAACAAATCCATTATTACTTAATGCCAAAACATTTGAAAACGATTTAATGCATGCGATTAATTGAACATAAGTTTCTATTTTACAAAGACGAAAAGGTGATTAACCAACGATATTAGCAGATAAATCGCCAAATAGATATCCCATCGTCTGCGGTGGTATCCATTAGGTTTATCAACTGTATGGCAAATACTAATTGATCAAATGTATAACGAATAAAGAATTCTGTTATAACGAGAGCGGCATAATCACGTTGACACTGCGGTTCTCGTTAGATTACCGAAGTTAAGCAACGTTGAAATGGTCTGTATCAGATGAGTGATCATTTGGGAATACCAGGCGCTGTATGTAAGAGGATGTTGACAACTCCTTGCATGCAGTGCAAAACCCTTACGTCGTTATCTCCTCTGATGGAAATGTACAAACGACTGGGGACCACTTGTGAATTTGATATTCCCATGAAACTTCCTCATTCGGAGGAAGCTGGTTCAACCAGTCTTTGGTAGGGCACGGTATGGTACGGTAGCAGGAGCAATGGCACAAGTAACAATGTCGAATTGTGTATCATTTTATCCATTTTACCTCGCTGTATTAAAAAGATATTCAGGTGCACCAATTATGTGGCACCGCTGGGATGCTTCCGAGTTCCGGATTAAGATAGTAAAAAAGAATTCACTGACGTGTCCTACCAACGTTCTATAAATGAAGAATATATCGATCGTTCGGATATCCGATGCTTTATCTCTTACGCCACAAATATTTACGTAACAAGAGCATGCTACCTCCGTGGATTAAATAAAGGGTTCCGTCGTGGCCACCGTAATAGAGGCCTTCGCACTAAAGGCATTTACCTGTTGACGTCACAAAATAAGGTCACCATGTGTCGCATCTCCTGCTTGATGCGGATTGCAAACCCACATAACTTATTTTTCGCTATTCCTTCCGATCCAGGGCAATTTCATTGATGGACGCCCAACTGTTGAGAGATGTCCAATCAAAAACATTTTCTCTCCACCTTCCCCTTGGCTTTCCTCTGTCTCTTTTGCCTTCTAACATGCCCTCAAAGCAGAACTTTGACAGGCCAATGGTTGATTGTTTGACATGGCCAAATGTTTAAAGGTTTTACTTTTGATTTTATCAAATAGCGGGGATAGGGAATTATTTCGACAGAGGGTAGATATTTTGGTTTTTTTTTTTTTTTTCGATCAGGTGATTTCCCGTAATGAAACACCTTATGCAATTGGCTAGTTGTTTAATCCATGTGATACAATCAAAGCCATATAAAACTACTAGGACGACATAAATCAAATAAACTTTTACTTTAGCAGTTATCGGCACCATTTTTGATTTTAGAATGGTGCTGTGTTTCTGGAAAGCCACCCAACCTAGCCCGATTTTATGTGTCAATGTTGTCTCGTGATTGCTGGAGAAAATGTATGAGGGGATGAATGACTACAAAAGATGGTAATTTTCTGTTTCTAATTCTTAAAGAACTTACCCCGAATGTATAATAAAACTGATCCAAAGATTTGCGTATTTTTTTTTTTTTTTTTTTTTCAAAAGATAAAGAAGCATTTTATATTTGGACACTTTACACTTTGGACAAATAAAATTACACTTTTACTTTGGACAATTAAAATTACACTTTTACTTTGGACAATTAAAATTACACTTTTACTTTGGACAAATAAAATTACACTTTTACTTTGGACAATTAAAATTACACTTTTACTTTGGGCAATTAAAATTACACTTTTACTTTGGACAATTAAAATTACACTTTTACTTTGAACAATTAAAATTACACTTTTACTTTGGACAATTAAAATTACACTTTTACTTTGGACAAATAAAATAACACTTTTACTTTGGACAAATAAAATTACACTTTTACTTTGGACAATTAAAATTACACTTTTACTTTGGACAATTAAAATTGCACTTTTACTTTGGACAAATAAAATTACACTTTTACTTTGGATAAATAAAATTACACTTTTACTTTGGACAAATAAAATTACACTTTTACTTTGGACAATTAAAATTACACTTTTACTTTGGACAAATAAAATTACACTTCTACTTTGGACAATTAAAATTACACTTTTACTTTGGACAATTAAAAGAGGGATTGTCTTTGTAATGAAAATACTGTAAAGTTTTATATTTTCTCAAGTATATTTAAGTGTATTAATTCACACGTGACTTTAATTTTAAGTTAAAATGCATTCGTTGTAAATGATTTCCAATTAAAATTGCTTTTTTTACGATTCTTTTTTTCTTGATAATACGGCAAACATTATGTTGAATTATTTTTTTTAACTGCATATTTTCTTAGAAGGATCTAAAAAAAATAGTGAATTTTTTATCAGGAAGTGAAAATTATTTTTTTTTAAACCTGTTAAACAAATAATTATATTTGTTCTGTCTCTTAATTTATGTCATATATTTTGGAAATGTATTTAGTTTTTTTATATAAAGGTTCAATAAATTTTGAAAAATGTTAGTCTCAACTGTGACCTTACAATACGGGTTTTAACTTCATTTGTTTTTTTGTTTGTGTGTGTATGTGTGTGTATGTGTGTGTGTGTGTGTGTGTGGTGTGTGTGTGTGTAAAAGGAATATCCCAAGTTTATTATTTCTAGTAGGAAGTTTTGTTTTTTGTATTATATTTTTAAATAACTAATGTCTATTCCTTGTTAAAAAGTATTCAATCAAGAAATACAAAAATACGAGGGTCGTTCCAAAAGTAAAGCCTCCTATTTTTACACTCAATTGAAGAGCTTCGAGGAAGGGAGTGCGAGCGACTCATTGTTCCCAGAATTTTTTCTACATAGTCACTCAGTGCACTTTTGCCAGGAATTCGATAAAGCATCTCTGCTTCAGCTAAACATCTACTCCAGGGGTTACTTTCTTAGAGTCTGACATCGTCAATATCTGCAACTGAGGGATGAAAGTATCAGGTCACAAATGCATAATACCGTAATCATTTGCCATCCATTCTGATCCATTCAACCGGAATAAAAATAGGAGGCATTACTTTTGGAACACCCCTTAAACTAAGCTACATAATATAAACAACATAATGTAAACTAAACTACATAATGTAAACTAAACTACATATTATAAACTAAACTACATAATATAAACTAAACTACATATTATAAACTAAACTACATAATATAAACTAAACTACATAATATAAACTAAACTACATATTATAAACTACACTACATATTATAAAATAAACTACATAATATAAATAAATTACATAATATAAACTAAACTACATATTATACACTAAACTACATATTATAAACTAAACTACATATTATAAACTAAACTAAATATTATAAACTAAACTACATAATATAACTAAACTACATATTATAAACTAAACTACATAATATGAACTAAACTACATAATATAAACTAAACTGCATATTATAAACAAAACTACATATTATAACCTAAACTACATAATATAAACTAAACTACATAATATAAACTAAACTCCATAATATTAACTAAACTACATAATATAAACTAAACTACATTATAAAAACTAAACTACATAATATAAACTAAACTACATATTATAAACTAAACTACATAATGTAAACTAAACTACATATTATAAACTAAACTACATATTATAAACTAAACTACATAATGTAAACTAAACTACATAATGTAAACTAAACGACATATTATAAACTGAACTACATAATGTAAACTAAACTACATATTATAAACTAAACTACATATTATAAACTAAACTACATATTATAACCAACACTACATAATATAAACTAAACTACATAATTTAAACTAAACTACATATTATAAACTACACTACATATTATAAACTAAACTATATAATGTAAACTAAACTACTTATTATAAACTAAACTACACATAATAACCTAAACTACATAATATAACCTAAACTACATAATGTAAACTAAACGACATATTATAAACTAAACTACATAATGTAAACTAAACTACATATTATAAACTTAACTACATATAATAAACTAAACTACATATTATAACCTAAACTACATAATATAAACTAAACTACATAATGTAAACTAAACTACATATTATAAACTAAACTACATAATATAAACTAAACTACATAATATAACCTAAACTACATAATATAAACTAAACTACATATTATAAACTAAACTGCATATTATAAACTAAACTACATAATATAAACTAAACTACATAATATAAACAAAACTACAAAATATAAACAAAACTACATATTATAAACGAAACTACATAATATAAACTAAACTACATAATATAAACTAAACTACATAATATAAACTAAACTACATATTATAAACTAAACTACATATTATAACCTAAACTGCATAATATAACCTAAACTACATAATGTAAACTAAACGACATATTATAAAATAAACTACATAATGTAAACTAAACTACATAATATAAACTAAACTACATAATGTAAACTAAACTACATATTATAAACTAAACTACATAGTATAAACTAAACTACATAATATAAACTAAACTACATATTATAAACTAAACTACATAATATTAACTAAACTACATAATATAAACTAAACTACATATTATAAACTAAACTACATATTATAAACTAAACTACATAATATAAACTAAACTACATAATGTAAACTAAACTACATAATGTAAACTAAACTACATAGTATAAACTAAACTACATATTATAACCTAAACTACATAATATAACCTAAACTACATAATATTAACTAAACTACATATTATAAACTAAACTACATATTATACACTAAACTACATATTATAACCTAAACTACATAATATAAACTAAACTGCATAATGTAAACTAAACTACATATTATAACCTAAACTACATAATATAACCTAAACTACATAATATAACCTAAACTACATAATGTAAACTAAACGACATATTATTAACTAAACTACATAATGTAAACTAAACGAAATATTATAAACTAAACTACATAATATAAACTAAACTACATAATGTAAATTAAACTACGTAAGAAAAGCTAAACTACATAATATAAACTAAACTACATATTATAAACTAAACTACATATTATAAACTAAACTACATATTATAAACGAAACTACATAATATAAACTAAACAACATAATATAAACTAAACTACATATTATAAACTAAACTACATAATATAAACTAAACTACATAATATAACCTAAACTACATAATATAAACTAAACTACATATTATAAACTTGACTGCATATTATAAACTAAACTACATAATATAAACTAAACTACATAATATAAACTAAACTACATATTATAAACAAAACTTCATATTATAAACGAAACTACATATTATAAACTAAACTACATAATATAAACTAAAGTACATATTATAAACGAAACTACATATTATAAACTAAACATACATATTATAAACGAAACTACATATTATAAACTAAACTACATAAAATGAACTAAACTACATAATATAAACTAAACTACATATTATAAACTAAACTACATATTATAACCTAAACTACATAATATAACCTAAACTACATAATGTAAACTAAACGAAATAATGTAAACTAAACTAAATAATGTAAACTAAACTACATATTATAAATTAAACTACATATTATAAACTAAACTACATATTATAACCCAAACTACATAATATAAACTAAACTACATAATGTAAACTAAACTACATATTATAAACTAAACTACATAATATAAACTAAACTACATATTATAAACTAAACTACATAATATTAACTAAACTACATAATATAAAGTAAACTACATATTATAAACTAAACTACATAATATAACCTAAACTACATAATATAAACTAAACTACATATTATAAACTAAACTACATAATGTAAACTAAACTACATATTATAAACTAAACTACATAATATAGCCTAAACTACATAATATAACCGAAACTTCATAAAATAAACTAAACGACATATTATAAACTAAACTACATAATATAAACTAAATTACATATTATAAAGTAAACTATATATTATAAACTAAACTTCATATTATAACCTAAACTACATAATATAAACTAAACAACATAATGTAACCTAAACTACATATTATAAACTAAACTACATATTATAAACTTAACTACATAATGTAAACTAAACTACGCATTATAAACTAAACTACATAATATAAACTAAACTACATAATGTAAACTAAACTACATATTATAAACTAAACTACATATTATAACCGAAACTACATAATATAAACTAAACTACATAATGTAAACTAAACTACATATTATAAACTAAACTACATAATATAAACTAAACTACATATTGTAAACTAAACTACATAATATTAACTAAACTACATAATATAAAGTAACCTACATATTATAAACTAAACTACATAATATTAACTAAACTACATAATATAAACTAAACTACATATTATAAACTAAACTACATAATGTAAACTAAACTACATATTATAAACTAAACTACATAATATAGCCTAAACTACATCATATAACCTAAACTACATAAAATAAACTAAACTACATATTATAAACTAAACTACATATTATAAACTAAACTACATAATATTACCTAAACTACATAATATAACCTAAACTACATAAAATAAACTAAACGACATATTATAAACTACACTACATAATATAAACTAAACTACATATTATAAACTAAACTACATATTATAAACTAAACTACATAATGTAAACTAAACTACATATTATAAACAAAACTACATAATATAAACTAAACTACATAATGTAAACTAAACTACATATTATAAACTAAACTACATATTATAAACTAAACTACATAATATAACCTAAACTACATAATGTAAACTAAACGACATGTTATAAACTAAACTACATTATGTAAACTAAACTACATATTATAAACTAAACTACATATTATAACCTAAACTACATAATATAAACGAAACTACATAATGTATACTAAACTACACATTATAAACTAAACTACATAATATAAACTAAACTACATAATATAAACTAAACTACATATTATAAACTAAACTACATATTATAAACTAAACTACATATTATAAACTAAACTACATAATATAAATTAAACTACATATTATAAACTAAACTTCATAATATAAACTAAACTACATAATATAAACTAAACGACATATTATAAACTAAACTACATAATGTAAACTAAACTACATATTATAAACTAAACTACATATTATAAACTAAACTACATAATATAAACTAAACGACATATTATAAACTAAACTACATAATGTAAACTAAACTACATATTATAAACTAAACTACATAATATAAACTAAACTACATAGTATAAACTAAACTACATAATATAAACTAAACTACATAATATAAACTAAACTACATATTATAAACTAAACTACATAATATAAACTAAACTACATAATATAAACTAAACTACATAATATAAACTAAACTACATATCATAACCTAAACTACATAATGTAAACTAAACTACATATTATAAACTAAACTACATATTATAAACTAAACTACATCTTATAACCTAAACTACATAATATAACCTAAACTACATAATGTAAACTAAACTACATAATATAAACTAAACTAGATATTATAAACTAAACTACATATTCTAAACTAAAGTACATAATGTAAACTAAACTACATATCATAAACTAAACTACATATTATAAACTAAACTACATATTATAAACTAAACTACATAATGTAAACTAAACTACACACTATGAACTAAACTACATAATGTAAACTAAACTACATATTATAAACTAAACTACATATTATAAACTAAACTACATATTATATACTTAACTACATAATGTAAACTAAACTACATATTATAAACTAAACTACATATTATTACCTAAACTACATAATATAACCTAAACTACATAATGTAAACTAAACTACATACTATGAACTAAACTACATAATATAAACTAAACTACATATTATAAACTAAACTACATAATATAAACTAAACTACATAATATAAACTAAACTACATAATATAAACTAAACTACATATCATAACCTAAACTACATAATGTAAACTAAACTACATATTATAAACTAAACTACATATTATAAACTAAACTACATCTTATAACCTAAACTACATAATATAACCTAAACTACATAATGTAAACTAAACTACATAATATAAACTAAACTAGATATTATAAACTAAACTACATATTCTAAACTAAAGTACATAATGTAAACTAAACTACATATCATAAACTAAACTACATATTATAAACTAAACTACATATTATAAACTAAACTACATAATGTAAACTAAACTACACACTATGAACTAAACTACATAATGTAAACTAAACTACATATTATAAACTAAACTACATATTATAAACTAAACTACATATTATATACTTAACTACATAATGTAAACTAAACTACATATTATAAACTAAACTACATATTATTACCTAAACTACATAATATAACCTAAACTACATAATGTAAACTAAACTACATACTATGAACTAAACTACATAATATAAACTAAACTACATATTATAAACTAAACTACATATTATAAACTAAACTACATAATGTAAACTAAACTACATAGTATAAACTAAACCACATATTATAAACTAAACTACATAATTACATCCATTCGCCACGGTCTTGTTTAGTGTAGTTCAAAATGTTTGCAATTAACACTTTCTGACACTTTTTGTTACCAAGAAAGAAATCGGATGTTAAAAACAAAGAAAGAAAAACTGCCAAATTGTAGATTTTGTCGATTAAGACCACTACATGATGTCGATCAAGGAGGCAAAAAAGTGAGGCAAATACAGGAACTCGTCCCAGATACCAGAATATTGTTTACATATTGAATCTCAGACAATCGAGCGATGGTGTTATTGAGAACTTAACTACAGAATAGTTATTTTTATTTATTTATTTACCCATAGGAAACCTTGCGTCAGTTCATAAAGGCTAAAACGGTTGGACATGACCAACTAAAGCTTGTTGTTGTTGTTGTTGTTGTTGTTGTTGCTTTTTACTCTTTTTTTATCCCAAACAAGGTGTATTGTTGAGGCCTACTATTTGGAATCAATGGATTGTGAGGAGTTGAGTAGCGAGATGTCCAACAGATCGAGGGAAGTAGTAATAGAAGGTTTTTCGGCACCCAGGGGACTCAACAGTGAAAGGTTGGCATGATGTTGCTTGTCGGATTAGTATGAAGTATGAGTCGGGCAGGGGCATATACATCGATAGGGCAAAAACGCTATTAGTTCATCATAGTACATTTCATTAAAATATTTTTAAAACAGACACAAGGATGCAACATTGCGGGGATGAGACAGCCGTTGGAGCTTGGCCAATAGTGTGAGACTTATTAGATTTGAAACTCGTTTCTGGGCCTTATCAAAGAGAAAGAGATTGGTAGTAGATGCACCATATGTTGCAACAGTATTCCATGCATGGGTGAATGATGACTTTGTAAAGATATAAGATACTCGGTAGAGGAAGCCCGCCTTCTTTGCAGCAGACTTGGCACTGTCCTTAATGTATCTGTTCTCATTCATGCTGTATGTGAATGTTAAGCCAAGAAGTTGGAACGATCCGCTCTCGAGTAAGGTGTTATTTGTCATGGCAACCGGTGGTTGAGGGTTTTTGTAATCGTGAAATAAAGCATTGCTTGGACCATCTTCTTCAGGTCAGGTGCTCATATTTACTAATCTTGTCAGACCGGATGCTGGGCTTCATTGTCTAACACTGGTAGAATCGCTGGTAGTTGATGATGCTGAAGAATAGACAAGAAACAGGGAGGGAACTGCAAAGTCCAGCAGTGCAAGGGGGGAAAAACTATTAAAGTAGGTTTTCCGACATCCAGGGACCAGATTGCTGTAGAAATGTTGACACTTCATTTTGATACTAGATTGATCTAGGTTGTCTTTAAAACAGGAATTTGACCAGGTGCTGCATCACTTGTGGTCATTTTTTTTTCGAACTTATTCTTTCCACGACGGTTTTCACCAGTCATCTAATCTTGTCGGCTTTTAACAGCTTGCAAAGCATACCCAAAACCTTGTGCGCCCTATTTGCTCACACCTGGCGTCTCCTTCGAAGAAAAGCCTTTGTGCTACCTTAAATTTAGTCTCGGTATTGGATTTTTCAGCTGATTCTCGGATCGATTATAGCTCAGCTCTGACCTTGTTCTGATTGGCTGGAATATACGATCAATTAATGCATTTGACAATATTCATAAATTTGACAATATTCATAAATTTGACAATATTCATAAAGACACGAAGCTCGATGGTGATGTGTCGCCCGTATTAAGAAGGCGTTTTAGATCTTGTTGATTTCAAAATTTCGTTAATTCTCAATGGTTCACTTCTTGTAAACATACCCATGCAATTTCTGGTTACAGCTGATGCCTAAAATAGCCTTAGTTTGACCTGGACAATTTTTAAATGATGTTATTATTAGGTACAAACTAAAAAATAATAAAATTATTTTCCTTGGGCCGAAGGGAGAGTTACCGCTCTTGGCAAAGTTGGGGCGCAATAACAGTTTGAGGAGGTAAACAAATGTGTCTCGCATCACATGCTTTAATCATCAAGCAACCAACGGCTTTCCATTTTGATCTGTAAGTTGATGAATAACCCTGTTAAAATTTATATTTCATCGTCTGTCTATTTTTAGTTGCTATTAAACCGATAACGTGTATCATAGTAACAGACGTTCTGTTCCAGAGAGTTGAGAAGCGCTTACTTCACATTCATCTTTCCTTGTTTCCTTATTAATTATTATCTTTCAAGTTACCGATAGGCGTATATACTATTATACACCCCTATAGTCGTCGTCGTCGTCGTCGTCGTCGTCGTCGTCGTCGTTGTTGTCGTCGTCGTCGTCGTCGTCGTCATCACAAACTCAGGTTCTTGCTTGTATATGGACAAAAAACATTCGAACGCCGACATTTGTAAACAAAAAAAAAGAGAGGGGTTCATTTTAAAAAGAGAGACATTTGCAGGGAAAAAAAGCAGCGGACTCTTGCGCGAGAAAGAAAAACATTCAAATAGATAGACAGGTAGCTTGTCTCGCTATATTTAATTACATTGTTCGTAACCTTACTTTGCTCCTTTGTGAATGAAGTCTGGATCATGCAGAAATCTTTTGTGGGGCCTCTTAATGCCCTATTAGTGGAAACTGTAATGGTTTTTCCTTGGTCAATAGTCAACAAAAATTGCTTTCTCTCTTTATTTCTCTCCGTGCTTTTTTTCTAGACAATTCTGCTGACCACAAAATTTCCCAACCTCGCCATGAATAGAAAAAAACAATTTTAAAAGATTAAATCCGTGCCCCCCCCCACACACACAATGTCTACTTTTCCAATATCAAAGGTTGAAATTCTATTTAGAAAGACCAGACCTGACTTGTTTCTCCTTTGCGAAACTGACACTGGCTCAACTGTTAACTGTCAACGATTAAAAGTTATATTACCTTAACATTCAAACTTGACATTCACGTTCGTCATAGACATGGAATATGTGCCTACGTTAAGGAAGGGACATCTCCAAAGAGGATGCTGGACTACTCACAGCATCCATCTCATAGTTGTCTTGTATTATTCCATCAATAATGGTGTCATCATCTTTGAGGGTATCGCAGAGAAAATTGACCATATCCCAACTGCCCATCATTCTGCCAACATTCATGTCCGTGGAGATGTCAATGTTTACAACATTGAATGACTGGTCTACTCAAACAAGACATAATATGATTTCTCCCTTGTTTATGATCTCACCCACATTGTTGATGAACCCATTCGCTTTCCGATGCTGATCAACTATTTTCAAGCCTTCCAGATCTTTTTTTTTGACCACCTGCTTCGAGCTGTGCTCATCTTTCCTTCTATCACCGCTGGGATCCTGCAATCACTCGGTTGTCTCAATTAAGATTAACACAGAAGGTAGCAAGACACCAGATGTTCCTCTCCATCGCACTGTGTACCGCTACTCGGTGGACGATTGGGACGGTTTCCGTACGCTCATATCAGAAATACCCCTATGCTATATATTCAAAAAGGACTTGTCCTCTATAGCATCCGACCTGACAGATTGGATAACCGTCGACATAGGCAACTATATATCTAAAAAAAAAAAAAAGCACAAAACTACATAGTCGACTGTAGTAAACCCCAGCAATTATACATAGAAATCACTATTTTAATTGTTATAAATGAAATCCACCAGCAATCGCCGCAAAACGTTTATAGAAAACGCGAGAGACTATTTTGCTCTAGTTGTCAAGTTTAAAGTTTCTGAGCAAACTAGATTCCGACGTGTTTTGACGCATAACAATCAAGGTTCTGAACAGATCGTTATCTTTCATTCCAACCATCATCAACAGATCTGAGGTGATTACGTTAGCATCCGACGAAGCGAAAACCTTCGCTAAAAACTTCGCATCAAACTCCACTATGTGTGATAATGGCCGCTTATCCCATGAATTTTTATCCCAAGACAGAAAATACTCTGAGCGACATCTGTATATCTGTCCAAGATGTTTCCAGACTTATAAATCACCCTTATTTCAGAAAAGCAACTGGCCCTGACATTCATAAAAATACTGCAACAAGAACTAGCTCATATACTAACAAGTTTTTGTAAACGTTGCTTTGAAGAGAGATGCTTCCCAACACCTGGTAAACCTTCGACAATCTATCTAGTAATTAGAGATATAGGGAAATCGGTCTTCTGAGTACAGACCAATCAGCTTCCTGCGAGTCATAAATAAGTTGCTTGATTCTGTGATAAAAAGAGAAGTTGTCAAACATCTTAGCAAAAACAACCTATTCAGTGACAAGCAATATGGCTTCCGTTCTGAGAGATCAATATCTAAAGTGCTGGCAGTAATATCACACAAGATCTATTGACGATGGCTTCATTTCTAGAACAATAGCTCTGATCCCTATCTGGCTTCAATTGAAATGGATGACTCTCGTCTTGTGGAGGCTCCATGTTTTGACAAGCTTCTGGGTTTGAACTTTACTCCTGATATGAAATGGAACGCGTACATCAGGTCTGTTGCCAAGGGCGCTGGGGGGGGGATCCTTCTACCGCTCCAGAAGATATCTCACTACGAATGCAATTCTTTATCTGTATAAAGTCCAAGTACGTCCAAGAATGGAGTACTACTGCCACATCTGGGCAGTAGCTGCTAAAAACAGCCTATCCTGCATTGACAGAGTACAAAATATACTTCGTGGCTTAGTGGGGGATGCCCTTTTCTCTTCCCTGCAGCCTCTCTCTCACAGAAGAGACATTGCGAGCCTGTCTTTGTTTTATCGTTATTTTTATGGCAAGTGCTCGTCTGAGCTCCAATCTCTGGTCCCCCCCCGCCAATCTTTCACGAAAAACATCCGTCTGGCTGAAACCACTGTCATTAATTTTCCCCACTCTTTATCTGTGCCTAAATCCAAATGTAAATTCCATGAGTAGAGCTTCTTTTTTAGAAGTGCATGATTGTGGAACTCTCTTCCGTTTGCCTGCTTCCCACCTGACTACAACTTGGATGTATTCAAGTCCAACATAAACAAATTCCTGATGAACCGCCCCCTTAAGTAAGGCACTTAATCAAATCTCCAATACTAACGATTATTACGATACTGTCTCATTGATTACTGTACACGCAATATCCCTTATCCCCGAGTGGCTTCCGGGCCTTGATAAGTGATGAGCTCCATGTAAAAAAAGTAGCTTTTGACATATCTAAAGAATTTTATAGGGATGGGCATGAAGGCCTAACTCTCTTTTTGATCTTCATCAATGATCTCCCAAATCATATTCTACAATCATCCATCGACATCTACGCAGACGACACTACCATCTATAGCAACACTTCAAAGGATTTTTTATTCTCGTCCGATCTGGAGCGTGTGGTACAATGGAGTAAAAATGATTTTAGTACATCCAAAACCAAACTTTATTTTCACCACTAACGCTCATACACCCACTTGGCTTCAGTTAAAATTAAAGGCTCTCGTCTTGAGGAAGCACTCTGCTTCGACAAACTTCTGAGTGACCTTTATTCTTGACCTGAAATTGAAAACCTACATCAGATTATTGCCAAAATCGCGAGAAATATTGTGAGATCATTCTACTACTTCAGCAAATATTTCATTCCGACGCAATCTTCTATCTGTGCAAGAGTCAGATAAGATGGAGTATTTTTGCTATATCTGAGGTGGAGTTCCTAAGAGTACACTTTCCCCCCTTGACAGGTTACAAAACTGTCTTCAAAATTTTGTGGGCAAGGACCTTTTCACTTTCCCACTTCCTATTTCTCACGGAAGAGACTTTTCTGCTCTATCGTTACTTTTACGGCAAATGCTCGACTGAGCTCTAATCTATAGCCCTTCCCTGTAAAACATTCGCAACAAATACTTGTCTAGCTACAACAACCGTCAATAATTTCCCTTACGCTCTAAAACTAAACAAAAATTCTATGAATAGAGTTTTTAGAACTGCCTGTCTGTGGAATACAATACTGTGGGGCTGCTTCCCGACTGACTATAGCGTGGTAATCTTCAAGTCTAATGTGAATAAGTTCCTATTGAGTCATCCTCTTAAATAATCTAGCCCTATCCAACTTCCGCCATTACTGATCATGCTTCAGCATCTACATAACACTTAACCCTTATCCTTGAGTGGCCTAAAGAACTTGATAAATGATGAACCATAAGTAAAAAAAAAAATCATTCAACGTCAGTTAACAATTAAAGAATAAAATACAGTTTTATCTACATGCATACTTTTAATTATTTCTTTTGTAAAACTGTTTGTAAATAAAAACTGTTTTTAGATAGTCAAAAAAAATTTAATAAAAATTTATGACCTAAAAATTATAAAAGTGCGTATCAATGTTATGTTTACAGTTCAATTAAACCGGAAGTCAAAGTTCAAAATCCAGTGTTACTGGATTTGATGTGCTTGAAATCTATATGGTCCAAATGATCTACGACAGGTTAGCGTTTGTTGTTATTGTGTTGATTATTGTTGTTCTTGTTGTTTGTTTGCTTGTTTGTTTTTGTTTGTTTTTGTTTGTTTTCTCTCATCGCTGGCGGCCATTTTTCAACGTTAATGTTCGTCGTGTTGAGTCTTCTATCAAACCGGTGGAATGAGAGCCTCCTCGGTCTGGTTTACCTCGGAATGACGTCGCTGCTGTCTGCCAATGTTTCGCTAAACGGAATCCACTTAATTTTTCCACAGTTGATTTCTCTGATAGCGAATTCGTTATGAAGCCCTGTAAAAACCGAGAAAGGAAAACATAAATATAATAAAAACAGGTAAACGTTGAAAGTTGCAGTTAGAGAAGAACGCAAGAAAATTCTGTACAGATAATAAAAATGGTTTCATGGTTTTAGTTTCCTAAATTTATTAAATCGTTAGGTTAAAGTTGTACATTTCTGTATAATCTGATGTCGATTATAGAGGTTTACATTAAATTATAAGACATGTAATTGTCCAGTGGATAAAGGTGCAGAATAGTTAACAGTCAAGAAATCGTACACAAAAATAGAATAACAAATAATTTATAGCAAACGAATCAACAATTACTTACGATTTCCGACAAGAATAAAAAGGGATACTTTTTTTTACTTGGTAGTTGCCACTAGTCAATGCCTAATACCAATCGGGGATAAAGGTTAATGCGCGTAAGGTGGTCGGTGAGACAAAATCGTAATGATCGATAGTGGTGAAAATTGGGTAGAATTTGATCAAGAGGACGGCTCAACAAGAACTTGTTTACATTGGACTTGAAAACAATCCTGTTGCAGTTAGCTGGAAAGCAGCCTCGCGGTTTAGAGTCTCACATATGGGCAGTTCTAGGCAAAAAACTTTGCCGAGTGTTCGTTCTGAATGGGTTACATGTTGGGAGACATAAATTTAAGCTCAATCGAGAATTTTCCATAAAAATAAAGATAGAGCAGATAGAGGCTTGCTATATGATAAAGAGGTAATAAGGAGAAGAAAAAAGTATCGTCCACTAGATTTCAAAGCCGATTTTGCATCTTGTCAAGGCAGGGAAAGAAGCTCTGAGCAGCTCCTATCCAGATGTGGCAACAGTACTCCATCTTGGCTCTTAAACATGTAGCGGATTGCTTCTGAGGTGGATCCAGCGATCTTGAAAACAGATTTGATTTAAGTTTTCCATTTCAGTACTGGGGTCAAAGTTGATATAATAAGCTTGTAATTCATTTCCATCTGAGTTAAGAAAAAAATGTTCAAATCAACTTCAGCACTAATTCCTACTGCGTGTTTTGCGAAAACATTTTTGCATTTTACAAATATTAAAAAAATACATTTATTCCCTACTTTACTCATAGAAACAATATTTACTATCTATACATTAACTACGCTCACATTACCAGTCTACACCGGAGCATTTGTTTATGTTATGAGATTTTTAAAGCACTGGTCAATTCAATGATGCTGGAATTTCTGATTCTTTATCTGCCATTTTTATATTAAAAGGCTTTGCATAAATGCATTTATTTTAAACGAACACATTCGTCTTGCACCATACAAAACGAATAGGCATATAAAACGTTTAGGTTTTTTATTTAAATTATTTTATAAATTAATTCAGACGCTACACAACAACAACAAAATAGTCCTTTTTATTTTGCATGTTTTGCTTCCGAATACTCACATGAATCATGATACAACCATGTTTCCAATGAAGTCTACAAAAATTTAATTTACATCCTATGAGGTAACCGACCAATTTTTATGATTTCAGGTTTAAAAGAACAGCTGCAGCAAGAATTGGAATACACCTTACTAAAGTCTGATTGCTACAGCTAGTGAATTTCAAAAATGCAATCTAGATGTGAGGACGCTTTAGAAGAACGATATGCAATAAAATTCTGTTTTAAATTTGGAAAAAATGGCACAGAAACATATGGAATGCTTCAGACTGCTTTTGAACCATCTGGCATGAATCGAGCATCAGTTTTTGAGTGGCATAAGAGATTCAAAGAAGGCAAGGAGTCTTTGAGGGATGATGAGAGGTGTAGGAGGAGTAAGGAAGTGAGAACACCAGTGTTGATTAGCTAAATTAAGAATTTCATGGATAAGAACCGTCGTGTGTCTATAGAGACAATAAAGGCAGAGTTTTACGTCAGTGTAGGAACTGTATACAATCAAAGTCAATATTAATTGAGTTGATTAAGCTTCAATTGAGCATGCGTATAATATTTTTACAAAAATTAAGACAACAAAATATAAAATAAGAACATCATATGGTTAGGGTTATGGTTATGGTTATAATTTAATAGATAATTTCCTTATGTGTTACAATCGTTTCATAATCATTCGGACCAATTTAAAGATTATATTATTTCAAAATACTCCAAAAAAACTACAGACACCAAAATACATTTGTCATATATACTCGCCTCGTTCATCCTCATTTTATTTATTTATTTATTTATGCGATTTCATTTGATTTCCTTCGAATTGAGTAAGTTTCCCACTATCATATTTCTTATATATATATATATATATATATATATATATATATATATATATATATATATATATATATATATATATATATATAAGAGAAAGAAAATTAAAACTGTTAGTTGAACTTTACAATCAAAATTTATTGTTCGACTGAATACTCCAAAAAACAATTTACGAAGCCCTTATTCTGCGGAGTGTCAAAGAATGCTATTCTTATTATTCTTCTCATCAGAGGACATAAAGAAATCAGCAAATTATATTTGTAGCACTGCTAGAATTTGCTAGTTAAGGCATTAAGTGAAATCGCAATTTATTGTAGTTATAAATTGCAGAATAAAAAAATGAAAAAATATTGGATATGTAAAAAAACTAATATGAAAACAAACCGCGCATAATATTTCAGCTCGAATCAAACTCCTCTAAAGTTGATCTAAAATTTTTTAATTCGGTTGGGATTACATTTTCTATATATAAATACTGTTATTTATATCAGTTTGAAGTTTACCATTGCGTATATCAGGTAAACACTACATCCCTTTGTTTTCATTAATATATATATATATATATATATATATATATATATATATATATATATATATATATATATATATATATATATATATATACTTACTATTTATATATATTTACTATTTTTTTTACTTTCAGCTCGTCAGATCTATCGCCTATTTAATTCCCTGTAAATGATGTTTTTCTATTTTTCTCAGTTTTGACGCGAAAGCTCTTTATCTTATTTATATTTCTATGCCAGTGGCCCATGAAATGTGAATTTCCTACGTTTTATACGTCGTACGTATAATTCAACCTGTGCATTCAGCTGTAAGACTGGTAGTTCAAACGGACACGTGACCGACACAAAAAAATGAAGCAACTGAAACAACGAGCTTTGTGGAGGGCTCATGGACAGACATTTTTTTTTATTCTAACTCAACTGAGCCATTGAACTAAAAACACACTTTAAAATAAGTTTAAACACAAATAAACTTATCCAGGTAGGTAAAAGAGTCTTACCTTTGGTAACATATATTTATTGCATATTTGTTTTTATCTCTTTTTTTTTTTTTTTTTGCTCTATAATTACAGTAACAGAGGTTCGAATCTCATTCTTCTTTTGGGAGAGAGTCTAGGTTTAAATGTAGATATAATTTCCTTTTTAGAACAACTTCTAACAAATAAATTTGCATGCGTTTCATTTTATTATTATTATTATTATTATTATTATTATTATTATTGTCAAGGAAAAACTAAAAGAATCGTTTCGGAATCGGAAATTAGACTCACTTTTTTCTGATTCCGATACCGATTCCGATACCCCTAAAAGTCCCACTTTTTCGAGTCCCAATTCCAATTCTGAGTAATCGTCCCGACACTAGTAGATATAACAGCAATGGCAAAAGGAACAATGAAACCGAGTTGACACAAAGATAGCATCTCAATAAACAATTTAATAAACAGATAATCTCAACGAATTACATTTCAGACTGAATTGTAAAATTATCAACTTGAAATATTTGTTGATATTTCTCCCGCGGAGGGAAGATGAAGGTATCAAGGAAGGGAGACAATCCGAAATTAAAAATAAGGAGAAAGTAGATTTTAAGTCTATAAACAAATCTTGATAACTTCTGTTAAATTCGCTTCGACGAGGTGTGTGTTGCCAGATCGGGTTGTCTGAAGATACTGGTTTTCTGAAAGTGTTATCAGACGTGACACTTAACAACAAGACAGTAAATACCTTTAAATGTCATCGTCTGAATTACACAATAAACTAGTACAAGTATGGATATTGCGTAGAACATGTAAAAGGCATATCATACAATTATATTTGTTATTCTTATAAAAATATAAGTTGGTGAGCTTAGAAAAAGGAAAGGTTTATCATTCATTTCTGATGGGGGAAATAGAAAGATGAATAGTGTATCTACTTGTTTGTTTTATGGATATCGACTTATTTCCTGTATCTGAACGGGTAAACCACCCGGCTTTTATTTAACATCTGTTTCATTGTATTGAGCAGATAATTGGGCCTCATATCAGAGAGGGGGAGCGATACGCGAACAAGACGTAGAGAGGAAGGCCCCAAAACGGTTCGTATTCTCTCCTGATGACTCAATATTATCTGTAAGATGAAATAACCCCCTCAAAACATGACTATATAAACTTTACGAGTGAAAAAAAAAAAACAAAGATATGCAATGAAATATCCCCCCCCAAAAAAAAAAAACGAAAAACACCATCATATACAAGGAAAAACTAAGATGAGGAAAGCCCTAGAAATTTTCTCTTTTGGCATTAACTTTATCCGAAAAGGATTACGTCACAAGTGAAAATAGCTGATAAACATCATTATATACAAGCCTATAAGGTAAGCTGTTTCTTTCAAAACACATCTTCTGTTGTTCGCTTGCTTCATGGCGAGTTTCTGCTACTATTCTGGTAGTAATCTTTATCCTCACTGTACATGTAGGTCTTACCTAACTACACGTCCACGTATCTACATAAGAAGCTATGTATTCTAGCCGGGGGATAATATTGGCCTTTAGCATTGACACTGATATCAAATATCAGATAACACATCAGATTCACTTGATTTCTTCTGTAGTCATTACAAGGATAAGGTTTAAATGAGTGTGAAGTGGATTGTAAGACGACATCGTGATGATTGGTAATGATGATGATGATTGGATAAAATTTGATTATTTAAGAAGGCGGTTCGATAAAAATTTGTTTACATTGGACTTGAAAACGACCATGTTGAACTCATCTGGTGATTGGTTAAAATCTGATTATTTAAGAAGGCGGTTCAATAAGAATTTGTTTACATTGGACTTGAAAACGACCATGTTGAACTCATCTGGGAAGCAGTCCCGCGGTATTGTGTTCCACAGACAGCTAGGTCTAAGAGAGAATATTTGCTTATACAGGGTGCGACAGAAATATCTCCCACGTTTTGACATACGAACTTCTCAGTTGCGCTCGTGCAGTTTCTGAGCAATAATTAATTTGTATTGATGGAACTGCATATCAGCGTGTAAAATTCTTTTGACTGTTCGATCAGACAATCCTAAGGCAAAAGCATGTTTGTGAGTTGAACGTGTAGGAGACTGAGTAAGAGAAAGTCTCACAGCTCGAATACTGCCTGGCGTTCGAGCGCTTCGAGGGCTTTCAGGTGGCTTTCTTTTGAGTGTCGAACCTGTAGCTCTGAAATTTGCAACGCATAGCTGTACTGATTTCCCATTTGAAACAGCATCATGCCGTCCTCATTTGTAATGAACTCGGAAAGCTGTCTTTGTTGCAGTTACAGATTCACCATTCTGCAAAACCATTTATACAGTAAAAGCACGATGTGCACCAGTCTAACCCATATTGCTTGATGAGGGTACCAGCAAAACAATGACAAGTTATTAGCTAAATGAAAACATCATTAGCATAAGTTTATTAGCAATATATAGTTGAAAGTTTAAAATCAGGGGGTATTTCTACTGCACCCTCTAGAGGTTTCATTTAGTTTTAGAGAGAGAAAGAGAGATAGATAGATAGATAGAGAGAGAGAGAGAGAGAGAGAGAGAGAGAGAGAGAGGGGGGCTAGCTGAATCCATTGTGAAATATTTCCCCCACTCTATATCTGTGCCTAAATCAAAACGCGGATTCCATGAACAAAGCTTCTTTCTGTTCCGTCTGCCTGCTTCCTACTGGACTACAACTTGGATGTCTTCAAGTCCAATGTTAACAAATTCCTAATGAACCGCCCCCTTAAGTAAACACTTCATCAAATCTCCACACTAACGTAATGTACTTGCAATAACCCTTATCCCTGAGTGGCTTCCGGGCCTTGATAAGTGGTGATCACTGTGTAAAAAAAAAACTATTATCAGTGGTTGTAGCTAGACGAGGTTTTTCTTATTAATTTTATCTATTGTGCATTACAATCTTCATCTTTTTAATTGTTGTTTTACGACTTTTCGGCCAACTATTCCTTTTCGTCAGGTGGTAACCACAGCGATTACTGCCTTCTGTAGTTGTCATCTCACCACGTTTTGGCCAAGTAAGCCTCTGGCCGGCTTTGCGTAGGATTGAAACCGCTATCCTCAGACAATTCTCACCTGGAATCATAGAGATTCAACGTCTCTATCTACTACGGGAGGCAGTAATTGCTGTGGATGCAATCAGGAGATTCAGACTTCCTATCCCGTCGCGGTTACCACCTGATGAATTCTAGAGGAATAATTGGCCGAAACGTCGTGAAACAAGAAATAAAAAGATGAGGATAATAGTCCGAAATAAAAATAAATTAATAAATAATACTCATCTCAATAATGAAATTCCATTAAATAATATATATAGACGAGTTTTTGTTTTGAATATTTCACGGGGGTGGGCGCATAAATTCAAGTTCCGTCGAGCACCTGTCATGACAATACCGATAGTGATTAGAAAATAAAGAGGTGACTAGTGAATCTGTTTGTCTATAGAGTGGATCTTGGGTTATTTCCAATATTAAACGGGTAAACAGCCCGGTCTTCATCTCGCTACATCACTGTACAGGAATATCTTCCTTAACTACGCATCCATGCATCTACATAAGATGTTATATATTCTAGCTGGAGGTGAACATTAGTCCTTAGCATCAACACTGATATCAAATAGAAGATAACACATCGTACTCACTTGATTTCTTCTGTAATTATTATTATGATACGCCAGATATAATCTGCGCTCAGCCTGTGTGGGTATGATTTTACTCGACGCGCGGCCATTTTTTTTATAACCGTCTTGAGATACGGTAAATTGTCTGGCGAGAATTCCCGTCTGCTTATCAGCAATCAACGTACCCCGCTGGGCCGTAATGCCAGCGGCGCAGTGCGAACTCGGTACAAACAGTTGGCTGAAATTCTTGTCCCGGTTGGACAGCTCTAAACGATAGCGTTTGAGTTCTTTTTTCAAGAGTTCCAATTCGACATCATTATTCGTGTTGTGGTTGTTGTTGTTGTTGTTGCTGCTGCTGCTTTTGCTGCTATTGCTGTTGGTGGTGATGGTGGTGTTGTTGGAGTCCTGAAAAGAACACAAAAAAGGACAAATATTTGCTGTCTGTCTGTAAGCGAACTTAGGTCGCAATCATAAAATATATGACGTAATATTCTCAACGATGATCAAATTATTGAAAAATGAAGAGAAATCATATCGGCGGCAATATTCATGTTTCTAAACTTGACACATTAGTGTTGAAGTTAACGGAGCTAAAAGAAATTGTTAGCTCAAAATTTAGCATGCATCTTATTTTGCGCAATTTCGGTATAACGAACAGATTCTGGTAGTGCATTGGTTCTCTCTGGGCATCATTGAGTTATGCACACAAAAAAGAAGACTATTTTAAAATTTAAAAAACAGCAAAGGAAAAATACTATTTCAAGATTTAAAAAATAGCAAAGAAGAAATGGCTGGATTCCAATCCAGAAAGCAGCAATTCTTCTCCTTTTCTCAGAAATATCGCTGAGAGAATGTAAGGACTAAATGGCAATATTTCAAGAAAAAAATAAATGACCAATTCATTTGATAATAAAGAAATAAGAATATTTTTTATATATGGAAACTGCTCCAGAGAAAACATAAAGCCACTTAATTTAAGTAATTAAAAAAAAAAAATAATTCAAGGTAAAAAAAAAGAAGATAGCAATAAAAAAGAGTTGGATAGATATCGTCCCATGAAACAGCAGTTTTCTCTCTCTATCAGAAAAATCCTTGATGTAATGTGAGGACTACAGAACAGCATAAGAGAAGCAAGAATTACCGGGTTGCGGAAAGTAAATCCAACGTTCACTTTCTGTCCTCCTGGTCTTTCTTTTTTCATATTCTAATGAATCACAACTTACAAAGGCCATCAGAAATACAGAAAAAGTAGAAGTTTCTGTATTGTTTGTTGTGAGGCTGTTTTGGGGTGATAGCGTTTCTTGTATATGACGTGCATAGATGTTTTTAAACAGGGGGCTTGTATTGTATTATTAATGTTCATTATATATATATATATATATATATATATATATATATATATATATATATATATATATATATATATATATTGGCAGTACTTCGCAAACGAAGATTCTATGAAGACGGTTTTCCACATCGACTGCAGGCACACTTGTTGCTGACGAGCCCGATGCAGGACAAGCAGGTTTGGCCACAGCGGCTGCAGTCAAAAGTCACGTCAGGTGTGGCTGCTGAGGCTTACCGAATTTTCCTCCTGCAGCGCTTCTCCCGCAGATTCTCTGTGCGGGAGATCTCAAAAGAGGCAACAGCCTGGTGGACAGTACGTCGCCAGGTAACACGGTCAGCAGCGAGAGCAGATCACTGGAGGTGGTCAATGTGGCAGTCACCGAGGGACTTATTTAGAGAGTCTTTATATCTTTTCTTCGGTGCCCCTCTGTCACGACGGCCATTAGAGAGTTCGCCATATAGGGTTATCTTGGGCAGGCGATGATCGTCCATTCTGGAGGCGTGCCTGACCCAGCGTAGCTGTGACTTCAGCAGCATGGCCTCGATGCTGGTGATTTCCGCCCGCTCGATGACCTCAACATTGGTGACATAGTCACTCCAGTGGACGTTGAGAATGGTGCGGAGACAGCGCTGACGAAAACGCTCGAGGAGTCATAATTGGTGGTGGTAAATTGTCCAGGACTCAGAGCCGCACAAGAGGGTGGAAAGTACTACGGCTCTGTACACACTGATTTTTGCGCAATTTTTTAAGTGTCTGTTTTTCCAGACTCTGTTGTACAATCTGCCAAAAGCGATGTTTGTTGTGGCCAGTCTGTTGTCTATTTCTCTGTCGAGTTTGGCATCTGATGTGATGGTACATACATACATAAATACATACATACGTATATATATATATATATATATATATATATATATATATATATATATATATATATATATATCATCCTTTCTTTAAAATGATGTAATCGTCCGATCATCGAAGACCAGATTTAAGCAATCTAACAGACATATTGATAGATGCATGCATGTAGGTATGTGTGTATATATATGTGTGTGTGTATACATATATATATGTATATATATGTTTGTACATATATGTGTGTGTGTGTGTGTATGTGCGTGTGTATGTGTGTGGAAATATACTTTATTTCCTCATAATATATACCAATCCTTATTTAAAAGTGGCGTAATGTAAACATATTATAAGGTATTTATAGCTTCTCTTCCAATTTTCAGATTTTTAACGCACTTTATTTCCTTTTGATGGATTGATTGCTTCTATTTCTTCTGATTAGTTAAGGGCAAAATAATAGATTCACTCATTGATATAATAATTACGTGATTGATTTTGTGGATGTGTGTGTGTGTGCGTGTGTTTTTGTGTGCATTTGTGTTTAGCTAAGTGTGCTGGTGTGTCGAATAAGGGGGAAAAACAATTAGTTAGCTTTGTAAGGATATTTTTTAAACTGAACTTATATTATTCATTTGTTTACCTGCGCAAACTTTCTTGTGTACGAGTCACGTTCGGACCTTCGAAATAACGGTCTCTGCCTTCTCTTTCTTTCTCTCTCTCTCTCTCTCTCTATATATATATATATATATATATATATATAGCTCTCTCTGTGGATATGTGCGTGCTTGTATGTGCGTGTGTGTATGTGTGCGTGTGTTTGTGTACGTTTGTTTTTAAGTAAGTGTGTTGGTATGCCGAAGAATAGGGGAGGGAAACAATGGATCTGGTTCACGTTGCAAAGATTTCACGATGAGTAGCGTGCGAACATGTTAGTTGAAAAAGTAATGTATGTTCGTTTATTTACGAGTAGTCGTATTCCGGAATTAGAGATTTGTTTCCTCTCAGCCAATGAGGTTTGCCTGATGTCTGTAGGGGAAGAA
>NC_136491.1:137052993-137060493 GCF_053919585.1 Euprymna scolopes | reverse complement strand
TTTTAGCTTTTCTATATGCATAAATGTGCTAACACATTTCTTTCCTCCGAAGAGAAGAATTTTGCATTCTTTGAAACTCCGCAGAATAAGAATTAATTATCATTGTTTGAGGTGTTCTGTCGAAAAATAAAGTTTACATGTAAATTTTAATTTACGGTTTTCATTTATGCTTCTTGCATTAAGCTCTATTCCTATTATCGTCATATTGAGCTTTTTTATTTGGTTGGGATTAATGTAAATATTTATGTTAAGGATGAGAGTTCATATAGAAACGTTTTAATTTTAATAAAATAAAATACGCATATAGTGTGCTTGAAAGCTAAATCACAACGTAATATTAGGAAAATAAACAAATATTTTACTTGTTTGAAATTTATCAAAAATATATTTCAGAGATATACTCCATCTTCAGTGTGTTGTTTTGTTTCTTTTTTTTCCTTTTCTTCTTCCTTGCCATGTTGTAACGTTGGAGAAAGAAGTCTGTTTGTAAAGAGCCGCGCGTTGTATCTAGCTGTTTTATTATGAAATAAAAATGGCGATCCAGTGGATGAAAAACGTGAGGAAATATTACCTAGTATTGATCACAATGAAAATATTAATAATGACGACAATTGCAGTAGAACTACTGACGTAAATATTAACCAGACACGTCGATACCCGATAAGGGAGCGAAAAATGCCAGACTTCTTAAAAATTGAAAAGATACAAGACTACGCAGTGGATTACTGTTACTCGTTGAAAAGCGCACCGGAAAGTTATAATGGGGCGATTAATTCAGAAAATCACCAAGAATGGGGGGAAAAAACTATGGAAACCGAATTGAAAGCTTTATCTGAAAATAACATATACAAAATAGTCGCAAAACCAAAAGATAAGAATATAATTTCTTCAAGCTGAGTTTTTTCCAAAAAGAAAAAGTCACAGTTTCTAACAGTGAAACTTTTAAAGTAAGATTTGTTGCAAAAGGTTTTTCACAAATTTCTGGAGTGGAATATTTTGCCACATTTTCACCAACAACAAATTTAACGACAATTAGAATTTTATTACAATTTTCCGCTGAATACAATTTAAAATACATCAAATGGATGTAATAAATGCTTATTTAAATGCTCCGATTGACTGCGAAATTTATATTTTCCCTCCAGAAGGATTTAAAATGAAAAATAAAAATTTCGTGTGGAAACTGAATAAATTGTTGTACGGACTAAGACAAAGTGCTCACAATTGGAATTTAACACTCCATAATTATTTAATAGAACAAGAATTCAAGCAATGTCCCCTAGACGCGTGCATGTATAACAAAAATGTAGGTAATAAATTGTTGATTTTGTTTTTTGGGGTCGCCTCAAATTGTGACAACACTTTAAAAGATGTTAAAAATAAATTAAATTAAAAATTAAAAATGTCCGATCTTGGACAATTGTCATGGTTCCTCGGTATAAAATTTACCTGTGAAAATGAAACTATAATAATGAACCAATTACGGTACATTGAAAAATTCTGCTCAAGTTCCTCGGAATGCAAGATTGCAAACCGCGTACAACGTTGAAATGGATAGAAATAAAAATATAGAGACCGAAGCAAAATTAATAGACGGTCGATTATACAAAGAAATGATTGGAAGTCTCATCTACTTAATGACTGCAACTAAGCCTGATATATATTACACTGTAACAAAGTTATCTCAAAACGTATCGAGACCGACAATTAAGGACCTTAATTGTGCAAAAAAAATCCTTCGTTATCTAAAAGGAACCAAGGGACAATCTTTAATATTTAAAAAGTCAACATATCCTCTAAATTTATAAGGATTTTAAGATTCAGATTGGGGTAACTCTGAGGATAGAAAAGGTATAACGGGATACTGTTTTAGGCTGTCAAAGACTGAACCTACGATCTCTTCTAAAACTAAAAAATAACAAGTTGTTGCCCTTTCTACTTGTGAAGCAGAATGTGTGGCCCTCACCCATTCCGCGCAGGAGGCAATTTTTTTGAACAAACTTCTAAAATCTATTTTAAAACCAGATCTAAGTAAAAAACAAATTATAGTAATTCATTGTGACAACCAGAGTAGTATCTTATTAGCAAATAATTCTATGATTCATCAAAGGTTGAAGCATATTGATATCAGATATCATTTCATAAGGGATGAAATAAGTAAAAAAAATCTATTTCTCTTAGTTATGTAACATTTTCAATAAACCTATAAAAAGGATAAAATTTAAACATTTTATAGTCGAACTCTTTGGAATCCGATCATGAATAAATCTCTTTTCAGAAACCCAAAAAGCGAAGCATAAACAGTCGAAATCATACACAAAAAAATAATAGATTGTAAATTGTCGCGGCACGGCGTTAAACTGCGACCATTTTTATCTTACTAACCAAATTAACCAACTAATACCTAATAAAATGTTTCCAGATCTTGTTGAAGAAAATGGCTTCTTTTGCCAATATTGTGCCAATATATTAATGATTCTTTTTGACCAATAAGAATAAAGACAAATTCCCCAAAACAAACAAAAATACAAAAAAACAAGCAAAAACAAAAAAATGTAACTTTATTTGTTTATTTATTTGTTTATTTTTATTATTTTTATTTATTTATTTATTTTCCTTTTCTCAAGTAAAACCAAATTAAATCCGAAAGGATTTTTCGATTATATCAAAAAAGGGGGGGGGGTTAAAATGTTTTTGACTCCTAATGGAGTATGCCACCACTGATTTCGACGATCATTTTTATAATCACAGATTATAATAAACAACCAATCAGAAGCTCCCAAACTTAATATAAAAATTGTCGAATTTTGGATTCAATCAGTTAACCGTCGTCTTCGTCACGAAACTGCATTTGATTCTTCGCCACATCTTTGTTACTAGAAATTCCTTAACACTCAAGATCGGAACTGCACTGAATCTTCGCCGCCATCTTTGTTACTAGGAATTACTTAACACAAAGGATCGGAACTAACACGAAACTGCGAATAAAATATAAAAAAACTCGTAATTTCTCTTTTAAAAGTGGGTTATTTTCTTTATGGATTATACTTCCAAAATAAACTATTAAAGTTGTATAAAAAGTAATAGAAATATTTTTTTTTTTATTTAAAAAAAAAAACAGTAATGAAATTAATTGAATTTTACGAGCTCAGTATTTTTCGATTTTTAAACTTTAAAAATCTATCAAAATTTTTCTATTGATTCTCTTTTTACGATATTTTCAGGGTCAATGTGAAATTTTATGCTCTTTCCAATAAACCGAATATAATATTTTAGACAAACGTTTTTTTTTTAATTCACGCCCCCCCCTTTTGAAATGTCTATTAAAAGTAAATGATTAATTTACTCACCAAAGTTTTATATATCACAAATTGAAGATAAAAGATCAATAAATAATATATTCGAATTTAAAACAAAAAAGAAGCGTTTTTTTAGAAATTTACCTGTAAAGTCCAAAGTTTAAAACGTTTTTTTTTAAACACGTTGTTTTTTTTTTTTTTTTTTTTTTAATGAAATCTTGGTCCTCGCTCCTTCAATTGAAAAAAAAATTAGGGTTTAAATTACATTTTTCGAGTAGTTATAAGCTTTGAAAGACAGGGGGTCGAATTAATTCACCCCTCCCATTTTTAAATGTCTATTAAAAAGTAAATAATTAATTTACTCACCAAAGTGTTATATATCACAAATTGAAGATAAAAGATCAATAAATAATACATTCAAATTTAAAACAACAAAAAAGAAGTGTTTTTTAGAAATTCACTTGTAAAGTCCGAAGTTTAAAACCCTTTTTTTTAAATCACGTTGTTTTTTTTGTTTGTTTTTTAATGAAACCTGTGTCCTTGCTCCTTTAATTTAAAAAAAAATGATGGTTTGAATTACATTTTTCGATTAGTTATGAGCTTGGAAAGACAGGGGGTCGAATTATCCATTTCACGAAGTTTCTGACACACCTATCGCTTCCGTTGTCGAGGGGTAGACTTGCCGACTGTCAACACGACGGTTCTAGGTTGGATCCTAGGCTTGGGAGAGGTGTTAGTCTAGCGGCACTGATGGGTTGTGATACAACGAAACAGGACTGTATGTTGATGACTACAAATATATTTTAAAAAGACCCCCTCTTTGGGTTGAGCATTGTCGTAAATAATCTCACTCGCTGCTTAATATGCCTGAAAAATGCGGAGCTCGCGATTTGTTTACAAACAAGCGTTTAAGCGCTGTACAAGTAGCGGACGGGTGTTTATTTAAATAGACATTCGGACAGATTAGTTGCGGGCATCGCTTCCGTGGTCGAGGGGTGAACTGCCGACTATCAACACGACGGTTCTAGGTTCGATCCTAGACTTGGGAGATATGCTAGTCTAGCGGCTCTGATGAGTTGTGATACAACGAAACAGGACTGTATGTCGATGACTACAAATATATTTTATATATATATGTGTGTGTGTGTGTGTGTGTGTGTGTGTGTGTGTGTGTGCGTGTGCGTGTGCGTGGGCTAGAAATTTTCATTCTAAATGCTACAGAATTATGCAGAATATAGAAAATATGCATAAATAGAACTGACCGTAATAGTTAAATGAAACTAATCATCCACTAAGAAACCATAAAATGAATAAATTATTAATGAAAGCGTGTTTTTCAAAGGAATATACGAATTAGTTAACATTTATGAAGTCATTCGCATATATATATATATATATATATATATATATATATATATATATATATATATATATAGTCCTTGTCAAAATCATAAGACCACTTAAGAAAGTAAGCGTTTACGCATATTATCGAATTTTTAATCAAACAAATAGTTGAAACCATTGCCAAAAGGGAATATGATGGAATATGATGGAAAAAAAAAAAAATCTGCTTCATTCGAAACCTTAACCCTGATCTAATAATTATTTTTTAAAAAACAAACATTTTCAACTGGTCAAAATGATAAGACCACTTTAATAAAATCGGCTAGTTTTGAAAAAATGAATACGAAAAGCTTTCTGTTACTAAAAGCAACTTGTTAGTGGATAAAAAACATCTTACTAAATTATAAAGGGCAAAAGGGAAACCATTACCAGAGTTTGAGAGAGGAAGGATCTTTGAGCTTAATAGGGGTGGACTCTCCCATAGATCCATTGCAAACGAAGTGAATCGTAGCAAAACGGTCATCACAAATTTTTTAAGAAATCCAGATCAATATGGGCACTAAAAGAGTCCAGGTCGACCAAAAAAATAACCCCATCACTGGATCGCCGTATCAGATGAAGTTTTAAAAAAAACTCCAGTATGAGCTCAAGTCGATTGAAAAGCCAAACAGCAGCAGAATGTAGTCCTTAAACCATCAGAAGACATCTGAAAATGAAGGGTTTCAATCATTTAAAGCGACGTCTTCTTGAACAGCACAAAACTAACCGACTTAAATATGCCGTCAAATACCAGACTTGGGATGAAGAGAAGTGGGAAAATTTAATTTTCTCCACTGAGAAAAAGTACTCCACACTAACGTAATGTACTTGCAATAACCCTTATCCCTGGGTGGCTTCCGGGCCTTGATAAGTGGTGATCACTGTGTAAAAAGAAAAAAAAAGTTTAATCTAGATGGTCCAGATGGATTTCAACACTATTGGCATGATAAAAATTTGCCCAAAGAGACTTTTTCAACTCGGCATAGTTGAGGAGGGTCTTTAATGATCTGGGGTGCTTTCTCGTCAGCTGGGACCCTAAAGTTGCAAGTAGTGAAAGGCCGGCAAACATCATTGAAGTACATTTTAATGCTTGAAAATGCTTCTATCAGGAATGAAGGTCCACGTCTGCGTGGAAGAAATTGGATTTTCCAGCAAGACAACGCTGCGATACACACTACTCAACAAGCATGAGAATATTCTTCAAATAATATAGAATTGTTAGATCATCCAGCATGTTCTCCGAACCTCAATCCCATTGAAAATCTTTGGGGATGGATTGCAAAAGAAGTGTTCAAAGATGGAACCCAGTATGATTCGATAAAGGAACTTTCTGATTCAGTTTTCAGTACATGGGATAAAAAGAAATCAAGATTTCATTTTCTTCCATCATATTTTCCCTTTTGGCAATGGTTTCAACTATTTGTTTGATTAAAAATTCGATAATATGCGTAAACGCTTACTTTCTTAAGTGGTCTTATGATTTTGACCAGGGCTATATATATATATAATATGAGTATAATAAATATTCGTTTTAATCATTTTTAAATAGAAAAGGAAGGCTTTTAATATCAATGCAGCAAAATCTCAATATTTTAATAAATGCAGATTTCATATTTATTATTATAGAGTCAATACTCAATCGACTATCATATTGTGCCCGATATACAGTAATGATTTTGAAAGTTTAAAAAAATGATTTGGGTGTCATCGTCTAGAATTAAAACAAAAACATAATTCTCCAGTCTTATTGATTAGCCTCTAACTGACGCCGATACGTCCACGCCAATATAACGTATTTTAAGAAGAAGAAAAACAAGAAGAAGAAGAACCTTACGGCCAATCTCAACTGCGAGAAATATCGTTGAAATTTTAACATTTAGTTTTTAAATATTGTGATATCCGTCCATAGTGATCTACGCATGCAAGCTTAGGTGACCGAATTTCTATTTCAACTTTAACGTGCTCAACAATAACAACCGAGTTTCTTAAAGGGGCTGACATAATAATTACAATAATATATATTTTTTTAATACCTACAGACACTAGTCTTTTATCCTTTCGTGAATCATCAGTGTAGGGTGACACAATCACTACCGATCGGGATATATATATATATATATATATATATATATATATATATAAAACGTGCCTGTGAGCTAGAACGCTTTCCTCCCAAATGCTATGTAATTATGCACAATGTAGCAACTATGCATAAAAATAATTAAGCATAATAGTAAAACGAAACCAACCATCTAATAAAAATAATTAATTAATTAATTAATTAATTAATGATCGCTCGTTTGTCAAAGGAATATGCAGTCGCTCGCATATTCACGACTGAGTATATTAAGAAGTTCGTTTGAATAATTTTCAAATTGAAAAACTGCATTTTAATATCAATGTTAGATCAAAAAAAACCCTAAATTTTGAAGGTATACAAGATGAGATCAGATAGATAAATGTTACCAAAGGCAAGATAAGTTACTCTTTTACCGGCCTGGATAAGTTTTGTGGGATTTAATTTATTTTAAAGAGTATAATTACTATTAAACATGGAACTCTCTTCCGTTCGCCTATTTCCCACCTGATTACAACTTGGATGTCTTCAAGTCCAACATAAACAAGTTTCTGATGAACCGCTCGCTTAAGTAAGACACTTTATCAGATCTCCATTACTGACGATTGCTGCGATATTGTCCCATTGATTACTGTACACGCAATGACCTTTATCCCCGAGTGGCCTTTGGGCCTTGATAAGTGGTGACTTCCATGTTAAAAAAAAAAAAGTAGTCGCATTCTTAAGTTGGTATAAAAAACA
>NC_136491.1:137030493-137050493 GCF_053919585.1 Euprymna scolopes | reverse complement strand
CTACAGACACTAGTTTTTCACCCTTTCGGGAATCATCAGTGAAGGGTGATTCGGGAAATTCAAATCCGGCGACGAAGCCATCTCTGACTCCATTAGCAAAGAACAAACCTCGAAAAATATCGGTGAAATTTTAACATTTAGTTTTTAAACGTAGTAACATCCGGCCATAGTGATCTGGTGATTATAAAATCATGATTATTTTTTTTTTACATGGGGGTCACCACTTATCAAGGCCCGAAGGCCACTCAGGGATAAGGGTTATTGCGTGTACAATAATGAATGAGATAGTATTGTAGTAATCATTAGTATTGGGGGTTTTGATAGAGTGTCTTACTTAAGGGGGCGATTTGTCAGGAGTTTGTTTATGTTAGACTTGAAGACGTCCAAGTTGTAGTCAGGTGGGAAACAGGCAAGTGGCAGAGAGTTCTACTAGCGTGCAGTTCTAAGAAAGAAGCTTTGCTCATGGAATCTACGTTTGGATTTAGGCACAGATAAGGAGTGGGGAAAATTATTGGCAGTAGTTTCAGCCAGACGGGTGTTTCTCGTGAAAGATTGTGAGTGGAGGACGAGGGATTGGAGCTCAGACGAGCACCTGCCATGGAAATAACGATAAAAACAAAGACAGGTTCGCAACTTCTCTTCTGTGGGAGAGAGGTTGCAGGGATCTACGCATACGAGCTTATGTGACCGACTTTTTATTTCAACTTTAAATTGCTCAACAATAAAAACCGAGTTCCTTAAAAGGGCTGATATAATTTAATATTATTGAATATTATTACACGTTTTAGCGAAGATTTGCTTCACGTCATCTTGTTTGATACTTAACGACACTAACGACACCTAGCAGAAATATGGGATCAACAAGGGCAGACAATCGACTTTTTTTTTCTTAAATGTCGAAAACACTTTTTTATAATACAAATACAATATAATAAATTAACATAACGACTTCTTTCATGTTCGCTTATTAAAGTCTGTTTTCAAACGAAAAAAAGACCCCAGTGTTTTCGACATTCTCTTTATTAAAAGAAGTCAATTTATTTATTTATTAAATAAGTAAATTTATTATTTTGTATTTGTATTATAAAAAAAATGTGTTTTCGACATTTAAGAAAAAAAATAAAGAAAGTCGATTGTCTGCCCTTGTTGATCCCATATTTCCGCCAGGTGTCATTAGTGTTGTTAGGTCTCAAACAAGATGGCGTGAAGCAAATCTTCGCTAAAACGTGTAATAATATTTGATTTTCTTAAAAAAAAAACTACTTGATCGATTTACGTGATTTTTGGAATATGGCATCTTCATGCATATACGTAAAGAATATGACATCTTCATGCATATACGTAAAGATTTTTTTCAGATTTTTCTTGTAAAAATTTTTTTTCGTCCCATTTATAGACAAGCACCACTTTGAGCCAGTTACTTACAAAATCTTTGGGCGAAATGCACTTACTTTTATGGATCCCCCATTTGAATTTAATTATAAGTTCTCCTAATCGTCTAATCGACGATGAAATCGACGATGAGATTGGCGAAAAAATATGAACTCTCTAAAGATGGCGGGAGTTATTTGCCTTTAAAAATATTATTACGGTATCATTAATGGAAATTGAACAATTGATTAATTATAAAACTATTTATGCATGTTTCTTTTTTCTCAACTAAAATGTAAATTACTCGGCTCGAATTGCCAATTAAATTACGCACTTGATTTAGCAATGACTAAATAAGAACGGAGGAATCCACAAGGAGGTAAGTCCTTGTTTTTGTTTTTTTTTATCTCGGGTTATTTCCGGTAACAAGGGCAATAACTGGGTTAATTAATTCTTACTATTCATGCAATCAAATATGGTCATCTACAGAAGATATGGTACGCTCCAAGTGGGTGTTTTTTCTTTTCGTTTCCCTGATCAACGGAGTCATGTTGAGTTGTTTGAAATGGACAGATAAATAGTTTAATATTTATTACGTACACATTTAATAGCAATGCTGTTCACTATACAGAAAATAAAATCGTTATGAATGATTTAATAAAGTAAATAAATAAAAGATATAAACAAAATGAGTTTTAAAAAGTATCGAATATCGAAAGACTTTTGTTGAATATTTATAATTTTTGTTTATTTCTACTTGTAGTGTGTTGCCTTGGCATTCACATGAATCTAAACGATCGTCAGTAAATTTAACAAACAAGTTCTGACGTGAATTAAATTAATATTTATATTGCGTTACCATGTAATTTTTTTTTAAATACTTGTACTTCTTTAAGAGACGAACTTTGTTATCGTTTAAAAAAAAATTTGTTTATAAAAATTCTGTTACAAAAATAAGGTCGGTTTCGTCTTCTTCCCTCCCTCAGCGTTTCATACTTGATGAAAACACAAACAAAAGTGTCCGTTAGAAAAGTACGTATACAAGATGGCAGCCAAAGGATAATAAGAGAATAACATTCGTTAAAAATTAAAGAAAACAGCAGTAAATCTATGCTACTAAAACTCAGTGAATCTTCTACGTTAGTTTAGTTGTTTGGCCGACCTGCATAATGCATACACACTTATAAAGATATAGTAAGTTATGAAAATATATGGCAATTAAGATACACAAAATCTTTCGTGTTTCATTCCCATGAGGAATGCTCAGACTAAAAAGCATTTTAGCTTGATGATTCCTTACCGAGATAAAATCCGGTAACTTAATTGCCACATATTTTCATAACATGATATATATATATATATATATATATATATATATATATATATATATATATATATATATATATATATATATTAGGTTTGTGCAAAAATAATGTCATTTTTATCGGATATATATACGCCAGAAAACCTAATATATATATATATATATATATATATATATATATATATATATATATATATAGAGAGAGAGAGAGAGAGAGAGAGAGAGAGAGAGTAAATAGTTAATAAAACATGTTAAAAACACTTTGAAAAAAAAAGAGTTAAAAACATATTTAATCTGAAAAGGAAACACTTAATAAGTGGATAGTCTTTAATCCGCAGAATTTCGAAAAAATACTTTCCTTCTAATCAGAGGGTAGGAATTAGCAAAATGTGGGATCGGATTTTGCATACAAAAGTATTTGATGAAACTGCAAGTAAGTCAAAGATCTTACTTGATGACAAAAAGTAAAGCAGAGGGAATATGGTGAAGAAAAGCGTGATTACTGTGAATTGGATAGTCTGGTGAAAGGTAAATTATCCAATGACGGTAAAATCCAAAAATATAAATCCAAGAAAGTTAATTGAATTTCCATTCGCACAAGCAAAATCCAAGTAAATCACGTAATTGGAAGATGGCCCAAAATAATCCAAAAGGCTGAAATCCATGGAATAATTCACAAATATGTACAAGGAAAAGGAGGAAAAATTCCAATAATATTAATAAAAGAAAAATAAGATATGCGTTTGCCACGGCTGCCGAGACAAAATGTAATTAAGAAAGATCAGTGAAGAAGAAGAGAAAAAAATCAGTGAAGAAGAAGAGAAAAAAAATAAATGGTGATAGAATTAAATATAAAATAGAAAAGCAAATGTCAAAATGACCCAGACAAATTATGTTAAATGGCGCGAAAAATATAGGGAAAAATAATAGGTCAACTGAAATGTATAGGTTATTACTTAAGAAAATGTCAGCAAGAGTTGTTAAAATACACTAAATGGAATAAATCAATTAATTAATTAATTAATAAAAAATAAAAAATAAAATAAACAAAATAAAAAGATTCTAAGGGGAGAGGATGGCCAGTATCTGCAAATTCCGGATAATGCAAGTAAATATGTAAGTAAATGCATATAGTAAAATATAAGTAAATATACATACAGGATATGAAGGTGTGGGTAGATTGATATATTAGATAGATAGGAATATTTAAAGACTAAAACGGAAATTGCAGATAAAAAACCGGCAAAGCAAAGAAGAAATAAAACATTAAAATAAAGGATTATTAAGTTATAAAGTATTAAGAAAGTATGTAGAAAAGCGATAATGTTAAAGAAAAATTATATATCTATCTGAAAGGTTAAAGTAATAACTATGTAATTTTAAAATTACCATAATTAAATTTGGACTAATGTTTACAGAAAGAGATCAGTTCGTTTTTAGAATTTATTATATTGTTACTTTGAGAGGAATAATTATAGTTATAGCTTCGGTTGTGCAGAGGCGACATGACTTGGAGCCTGGAGTATGAGACTTAACTTTTTTATGATAGTCAATTTGATTTAGAAGGGGTAATATTAGAGCTAAGTTTTTAATTAACGTGGTTAGAGAAGTTCCTTGGTTATTATTAGAATTATGGTTGTTAAAAGAAGAAATGCGGTTTGATATTCTTTTCTTAATTAATGTTGAAGTAGCGCCGATATATGTATGTACTTTATTAAAAGCTCGGGGTCTGATATTAATATTAATTTGCTGATTTGTATTAGTTAAATAGTTTGAATTTTGTTCATAGTGTTCAACAAAGGGTGGGGCCATGATTGTACAAGGACTATTTTGGGGGGGAGATAATGAGTGTTGTTAGTGTTAGGATGGCTGTTAGGGGATATATTATTATTATTATTATTATTATTATTATTATTATTATTATTATTATTATTATTATTATTATCATCACCATCATTATTATTCTTGCTTGTTATATGATTGTAGATGGAGGGGCTGCTCGAGTGGTATATTGGATTAGTAACTATATCAGATGGAGGATGGGAAGTACGATAACTTGAAGACGAAATATTAGTGTCTGTTATGGGAGGATTGCGTGGGAGCTCAGTAATTGTGCATGAATATATAACATCTTTATGAATGCAATCATTATTGAGTGGACAAAGATGTTTGTTATTACAATTACAGTTAGTTTTGGGTTTAATTGGGAAAGGGATTTTGTGGGCTGATTTAATTTTTTTGTTATTAGATGTTAAGATTCTTTGTGCTAAATTAGGCATTGTTAAATAAGAAATCTTGATTGAGTTTTTATTGAAAATAGAACTATATCTGTGTGAGTATTTGAAAGAGTTTTGTACAATGTTGAAGAATTCCTTAGGTATATTAGTCTTGACATTTAGGCTAAATGGAGGATTAAACCAAATATTTTTCTTTCTCCTGATGTGATTAGGTGGGTTAGAGGTGTTTACGATTAGTATTTTGGTTTTAGTATATATATATATATATATATATATATATATATATATATATATATATATATATATATATATATATAGACAAATATTATTGAATAGCACGGAATTATTCTGTTTTACAATTTTCCTTTTTATCTTCTCCAATCTCCGAATAGTCCTTTTTGTGTTTTTCTCGAAATTGTATATGTTGGATCCAGAATCGCGAGCGCTTTCGACAGAAGTACTTCTATCATCCTCAGGCATATTGTGGAAATAAATGTAGGGATTGTTTTATTTTAATTTACTTATATATATATATATTAATTAATTTTTGGTATGGTTCTTGGCATTACCCAAAGACGCTATCGTTGGCCAAAATGGCCGCTGCTAAAGCCAGGAACTACGCCACAACTGTTTAATAACATTCATGTTACTAAATGAATATGGTCGAATGAATCCACCGAAATATCTTGTTCCAGTTTTAAAGCATTTATTTGTGTCGTTATTTCTACTACCATGGTGCCTTGTTTATTTGATATCAACTAAGTTTCAGTATTAGTTTATTTGCAAAGATACATCATATGAACCGTTTACAACTCGCCACACTTTGTTTTTAAAGAAAATATATTTACATTTTGTTTCCGATCTATGACACCAATCTCTTTGGTTTGACATAAATTTAAACCTTGATTCCAGTAAAGCAACTGGCCCTGACAACATTCCACTTACAGTGCTCAAAAAGCAGAACTAGTGTCCATACTTACAACGCTGAGTTGTCTTCAGAAGAATTGCTTTACAACACTCTGGAAAATCTCATCAGTATACCCTGTATTTAAGAATTCAGGTGATCGGTCATCTCCCTTTCTGTTCAGACCTATAAGTCACCTGTGCGTCATGAGTAAGTTACCTCAAATTCCCTCCTTTTTTTTTCTTGTTCAGTTTTTCTTTCCTTTCTTTGTTTTTTTTTTCTTTTTCTTTTTCTCATCAAACGTCACCAAACACATCCAAAAAGAAGTTTGACATTTTCTTTTATCTCTTTTCTTCTTATGTTTACACTTACAATTGTAAACCTCCAAAAAAGGTCATCAATCGTTTACGAAAATATAGAATTACTAAAATATCACCACGATTTTAGTATATCCGCTTTTTGTTCGTTCGGTTGTTCGTCTATCCGCCCTTTTCTCTATAACTACGCCTTGGAATTTTTTGAAATTTTGCACAAACATTAAACATTATATGAATAAAAAAGTAACTGAACGGATTTTCCGGGGAAACTCCGGTTGTCCCCCCCCCCCTCAAGGGTGCCTTTTGGGTTAAAGTAGCTAAAACTGACATTTTTTGTGCTTATTAATAAAAATTGATGCCTTGGATTTTTATAACACTTTCTGAAAATTTGTATCTAACTGATTTTTATATAACTTTGTTTGTCTATACTTCGCGATAACTCTTGGGTGCCTCAGGGGCTCTGTTAGGGCTAATAAAAACACTCCATTTTGGGACTATTTTATTCATATTTGTCCAAAATTTTCTGTGAATGTCTATTTAGCAGTTTTGCATGGTGCTGAACTCCAATTTAAATATGTTAAGGCCTTGGGGACTTTTGGAGCTAAATGAGAGGGGTGATGGACTTAGTTACTTCTTTTTTTGCATGGCACAGAACTCAAATTTACATATGTTAAGGCCTAAAACTGCACCGTTTTTATATATATATATATATATATATATATATATATATATAATGATTTGACTTCCCCTGGGGAATTTTGAGGCTAAATGGGGTAGTTGGCAGCAAATGCTGAACTTAGTCATTTTTATGCCTCGTTCATGTGCACTCATGGGGGGGGGGAACTGCATGCTTCTCTTGTTCTACTCATCTCTACAATTATTTCGAATTATATAAAAAAAACTTATACATGTTGTTTATTTGTTTTCGTTTGCGATACTTTTTAGATGGATTCAATTATTTATACGAAAGTAAATTTTTACCTAAATGCGAGTTGGAAATAAGAAACAAAAATATCATATTCCAAAAATCACGTAAATTTTATATAAAAAAGGTCATGTTTTACGATTTTAGTGATTACTTGTATATCGTAAACCTTACAACGCTGATATTTTGTTCTAGGTAGTTCTCATTTGATTGTCTCTATTTATTAAATATGGCGGATCAAAACACACCGTTCTCGCTTCTTTATAAAATTTGATTTCCTTGGTTAAAGAAAAATTAACTACCTGATCAATTTATTTGATTTTTGGAATATCACATTACGTTACATCATAAAGATTTTTCTGTATTTTTATTGGAGGGTGGGGGGTAAGGTTGAATTCTGGACTTGCACCAAAAAATGTTCTGTCCAGTGAATTAATTTTACCCGTCCTTGGACTGGTATTGTTCCAGCTAAGCATAAGTAGTTGTATGCATATGAATAGTCAACTTAGCGTGCCCAGTTATTTCATAAATCACGAAATTATTCATTAGGCTAATCCTAGGAACATGCAAAATTAATAGCCGATGCTCAAAATGTATAAACATTTTGACCCTTTCCTTTATTCACCAAAAATCAGAAAATTAACCAATTTTAATGAAATTTTCAGTATTTATCAAATAATGGTCACAGAATATAATGAACACATTATTTTTATTTGAATGTTAGTGGAAATGTATCCTTTTTGTTTAAACAAAAAACACTTCTACTAAAATTATAGTTTTCAGTAGTAAAAAAAAAATGCATTGGTTTATTTTTGCATTTTTTTTAAAAATAAAGCATCGTAAATTGTAACAATTAAAAAAATAATAATTTTGACAGGAAAATTATTGAAAAAGCCCCTAAAATTTGTATTAATGAATTCGATATAACTAAAAGAACAATTAATTTCTCGCACTACCGATATAATCATTGAATTAAGCATTGTTTAATATTTTCACACAAAAAAAATTATGATTGCAAAAAATATTTCTATTTTTTTTTTTTTATTACAGGTTTCGAATATTTTTCTTGCTTGCATGAATGTGAAACTTTCGGCGTAACATAATTTTTATATAATCTTGAAAAATAAAACTTTTTTTTTTAATTCTAAAGCAGGAACATAGAAAAATAATTAAATTAAATATTGGTAAAAATTAGACAAACGTTCACTATAGGAATGTACGGATGCACGACTAGGAGAGAAAAAAAGAAAAACAGCACCCCCTACCGCCTTTTAACTACCTGACATTTCCAGACAGCTTTTCGACTTACTGAAATTTTAGGCTTCCGTGTAATCTATGTGACGAGGACTTTGTTTTCTTTCGGTTTAACGAATCGAGAATCTCTCACTGGGGGGGGGGGGCTGGGTACTAATTAAGCTATTTTTTGTACAAACAAGGTGTGTGTGTTTTTTTTAATTATTTAATTCAATATTTTAGGACTTTACTCCTAATACTAATTATCTTTGAAATAGACCCCAAAAACTAATGTTTATCTTTCAAAGGATTTTTTACAATGAATTTAACTTCAAAATTTAGCTGAATTATTTAATTAATTGTAATTCATTATTGAGATGAGTATTATTTATTCATTTATTTATTGCGGACTATTATCCTTATCTTCATTTTTTTAAGTTGTTGTTTCACGACGTTTCGGCCAACTATTCCTCTGCCCTTCGTCAGGTGATAACTGCGGTTACCACCTGACGAAGGCCAGAGGGATAATTGACGGAAACGTCGTAAAACAACAACTAAAAAAAATAAAATAAAAACAAAATAAAAGACGATGATATTAGGTGAATTGGTTAGCTCGCCGCGAAAACATTTTTCATAACTTTTTTTTCTCGTGTACAAATATTTTTTTCCTTTTGGAAATTAACTTTATTCTTTAATCTTTCAAATACGATGAAAAAGTAGTCGAAAACATGCAAAAAAATATGATAAATCGGATTTCAAAACTATGTCCCCCCCCATCTTTATTCCACCATTTTTGTTCGTACCTAGCTAATCCAGAAATTCCAGTATTTTACGAAATCCTTTACACACAGAACTTTGAAGAAAAATGTTACTTAAAAACAAAATCATTCATATTATTTTGATTCTTCGGACTACTGTTCTAATCTTAAGTGTGATTTTAACAACGTGTCGACCGATATAATCTGCGACCTTCTTCACGTGTATCTTGTCACACATGAGGAAACTTTCTATCAAACTTGGGAATCTGCACAGAATTTCGAACGGAACCCTTTATTTAATCTCCGGAGGTAGCATGATCTTGTTCCGTTAGCCATGACCAGGTAGAAGTCCTAAGTAATTCTAAATTGTATTTTTGAACGTAGCCCGCACTAAGGATTGAACCTTGAACCTCCAGAAGAGTGTAACTTACAACTCAATTTTACCAAGTACCTTATCCACTATGCTTTGTGTCCGAAAGAACCATTTAAAATTCCATATAGATTCCCGAGTTCGACAAAGATTCCCGCGTTCGCAAGATACACGAGAAGGAGGTCGAAGGTTACATCGACTGAAACGTTGTTAAAATAACACTCAAGATGAGAACAGAAGTCCAAAGAATCCAAATAATATGAATAATCAATCCTCATCTCAAAAAAAAAAAAACAACCCTTTTTTATAAAAGATTTCGTCCCCTTCGTAGAAATGGTCTTTTCAGAGAAAAAATATCCAAGAAAAATGTTACTTTAAAACAAAAGGGTTCTTATCCAGAATTCAACATAATTAAAAATAAATAAAAATTGAGAAAAATCTTTTGGATGCCGTATCCATCAACAATCGCGTAAATTGGTCAAATAATTTTTTGAAGGGAAAATCATTGTCTGCGATTTTTAGCGATTAATGGTAATTCGTAGCCATCACAAGGCTGATTTTGATCTCTATTTCTGTCTCGGTAATTCGAATTGAGATGTTTCCCTTTATTTATTTATTTATTTATTTATTAAATATGGCGGGACGAGACACACTGTCCTTGCTTTCTTATAAAATTTAACTGTTTTTTTTTTAGAGAAAAAAAATAAAATACTTAACCAATTTATATGATTTTTAGAATATAACATTTGCATTCCGTGACGGGTACGTACATTATTACCTCCTCCTTAACAACTCCAGAAATAGAGATCAAAATCAGTCTTGTTGTGGCTACAATTAATAGTAAATGGCTAAACAACTGTAAAAAAAAAAAAAAATTCTATACAAAAAAAACTACTTGATCAGTTGACGTGATTTTTAGAATATGACATTTTTGTTCCGTGATGTGATTATACAGATTTTGGGGGTTTTTTTGTTTGTTTTTTTTAATTAGGTTGAACTACACAAAAATCAACAAACTTCTGTTTAAAAATATAAACTCCTTCGTAGAAGTAACACGGATAGAAAAGAAAAGAAAAGGGAAAAAAATACTTACTGTCGAATACTGAACGTCAATAAAAACAAAATCGCAAAGCAATAAGAAAAATTGCAGAGAAAAATCCTCATTTAAAAAATTACAGTTGCTTGTATGAGCAAAGAACTTCCCTGCAAGAAAGTCAGTCGAATTGTAATTTATTCAATCATACAACTCTGTTTGAATCGTCTATTTTCTTTTTACGAGTCATGACCTGAATGCAATTTGAAATAAACCCATGTCATGTAATCGGTCATGATCAGCTCCCCTTGACACTAGCTTTGTTCTGTGCAATTTGTATTCGTCGATTGTGACACATCTGTTTACGTTAGTTTTTAACCGTCGCAAAGAAGACATACAAATTGTATCTTCCGTTACCGAGTGGTTGTCAAGTTTTGCAATTTCTTTTTTTCAATTCCATTCAGTCACATCATACTCTCTTTCTAATCTTATGTTTTGGCCTCCTTCTAGTCTTGAGAGGCAATGAATATCCCTATGTAAGGGTGCCTGCACAAAGGATTAATAAGGAAGCAAAAGTTGCGCAATCTCCAATCATATCTCCCTTGAATAATTATTACTTAAGTCCATTAGCAAGGAGAAGTCTAAAATGACTAGAGCAAAGCCGGAATAAGCAGATAAAAACTGGTGTTTATGCGATCGGTTCAACAGTTATATAACGTAAATATGATTTATTAACTTTTTTAATTTTTTTATTTTGGTATGATGCATAGCTGTTGAAGTTGACCTCTTGATTAAAGTGTTCGGATTTGGGTTTAAAGTGACTTGTGTTCAGGGGTTCGAATCGTGCGGCCAGCTGAACAGTTATATTATATTAGGATGAAATGTATGTAAATAGTCCTTTAATGGACATGATATAAGTCATCTAGCCAAATAGACATGATATAAGTCATCTAGCCAAATAGACATGATATAAGTCATCTAACCAAATAGACATGATATAAGTCATCTAGCCAAATAGACATGATATAAGTCATCTAACCAAATAGACATGATATAAGTCATCTAACCAAATAGACATGATATAAGTCATCTAGCCAAATAGACATGATATAAGTCATCTAACCAAATAGACATGATATAAGTCATCTAACCAAATAGACATGATATAAGTCATCTAGCCAAATAGACATGATATAAGTCATCTAGCCAAATAGACATGATATAAGTCATCTAACCAAATAGACATGATATAAGTCATCTAACCAAATAGACATGATATAAGTCATCTAGCCAAATAGACATGATATGAATCATCTAGCCAAATAGACATGATATAAGTCATCTAGCCAAATAGACATGATATAAGTCATCTAACCAAATAGACATGATATAAGTCATCTAGCCAAATAGACATGATATGAATCATCTAGCCAAATAGACATGATATAAGTCATCTAACCAAAAAGACATGATATAAGTCATCTAACCAAATAGACATGATATAAGTCATCTAGCCAAATAGACATGATATAAGTCATCTAGCCAAATAGACATTATATAAGTCATCTAACCAAATAGACATGATATAAGTCATCTAACCAAATAGACATGATATAAGTCATCTAGCCAAATAGACATGATATGAATAATCTAGCCAAATAGACATGATATAAGTCATCTAACCAAATAGACATGATATAAGTCATCTAGCCAAATAGACATGATATAAGTCATCTAGCCAAATAGACATGATATAAGTCATCTAGCCAAATAGACATGATATAAGTCATCTAACCAAATAGACATGATATAAGTCATCTAACCAAATAGACATGATATAAGTACTCTAACCAAATAGACATGATATAAGTCATCTAGCCAAATAGACATGATATAAGTCATCTAACCAAATAGACATGATATAAGTCATCTAGCCAAATAGACATGATATAAGCCATCTAGCCAAATAGACATTATATAAGTCATCTAACCAAATAGACATGATATAAGCCATCTAGCCAAATAGACATAAGTCATCTAGCCAAATAGACATGATATAAGTCATCTAACCAAATAGACATAATATAAGCCATCTAGCCAAATAGACATGATATAAATCATCTAGCCAAATAGACATGATATAAGTCATCTAACCAAATAGACATGATATAAGCCATTTAGCCAAATAGACATGATATAAGTCATCTAACCAAATAGACATGATATGAATCATCTAGCCAAATAGACATGATATAAGTCATCTAGCCAAATAGACATGATATAAGTCATCTAGCCAAATAGACATGATATAAGCCATCTAGCCAAATAGACATGATATAAGTCATCTAACCAAATAGACATGATATAAGCCATCTAGCCAAATAGACATGATATAAGTCATCTAACCAAATAGACATGATATAAGTAATCTAACCAAATAGACATGATATAAGCCATCTAGCCAAATAGACATGATATAAGTCATCTAACCAAATAGACATGATATAAGCCATCTAGCCAAATAGACATGATATAAGTCATCTAACCAAATAGACATGATATAAGTCATCTAACCAAATAGACATGATATAAGTCATCTAACCAACTATAAATGCGATGTTCCTATTCACGTGATCTGCTGAACACTGTAAAGACGGTTGACTATGTTGCGCGACTTATGTGATATAAATTGGATTTATTTTCAGGTATGTCGCATATATATATATAGTTTTGATCTCATTACTTTCTATTAGGTTAAATATAATAATCGATAGAGAATTGGCTTTATGAGAATAAGTATGTAATCTGCATGAATTAAAATATATTTAAGCGTATCTTACGATCGAGCAAAGCCGGACAACCTCCTAGTATATATATATAAATGGATAGTGTTAAAAGGCCATCATCCAACGTATATGTAAATTAATAATTTAAAAAAATATATATATATAATTTCTCTCTCTATGTATATATATATATATATATATATATATATATATATATATATATATATATATATATACATACATAGAGAGAGAGGGAGAGAGAGATAACAAGGTAGCTACATTCAAATTCCAAATTTTATTAATCTTATTTCTTATTTCTTTCAACATTACAAACATTCAATATATTTTTACAGCAGCTGTTTCGTTACGTTGAACCAATCAGATTTAATTGCTCCTCTTAACCATGTAGGATTGATAAGTTTACTTTGCGTACTCATGTTTTGCAGGCCTCGAAGTGGATAGAAGTGTTGAGTCTCCACAGTTCTATGTGAACATTGTTTGAAAATAACGGTTTCAATCCTACTCAAAGCAGACCTGAGGTTTAGTTGGTCAAAACGAGGTTAGATAACAACAACTATGGAAGGCAGTAATTACTGGGGATACAGTTACAAGACTCAGCATTCCTTTCCTGTCACGGTTAATGACCTGAAGAAGGCCAGAAGATGAGTTGGCCGTAACGTTGTGAAACAACAACTATAAAAATGCTGATAACAGTTCATAAAAGAATGAGTACATAAATTATGAAACCTCATCTCAAAGGATTCCAAAAATAATAAAAATAATATGTAATAATATATAAGTTTGCTTTGTTAAAAACATATTCTTTGTTAGCATGGAGAAGAGATTGAACATTTTCCTGCAGAAGGGCTTGCCAATAATTCTGGGTATTGCTTCAAGTGAAAATAATTGTTCTTCATCAGGAGTATGACAAGACTATAATTGGTAAAATTGTGTCGAATGTTATTCAAATTGAATTTGTTAAAAAAAAAATCCGTTGAACATATCAGGAAAGAACGAACAAAGATAAAACGACCTTCAGTCTGCAGTAGAGTGGGTCCATAGACGGATGGTGACGTTTAATACTAAAACTGGGCTTCTTTTCTTTAACAACCACAAAAACATTTTTCAATGAACGATTGCCAAGACAAATAATACCTTACCTGAAAACTCGTTCTTCAAATTCCTCGCCGTAACATTCCCAGGCAACATAAATTGGAACACATTGGAATACATTGAGGATATTGCCAAGACTGTTGTAAAGAATGTGGGCTCACTCTGATATGCCAGGATCCAAGAAAGAGTCTTAAATCTAATAAAAACCCGTACTATAGATCAAGCTCCAGCCTCTGCCCCATCACTGCAATACCGTATCGCTGTGCCTGTTTTACAAGTACTTTAAATAAAATGTGCTCTGATCACTTTATAGCACTTGTGCACCCCCTCAGCGTACATACTCCCGACTAACAAGACAGGCAGCAAAATCGCACCCCTTAACTATTGAGGTCCCTAGATTCCAGAAAAACTTCTACAGTTTCTTCCCTTGGACTGCTAGACTTTGAAATTCCCTCTCTATTTCCTGCACCCTGAGTGTGCTAACCATGAAGAAGTTTAAATGTGATGTGAACAGACATCTGGCTGCTCAACTCTCCATAGTCCCTTGTTAGACACGATCTCAAATTGCACTCCCTTACGTCCAAGCGACAATGTGCCTAGTTTGAGTGGAAAAATATAAAAAATATCACCATTGGCAGAAATATTTTCCTCTTTCTCTGCACACACACACACACACACACACACACACACACACACACACACACACACACACACACATATATATATATATATATATATATATGGGGGGGATACAGAAAATTGTTATTAATACCTGTCAGATTGAAGACGACAGATTTGTATTTTTTAAATTACTGTTTCGACTTGGCGAGCAAGTTTTTGAATCTTTGGTGGTAATTTGTACAGCATGGCTCTGAGACTTCTTTCATCGACCATCTCGATAATCACACACACACACACGGACACACACACGCGCGCGCACACAGAGGCAGAAAACAGACAGACAAACATAGCCAAACTGTTAGAACTTCTTCAGCCATTATGGTTACATGAACGACAAAAACTGACTCATTTTTAGTGTGAGGCGCGATGGATTAACAAGAGGATATATAATTGCTATAACGAATGCAATCGGGTTGTACATGAAGTTATGTAAATCTTCAACAAGCATTACAATAGGCGCCAATGGTAATGTGAAAAATTGATTTCAGCTTGTTAAGTGAAGCAGAACAGACGTCGAAAAATGACCCTGAATTTCATTCTTTAGCACAATCGAAGTGAGGTAGTCGCATTTGCAACTGACTCATAGGGTTGGGTTGTTATGGCAAGCGTGCAGGTAGCTGATAAAAATTAACGAAGACTAAAATTAAGAATATAAAATCAATCTTTTGGGTTTGGAAAGAGAGAGAGAGAGAGAGAGAGAGAGACGGATAACGTAACGATAATAATAATAATAATAATAATAATAATAATAATAATAATAATAATAATAATCGGAAAAAATCTATCGTGATGCTCTAATCATGAGTTGTAGAAATTCGTTTATAATAAAACCTTCCATCTTGAGTAATGTATGCTGATGAAACCACCTTCTATTCTGATATTGTTTCTTGTCCATCTACCTCGGATCAGTTGAAATATGCAGCTGATCAAGATCTAGACGTTTACCTTGATTCAGTTGTGGATTAGTGTAAGAAATGGTTTGTTTCGTTTAATATTGTTAAGATTCAGCTTGTATCTTTCAATCGTACACGTGTCCCTTTTCTTCCTGAGATTCTTACGAATGGCTCTGCTTTCGACGAAAAATCTTTCTCATCAAATCTGTTTTGAAGTTCATATATTGGATCCATAGTTCTTTCTGCTTATCGAAGAAACACTTTCTCACACTTGGGGACTGTTCTTTATCGGTACAAATCTATGCATGAAATACTGTTGTCATATTTATGCTGGTAAATCTATGTTCCATTCTACGGTTCTTGATAAAGTTTAATTGACCTCACTCTTTCTTCTTCGCTGCAACCTCTCACACATACACGCACACACACGCACACACACAAATGTGATATTACTAGTCTTAGTCTTTTTTATAAATAATATCATGACACGTGCTCTTTAGAATAATCCGATCTATTCCCTGCTTCTTTTGTTTCAGCTCGTTTGACTCCTTGGTCTAGTGATCTTCATCAATTCGCTGTTTTAATATCCCATTGTAATACTGTTTTCTATTCCAGTAGCTTCTTTTCAAGCACTGCAAGGTTGTGGAACTCTCGTCCTGCTCACTATTTTCCTTCTACCTACAACCTTGGTCTTTGCAAGACTAATGTCAATACGCATATCCTGTTTTTGCGATAATCATCTTTCGTTCTTGTTAGTTCTTTATACCAAGTGATTTATACCGGGTGACTTCCGTAAGAAAATACATCAATAAACGGTAAAATATTCATGACATTTGTCTTCTCCGGAAGAGTCTTGATCATAATATGTCTTCCAGCTGGTCGATTATCTTGCAGGTGCTTAGTGTCGTTGTGATTCATATCCAACCAGCAACAAAAGTCGGTGTTTAACAACTGAACAACTATCAATAAGCATTGTTGTTTCGGTTTAACATTGTTGTTCGATTCAGTCAGTTCAGTTACAAATAAATTCTTTTTCCAAATAAAACAAAAATAATTTTAAAACGATTAACAGAGTTTTTTTTTTCTTTCAACGTTAAAATCTTCCTCTTTTTTTTTTTTTACTGGCAAAATAGTTTAGAAGAATCAACTGCTTGTATTATACACAGAGGTCACGCTTTAGATGCATCCCGTTTCCATCTCCTGGAATATTTTCACCGGAAATCTTAGATTTTTTTCTTTGTACGTGGTCACTATTCGACCACCCAGAAGCTAACAACACTAGATATCCACTAGAGATAACGGTTAGATCGTATACATTCAGATGATTTCAGACATTACTTTTCTCAAGTGAGTTATTCTGCCTGAATCCCGTTAAATAAGCCACTTATTTTATTTCAACATAATGTCCGGCCTTGCCCGGAGAAATACGACTCTCTCTCTCTCTCTCTCTCTCTCTCTCTCTCTCTCTCTCTCTCTCTCTCTCTCTCTTTCGCTCTCTCTCTCTCTCTCTCGCTCTCTCTCTCTCTCTCTCTTTCCAGATTTCCTTGTCTTCCATCAGTTGCTTTAGATCTTCAGGATCACAGTTGGTGTCATGTGCAATTTGCTGAATGTACGTAGATCTAGGTTGTCCTATGCTCGTGCGCCCGTGCTATGGAGTCCACAACAATACATTTCTCACCAGCTCTTACCTGCTCCTCTCGCAGTGACCGGCAAATCGTAGATGTCGCTCCCTGATGATAGTAGATGTGCCAAGTAGATTGCCATAAAGCTGTTTGCCAAGATATATTTAACACTGCTTTCTTTCCAATGTTTTGGTGAATGTCCAGGTTGTAATGCTATAAACAAAGACAGACTCCACCACTGTTCTGAAGAACTGCTTTTTAAGTTCGTCAGTTAGCCTTAAGGTCCATACTAACTGTAGCTTATCCAATGTAGCCCATGCTTTTGAGCTGCGAATTTCGATATCTCTCTCCGTGGAACCTATGTTGCTACCCAGGTACATAAACTCAATGACTTCTTTCAGTGTTGTTCCATCTAGACCTTTGATCTTCCCCTCCGCATTGAAAGGATTCTAATCAAACTACTACTACTACTACTACTACTACTGCTGCTGCTGCTGCTACTACTACTACTACTACTACTACTACACATCCACAGAAATTGTGGCATATTAAAGTATGTTGTTTGTAAGTATGATATATATGTAACCAAATTGTTTGATTTTTACAATTGGGTAGGTAAAATAACATCCCGTATTTACATTTCGTTTGGAATTTTATTTTTGACGCGAATGAACAACAAACGCCTGCATTATTTCAACTCTGGCAAACTCAGAACTCTTTCTGTCAAATTCGGGAATCCGCACAGAATTTCGAACGGAACCCTTTATTTACTCCGCGGCGAGGGGGGGGGGGTTAACAAAGATACCAGAGTTCGACAAAATACACCTGAAGAAGGTCGGAAGTTTCATCGACCGAAACGTTGTGAAAATAACATTCAAGATGAGAACAGTATTTAGAAGCATCAAAATAATACGAATAATCAATCCTCATCTAAAAAAATTCAAGAAAATAATAAAAATAAATTATATAAAATAAAATAAATTTAGCATTTTTTTCTTTTTTTTTTTGTGAAAACAATCGATTAAAGTAGCAATGGGAAAATCACGCACCTAAACATTTTGTTACTGAATTTTTGTTTTAATTATTCAAATTAATGTCCATTAACAAAACTAAAAGTGGGACTCACACTTCATGTCTGCATTTTTATCGTAGAATTTCTTATTTCTTATGATTATTATCGACTGTATTTTTTTCTCGGTTGCCTACACTGAGAATTGAACCTTCAACCTTCAGGAGAATATCACTTTTTACAATTGATTCTTTCCAAGTATTTTACTCCACAGGTTTTTCTCAGTGTGAGCAACCGAAAAATACAATTACGAATTACTTAGAACCTCTATCCGATCATGGCTGACGGGTCGAGAGCATGCTATCCCATAAAGTAAAAAAAAAAAAGGATTGCGTTCGAAATTCCGCCCGAATTCCCGAGTTCGAGAAGATACACCTTAAGAAGGTCGGAGGTTGCATCGACTGAAACAATGTAAAAATGGCACTCAAGATGAGCACAGTTGTCGGATCAATCCAAATAATTTTTGAAAAAAACATTTCATTGTAAAAACTAAAAAAAAAAAACATAATTTTAATGCAAAATATTTTTGTTTAGACATTTCAAAATAAAGACGGTGTTTTTGTGTAAACTTAAATAAAAGCATTTCAATGCAAAGATTACATTTTTTTTAAGATATTAAAATAAAATTTAAATAAAGGCTGTTTTTATATAAACAATGTCAAAGTAAAGACTAAAAAATATTTTTTGATTGTAACATGTTTTATTAAAAACAAAACAATTCCGAAAAAGAAGCATTTCAAAGTAAAGACTAGATTTTTATGTGGAGTTTTAAAACTGAACTCGAATTACGTGGTCTGCTGGGACGCCAAAATCTAGAATTTGTAAGTTTATTTCCTTCTAATTAATTATTATCATGTCCGGTCTCCTTGCTTGAGAGAGTTTTTACTTTCATGTCTTTTGTGGTTTTCGTTTTCCAGTACTCTTTCTGGTTTGTATCTATACTATTTGTCTGCATGTTCGAATTGTAGTCGTTTGCAAAGTTTTCAGTGTACTGCTCTCCCCATGCAGTCACGTCTGTTCTTGTAATCTTTGGGGGTTAGTTTGCTGCATTCATTTATTACATGGTTTACCATTTCGTCTCTTTGTCCATAGAGTCTACATTTAGTGTTTTCCTGTGTTTTATCAATTGTAGCTTTAATATGGTTAGTTCTAACTGTATTGTTCTGTGCAGTTGTCAGTAAAGATACTATTTTTCTGTTCATGTGCCTTTTTTTAGCCATGTTCATGTGTTTTCCATATTCTTTTTTCTTGTCATTTTTGAGTCGTCCATGTAGCTCTTTCTCTTCCCACTTTTTTTCTTTTATTTTGTCTGGTTTCATCGTTTTCTGTATTGATCTACTTGATAATGTCTTTCGCTGCCGTGA
>NC_136491.1:137012993-137025493 GCF_053919585.1 Euprymna scolopes | reverse complement strand
CTTAATAAATCCAACTCCAGTAAGACTAACCACAGCTAATGGACAAAATATTGAAGTATTTGGTGAAGCTTTAGTCGAAATTAGTATCTACGCTTTACGCCGCACATATTCTTGGACTTTTGTCATTGCCAATATTGTAAATCCTCTTCTCAGCTTAGACTTCTAATTACATTTCGGAATACTAATTGATTGTAAAAATAAATTGATAATTGATTCAAACACCAAGTTTGCTCAACAAGTATCCATTATCAATCAAGTCAATCAGAAAGTATATACTAATAATATTAAAGATCAACATCCCGAAATCCAATCCCTACTGAGAGAATTTAATTCTCTAATTCTACCAAGAGCGAAAGATGATGTCAATGACAACTCAAAAGGGAAGCATCACATCGACACAGGAGACAATAAGCCAACCTTTTGTAAAGTTCGTCAACTGTCTAAGGAAAAATTTGATGCTGCTAAAAAAGAATTCACAACTTTATTACAATCAGGAATTATTAGACAATCTACCTCACCATGGGCATCACCACTCCATATGGTAGCAAAGAGTACACCTGGTGAATGGAGAGCTTGTGGTGATTATAGATTCCTTAATGCAATCACAAACCCCGATCGGTATCCTGTCCCACATATACAAAGTATTTCTTATAAGCTGGAAAATAAGGTGTTTTCAAAACTGGAGTTATTGAAAACATACCTGTAAATAAGGATGATATGCAGAAAACTTCAGTCGTAACTCCCTTTTGTGCGTATGAGTATTTACATAGGCCTTTCGGACTTCGAAACGCTGGAGTTACCTTTCAACGCTTCATGGACAATATATTTACGAATGTGGAGTGTGTATTTATTTATATCGACGATTTGTTGATAATGGCTGAATCAGAAACATCTCATATAGAAGATTTAAAATGTGTTTTCCAAATTCTCAAAGAGAATAATCTAAAATTATCCCTTAATAAATGTGAATTTTTCAAGTCTTCTTTGAACTATTTAGGATTCCACATTGACCCAGAAGGACTGAAATCTACTGCAGAAAAAATAGCAGAAATTAATAATTTCCCTGAACCTAATGAATTAACATCGTTGCGAAGATTTCTCGCAATGATAAATTTTTATAGAAAATTAATTCCGAAATTTGCTGATATAGTGTTACCACTTAGTGAATCTAAATAAGTTACATCCTAAAGACAAATCATTTAAATTTAGTGAAACTGAAAGAAAATCTTTTACTGAAATTAAAGAAATTTTAGTTAACATAACTGCCCTTCTCCATCCTATCTCAAGTGTGACCAATTATCATTTAGTGACTGACAACTCTAATTTTGCTGCTGGTGCTTGTTTGCATGAGATTGTAAAAGAGGAGCATATTCCCATAGGTTTCTTTTCTAAAAAATTGAATGACAGTCAAAGGAAGTTTTCTACGTTTGATCGTGAATTATCTGGCCGTACTTCATTTCAAGTCACAAATTGAAGATAGACAGGTATATTCACAGATCACAAGCCTTTGGTGTCAGCCTATAAGAAATCAACGCCCATGAAATCTGACAAACAATAAAGTTATTTGTCTGTAATTACAGAATATGTGTCTCATATCATATATATATATATATATATATATATATATATATATATATATATATATATACGTTTTATTTTTATTACCGTATCTTTCTGTTAAGTTACATTATTGTTTCAGCTACCCGGCCGTTTTTTTTTTGTTGTTTTTTTTGCCGTCTGTAGCTTCCTCAGACTTTTATAGAAATGTTCGTAATGATAGGATGGAAGAGTGAATGGTGTCAGGGGAGGAGTGCGAGAAGAGCGCAAAAAAGAGGAAGGGAACAAGGGGGAAAGGTGGGAGGGGGTGCTTGGTATGTCGGTAATGTTTTAGTTTTGGAGTTTAAGGAACTTGTGGGGGGTCTGGGAAATTCATTTCTGGTGTGGCTGAGGGCATAGGGATACATGGAGGGGAAAGGGGAATATGTGGGGGGTAGGAGGAGGGGGTTACTTTAAAATTCGAGTCTTAATGTTAAAGATTTTGGCGTCTGGTTGGTGAGATGATTTCTTGATAAGTATGTTTTGACCTGTTGGGTGTTTGCTTAGGTTCGGAGGCGGGTGGGGCTATGATTCGGTTTATTTATTTAGTTTTATATATATATACGAGGAAGTTTAGTTTTATATATATACGAGGAAGTTTAGTTTTATATATATACGAGGAAGTGAAAATATCGTTGCCAATGCAGTTTCTGCAGACGTCTTTGATCTCCCTGCCTTGGTGGAACAACAAGCAGCTGATGATGAAATTAAAGATTATTCTGATAAACTTAAGTCATACAAATTTTCTCCAGATTCAGAACTCTTATGTGACGTTTAAACGCCGTACCCTCGTCCTTTCGTACCCAAGTCATCAAGGAGAGCTATCTTTGATCAATTTCATGCTCTATCACATCCAGGAACAAAAGTATCATTAAAATTGATCAAATCAAGATTTTATTGGCCTGCAATGGATAAGATGATAAGACAATATTGCAAGGAATGTCTCAACTGTCATAAATCCAAAGTTACGAGACATACAAGATCTCCAGTTGAGCCATTCAATCTACCTTCGAGCCGATTTGAAACTGTGCAACTTGACATAGTGAGTCCTCTTAATCCAGTAACTCGTAAAAATTCTACCTTTCCATCATCTGCCAGATATATTCTTACATGTATCAATAGGTTGAGGCCACACCCATGTCTGACATTACAGCAGAAACCGTTACAATATCTTTTCTAAATATTTGGGTCTCTAGATTTGGAGTACCTCTCTATCTATTAACTGATAGAGGAGCACAGTTCGAACGTGAACATTTTAGTCAACTATCTAAACTTTTAGGATTCCATCATTTGCGTACGACGAGTTACCATCCTCAATCACGGTATAATCGAGCGTGTACACCATACATTAAAGTCGGCTATTGTTGCTCGAAAACAAAACTGGATTGATGCATTGCCTATTATTCTGCTAAGTATGAGAAATATGCAAAATGAGGATAATTATTCACCATCTGCAGCAGAAATTGAAAAATCCTTACTTGTACGAAGACCAATGATTGTTAATGAATCTTCAGAAGTTTCTGATCCAAAAATTAAGATTTTAGCAGAAGAAATGCAGAAGTTAGACCTCAAACTACTATTTGAAGGCCGAATTCACTGTTCCGCTAAGTCATATATCCCAGCTGATCTAAGAACCTGTACTCATGTGTGGATATGAGTCGACCGAGTTCGTCGTCCACTTGAAACTCCTTACACAGGTCCTTATAAGTTATTCAAAGATATCCAAAATACTTTACTATAAAACTAAATTCTGGTAAGAGTGATACAGTTTCAGTGGATCGTCTGAAGCCATTATATATTAAGTCTTTTGAAAATAGACATACTGAATCAAAGAAAGTTCCTGATGAATCAAATGTCACTGAACAGGAAATTTCATCTACTGAGAATTCTACAGAAGAATCAATTGAAAATACTTCCAACGATTTATCTAGTACGCCTACAGAAGAAGCTGACCAACAAGAATCTCAAGATTCAAAAACTACAACGACAAGATCAGGCAGAAGAGTAGTTTTCTCCAGAAACAACGACTACCATTGCTTCTAACAATATAATATCTCCGATACTGAGCTGGGAAATATTGTAGTGTCGTATTTCTGATATTTTTATTAAATATAAACTAAAACTAAAAATGTATCTATATATAAATGATAATAAACTTTAAAGAATAAAAAAAAAAATAGAATAATTAACCTTTTTTTCTGATTGGTCTAAAACTTTTGGTTATTTGAAGCCGCCATAAAAAAGAAATAAACGAACTGCCATCTGTTAGCATAGCTAGAAAGCAATCGTTCGTTTTGGAAATTAGAAGAGCATCGTCACCCCCCCCCTGACAGCTATACTCTGCTAGGTTGGCCCGTTATATCCTACATTTTTTTATTTAATTTTTCAAATTGGGTCAATTTTTTGCGGTGCGTTAGTTTATTAACGATGAAGATACAGAACAGCAAAGAATGGATTTCTTCATAACACCGTTGTTTCAGCGCGGTTCGTGTTCTGTATAAGTGCTGAAGCGTGTTAAGGTCCTTTCCTGGTCATGGTGAACTTGAAGAAAGAATCTGATCAACTTTAATCATCCTTCTAGCATAAGGGAGTACCTGAACAGATAAAAACCAAGTGTATTGTTTTGTAGACTTATCTAATCTCTTGAAAGTATTCACTAAACCTACAGGTTTGTTGCAACGAAAACAAACTGTAAATAATTCAGTTTCAAAAATACCAACAAAAAAAACATTTTAGCAAGAGTTAAAAACATTTAATTTTCAAAAAGGAAACACAAAAGAAGTGTATATATATATATACTAGCATGGATACCCAGCGTTTTGGCAGTTCGTTTTAGCCACACCTGCTATACTAAGAATATTGACCAGTTTTTCATTATTATATGTAAACTTCATCGTTACCCCAACAAAAATTTCAAAAATAAAAGAACGAATGAAAACACGAAAATGTAAACCCCCCCCCCCGAAAAAAAGCAGACGTACGTGACAAACTGTTCACCAGATATTTCGGCAGAAGGGATACGAAGAGAAGCTATTCTCCGGATATTGAGCACCTTTTATGACTATATTCTAGTTTAAGCGAATTTCTTTTATGCTCCCTCAGTCTAGTAAGATTTGTTATTACGGTTTGTTGCAACGAAAACAAACTGTAAATACTTCAGTTTCAAAAATACTAAAGTAGAATTTCTGTTAACCGAAATACACGTTTTTATGCTATAAAAATGATGAGTTTTGACTTATTGTGTTATTAAAAGAAAACAAATTTAGCAGTTACGATGTTAAAAAAATGTGAAGAAAAAAACTGGCAAAAAACGTAAATGAAAGTTTTTCTTTTTGCTTTTGTTTTAAATAAAGAATCGTAGTTAAATTGGATTGTTTGTTTATTTTAAAATAAAAATCCACTGGATTGCGAAATCACGGAAATTATTTTATTTGAACTGATTCCAAAAATAATGCTTGAAAGTTTGTGTTAATTATTTTTAGTTTGATTATCCGCCGAAAAAGGAAACAAAAACAAAAAGAAGAAAGTTAGCGTCCAAGGGAAATAACTCAAAACTCAAATAACTGAAATCGGTTTATAAAAAAATCGATGTTGTAAAAATAAATTAAATTAAATATGTTCTCAATATAAATCAAATTTAAATAATAAACTTAAATAGAACACTTAAAACAATCCTCTCACTATAAACAATAACTAACACACCGCTATTTAATAAATGTAATATGCAAATGAGGTCATCTCTTAATCGTATATTTTGCAAGAATAATACTATATATAGGAATGAATGAAGTATTAAAGTAATGGATCTTTTGTATATATAAATCAAATTGTGAACAAATAAACAAACAGACACGAATACGAATTTATATATATATATATATATAGAGAGAGAGAGAGAGAGAGTCAGAGAGAGTCATCAACGGACACCTGTTTCGATGTATCACGGCTTTTGGGTGTAGCTAAACGTGGCATGTGTTTTCATGCTGAGATTCGGAAAACATATTTGGTATTTATCACCCAGTCTACCGTGGGAAAATGTTGGGGGGAGGTGAAAAGCAGAGGCTAAGAAGTATGTGCACTTTGGCTCACAGAAAATAACTGACCAGCCTCTCAGCATTCCCCGGTAGATAAAAAAAACTAACCTTTTTAAAGGGAGAAGGTAAAGTCTGGAAGGATTGATCTGCACGGAACTATACTTCAACCCGGCAGAAGCAAGTTTACAAACACAAAAAAAAAACCTCATAAAAATGGAACAGACTCTGTTACAATGAGTGCTGAGAGGGCGTATTCCTGACTGGTATGAATAACATCAGTCCCTGCTAGAGTTTTGCGAAGCTACACAAATGCATGCGTCTTTCGACCTTTTGATCAACTCTGGCCAATTTTAGAGATTCGAGATGTACCTATATATATATATATATATATATATATATATATATATATATATATATATATATATATATATATATATATTTCTCTACTATTATAGGAACTGTGTGTGCATGTGTGATCGTGTGCGTGTGTGTGTGCGTGTGAGAGAGAGAGAGCGAGAGAGTTCCCTATGTACTCGAAAACAGCTGGACCGATTTTTATTAAATTTCACACGAACGTACTTTATGTGCTTGGCAGTGTTCTTAGACAGGGTTTTTTTTTATATCGGAATGTCTTCGATAAGTATCCTGAAAAAAGTCGGATGAAAGAAGGAGCACTCAATTTTGACTAAAGTTTACGCTTACACAGCCTAACATCACAAATGCATTTGAGGTGTTATTACCACATAAAGAGTAAGGCCAGGAATATCAAATCAGCCGTAGGATTTTTGATATGATGACAGGGGTGCGCTCGAAATGAATGTTTCTGTCTAAAGCACAATTGCACCATGATATATTACTTTTGCATTTCAAAACTTTAATTCAAGCCATTATATAAAAATGATTTTATAGAATCAATAGTAGGTTCAACAGTGCAATGTCGACTACAATGTATTGTGGACTGAGTTAGTTTCTCTCCGATGACTGACCGCGATTCCCAAACGGGCTAAAGAAGTTCCTTAGAGGACAGACGAGGTTAATGCACCCTATGTGTGAGCAAATTGCTTAGCAGGGACATTGATTCGCGAGAGAAAATAATTATTTATTTTATTCATGACTAAAAAATGTAATTTAAGACTTTTTTCTAAATATTATTCGCCAACACCCCATCTCTTTTCACCTCTCTTTCTACAATCTGCCAATGAACATGAAGTTTTTTTTATTCATATCGTCTGCCTTGCGGAGATTTTTATCGTTGAAAAAAGTTCTGTTTTCACACGTAAGCAAGTGAGAATATTCTTCATCTATATATATAAAAACGTTGACATTTGAATTGGCAACGACAGCTTTGGAGAGAGAAGCAAAAAGAACATAATAAATAATGTAACAATTTTACTTGGGAAAATAGTAAACAACTCGCAGGACCTGTGGAAATTCCACAGTGGCATCTTTCATATGTAATATATTGCTGCTGAGCATTCTGTAGACGTTCAGCGTGATGGAGACCCTGTGATATTATTGTAGCAATTTTGTTAAAACTGTAAAAGTATTTATCTAAGTAATCTGGTTTATGTAGTGTCAGAATATATCTGTTTATTACGGTTTGTCTCCAATATCCTTATAGGAGTCTATGACATATTTCCATTGTATGGACACTCGACGCGAACGGAAACCTCACGATATCATTATACCATCTTTAAACAGAATCTAATCAGAAAACTAAGGAGGTATATTTTAGTTTCACATACATCCCAAAAGCGACATCATTTTTTTTTTTAATTTATTTACGTTGGGTCTTCGGTGATCGAGACATCCTATCTCCACTCTTACATAAAAGTCACTTTGTGTATGTGTGTATATGTGTGTGTGAGAGTTCCTTCCTTATAGGTTCCGAAACGGCTGATCCTACCTTTTGCAAATTTCACACAATCTAATTTATATGTCTGGCAGTGTTCTTAGATATGTTTTGTACAGAAATTCATCCGATAAGTATCGAAATCGAAAACAAATCTATCTAAAAAATAATCTTGTCTCTCTTATAGATCAAAAAAGGATCTTTACATGGGAATATTTTATGTTACGCCGACCAAGGGAAATAATAAAATCTCAGCAAATCATTTATCTTAAAAAATAGTTTTTTTCTCTTATAGATAAAAAAAGAAGAATTTTTACAGGGAATATTTTATGTTACACTGGCCAAGAGAAATAATTAAATCTCAGTAAATCATTTCTTCTAAAAAAACAAATAGATATAGTGTCATCTGGAGATATAGCTCAGTGGTAGCGCAATGGTAAAGCATTCGACTACAGATGATTTTTAAAAGTTAGTTCGAGTCATGAAGCGCGACAGACAAGACGTGACCGACAGTGAAGAAATTTACGCGAACGCGAGACTCTGCTTATGCGTTGCAATTTTAAAACTAAAAAACAAAAACAAGTTAAGAAGTAATCAGGAATAACAACCTCTCTCTAATAAAACCTTTGAAGCCAGCAAGTCTCCATTTTGTTTCCATGCATGAATAATCACGGTTCGTCTAGATAAACAGAAGGCGCCAGAGGAGGATTACGCATTGAAAAGCGGCGATCGGAAAATGAAGACCAGCGATCGCGCATGTATGTAAAAAAACAAAAAACTTTGTTTTTGTTGATTTGTTTATTTTTTAATCACTCACAAGCGAAAACATACATGTAGAAAAGTGCGAGCTTTTATGTAAAAGACGAGGTACGAATTGGTTGTGTAACGTTGTAGAATACTGGTTAGAAAACCCTGGTCTAGATTAATTCAAAATGAAAGATCAATTTTTTTCTATTTTCAGTTTCTACGACGTTTATCGTTGTCATTTGTTACCGTTTTGTAATGACGGCGTGAAGAGATACTGCGATGAGCGTCCACGGGTGGCGTGTGCCCTTTGTAGAGAAGTGCTGATATTTGAACCCGAAACTCGTCCGATATGAAAAATAAGATAAATGCAAATTTAGGCGCTTCTGTGGTTCGAGGCAGCAATATAAAATAACGTTATTTTGTTTGTTTGTTTTTTGTTTTTTGTTTTTTCGGCGGCAGTAGCAGATTATCTCGTGCATGTGAAGTTGCTTTCAGTTCAGTTAGGAAGAGAACGAAAAGGGAATTACGACGGCGATTGTTAAGAAGAATTCTGAATCCGACCCGTTTTTCTTCTCTTCTTTTTTCAGTTTGTAGAATAAGAAAACGTTTCGTCGAGCACGAATGCAACTTGTATGTCGAACGAATTCACGTGACCAAAATGGGAATTAATTCGAAAGACTATAGACAATTTTTCACGTTTCTTTATGCGTTGCATTTTAGATTATGTAACGAGAAGTCACCCATGGTTGAAGAATGAGGGAATAAATGTCGTTTTGCAAAAAAAAAAAAAATAAATAAATAAAATAAAGAATGGAGTTATTACTTGTCTTATGTATCTTTGCGACGTACTCTGCTACAACGTGTTGGTTCCCGGACAACGTTACATAAACTGGATATTCCACCAGACTAGATGGATTCTTGCCCCGAAATCTAGTAAGACCGCAAGATTACTAAAACAATATATTATATTGATTGCGGTGTGATGTCAGTTCTGTGCGGTTCTTGAGAAGGGGTTAGTTTGTTGCTAATCGCTTGAGGCGCCTTTACCGGGTCTGCTACGGCACTTTTTGCAAGGCATAGTGTCCTTCTTCGGGGGTGCTGATTTCTCAATCCCTCTTTCCCACCCTGGTGTATAAGTTCTTGCGGTGGGAAAGAACTAAAGTAGTTCATTTTTAAAACAGCTTTATTAATCATCCTCGTTAATGTATCAATAAAAAGGGAAATAAATAGAAGAGTGTTAGTAATAGAATAAATCTCTATGCATGGACGAAAACAAAAAAGTTAGGACGTCTTGTTTGAAGGGAAAATCGTTCATAACCGTAGACAGGTCTTGATGTCAGGGTCCAGCGGTAGCCATGATGAATTATATATCTTCTTGTCGAAGTCAAACCCAGGGCCAAAGAGAAAAGTTTGGGGGTTAGGGTAAGAGTTCAAACCACGTAGAGTTGTCGATACCATGTGTTGGATATTGAGCTGGAATGACGTCAATAAAAGCAAAGGTGTGCACACATACACATTCCAGATGGATTTTTTAATCTACATTCTTGTGGCCCATAAAAATGACCGGAATTGTAATTATCACTGAAAACAAAGAAAGGCTTATATTCTAGGTCGAAAAGTTAGAAGCGTGCAACGCAAAATAAAGGAGAATAATTAAATATTTTACATATCGACATTTCAGAAATGTCGGTTGATGTCTTTAACGTAAACAACCGGAGAGAGAGAGAAAGAGAGAAAAGATCGACAGTTGTCCAACGTGATTGACATTTTTCTGCTGTCGTCTGCTACACACACACACACACACACACACACACACACACACACACACACACACACACAGTTACACGCAGTCATGTCTCGTCCTTCTTTTGTCAATGGGCAAAAGTTATTTGTAAATAAACTTCTATGTTGACAAAAATTTGTCCGTGTTTATTTTGAGAACAACAACAAAAGAATTGTCAGATGAATATCCAATTTCTCAAGCATTTAAAAAATGCAAACTAGAAACATGTCCTGGTCAAATAAAGAGGAAGTAAACCGTATGTTAACCTTTTTTATTAACTTCTAACGCCGACTCGGCTCGCCTTCAAAATGAACTCTGATTATGTCAGACAAAATTGAAGTTGAATGCTTGCATCAACCAGCACTAAGCTTATAAACCAAACACTGATTAAAAATCGGAAACCGCTGCTGCTGGTGCTGTGGTCATATGCAATCACCTTCGCCGCTGCAACTTTCTGAACATCAATGATTATAAATTGGTGACGTGTCAAGGCAAGATTACCATTAATCACTTTAGTCGCAGGTTTTTCACCAGAGTTACCTTCTCCTAAATGAGTTGGCATAAATCTGCCGGAGGAATTTCATCTGCCCTTGTTTTGAAATTAAAACGATTCTTCGGGACAAACATTCATCCAAAACTGTTTCAATGGTAGCTATAATAAGCTCAACATCTACAGGCTCCCAAAAACGGTTACTCGCGTCTTCCTTTATTCTACATGAAGGCATAAAGAACGGGCCTATATTATAACTACGATTGAAACATGTTCCGAAATGTGTAGCTAAGCTATGTTTGTATAAATAAAACGTTTTATCTTAAATAAACAGCTCTACTTATTTATTAGCACTATTATATAAACACAGTAAAAATTCTCCATGCTTAATTACGCATTTTTTCCGGGTTTTTTTTATGCTTTAATTTCATATGATTCAATGTTATTGGGCAATGGAAATAATGTTGCAGGTTCGAATACGGGTATCAGCTTTTAACTTTTAAGTATCGATAAGCAGTAAAAACGATGGTATTGTTTTAGATTAGATCCACCACTACAATTTTCTTTTAAATGACGACTTTTAAAAGTTTTTACTATGCTGAACACGAAAATGGCATTGAAATTTTGCAGAAATAAGTAGTTATCGAGATATAAAGAGTTGTACTATACATTGCATTCTTTTGCGCCCATCTTTTTACGCGTGTGCGCACACCATAAACAAACGCACGCGCGTAAAATAGATGGCCACCAAAGAATTCAATGCATAGTACAGCTTTTTATATCTCGATAACTACTTATTTCTGCAAAGTTTCAATGCAATTTTCGTATTCAGCATAGTCGAAAACCTTTAAAAGTCGTCATTTAAAAGAAAATTGTGGAGGTGGACCTAATCTAAAAATTTACCAAAACTTTTTACAAACAGAAGTTTTAACATAAGGTATATAATTTTCATGTGTTTGTGTGTGACCGTCTCTGTTCTCTCTCTCTCTCTCTCTCTCTCTCTCTCTCTCTCTCTCTCTCTCTCTCTCTCTCTCTCTTATCTATATACACTTTCTACAGATGCATTAAATAAGTAACTAAAAAATGTATACCCATATTTTATTTTATTTTCGTCTACTTGCCGTTGTCTGGGAGCAATAAAATTATCATTATCAACATTATTTCTCGGCATACTTTGATTTTACCCTCGTGACAGCGATGAAGGCTTGATTACAAACATCACTGTATCATATTTGTTAAGTGTATTGGGGATGTAACAGAAAATTTTGTTCTACTCTGAGTTGTATGAGATAAATTGATTTTCATTATTACCATCATCTTATCATATTATATTCATTAAGAATATAGAGGGGAGATAAATATTTTGTTTTCCTAGAAGAGGGGACATAAATATTTTGTTTTCCTAGAAGTTGCCCGAGAAAAATACATGAAAATGACAGTATTACAATTAAATCTCTTTGATCTTTTTTTTTTCTTTTCAACATCAATTATTTTCATATTCCATGCTTCCGTCCAGTTTTGAAAGACAAAGGATACCCCTTAGGGGCAGTAAGGCGTGTAGTTGTGAGGCAAGGGTTGCGCAATCCCTAACCACATCTCTCCTGAATCGGCACTGTTTGAGTCCAGTGGCAAGGAGAAGACCAGGACGACTGGAAACAACGCCGAGATAAGCGGAGAGCATATACAGCACCTAAAAGTCTCAAATAGTCACCCATTTAGTACTGACCAGGTTCAACGTTGCTTAACTTCGGTGATCCAGCGTCAGTGTGATTATGACGTATTTTTATATTACTGTAAAAGCGTATGGGGAAAGGGGGCAAAAGTATCCAGGGTCAAGAGACAACAGTATTACATTTAAAATGGACAACTTAAGTAAATAAAGTAGATTTTATTCAGCACATTAAAACAAGCGATAGGGATGGGAAGTTGATGAGGAAGAGAAGCTTGTGGAGATGGGTTAATGGGGGGGGGGCTGAAAGAGAGAAAGATAGAGGGGCA
>NC_136491.1:136950493-137007993 GCF_053919585.1 Euprymna scolopes | reverse complement strand
GAAAACCGAAAAAACTAATAGGGAATTAAAATGAATGTTTCAAAGAATATTCAAATTAGCAGATATTTTGCTAGTGAATGCAATTCCACGACCCATATATAAGAAAATTGTATTTTCTTTTTAAATAAATAGAAAAGAGGTGTTTTAATATGAATATCAATACACACAAAAGAAAAACGAATTTATAGGAGTATAGATAGATAGATTTTCAGTATTTACTTTAATAGTGTTCAATATATAAGTAGAGCTAGGTATTAAGTTATGAAAATATATATGGTAATTAAGCTACACATAATATTCTGCGTTTCATCCTTGTGAGAATTCGTCAGGCATGAAACGTAGAATATTCTGTGTAGCTTAATTACCATATATATTTTCATAACTTACTATATATATGTGTGTGTGTATGTTTGTATGTAATTATATGTATGTATGTATGTATGTATGTATGTATGCATGTATTTGTGTCAGGTCATGTCATATGCTACTGGTACCATGTAACCCAGTACTACCTGCCTCATGGTCGGGTCAACGGCGACTAAACTGGTTCTTGTTTGGTGAGGAGGGCGGCTAGTCTCCCTGAAGGATTAAAAACAAGACCTTTCAAAGGGCGGATGAACCCGTTTTCGGGGTCAACGGCCAACTAGCACCGTGTATATTTGTGTGTATGTATATATGTGTTGGGGTGGAGAGGGATCCCGTAAGCCGTGGTGAAGCAACCTTTCTAGGAAAAGCAAATCTCTGATTTAAAAAAACATAATGGCGGAGACCAGTACCCGCATTAAGCTGGTCTGCAGTTAAATTTGTTGCTGGCTATCTTGCTCTTGCTTGTTGCTGGATCTCAACATTTTCAACCGAAAGAGAGACTTAGCTGTCGTACAAAGCTAAGACTCTGTAACTTCATCTTTGTATAGATACTCCCTCAGGCATTTGGGCTCATGGACTTTAAGTGTCCGAGAAAGACATTGCAATCATCATTATCATGTATGTATATCAACTGTGTCAATCGCTTTATTGCAGATTAGTAAAATATCAATATTTCTCTAAATGTACGTCACAAAAAAATGAAAATTGTACCATCAAAGGGATGCTTTAAGGTTACTTATTTCCCAAAATTTTATTCAAATTCATGCTATGTTCACGAAGTTATGGCGTTTTATTTATTATTAAAGAAATTTTACTGTCCATTGCTTTATTGCAGATCTCTTACAATGCCAAAATATCAGGCGAATAAAGATTATCGAAAAGCAAAGGATAGCTGCTGGATTCGCAGAAGGATTGTAAATAAAAAAAACCTTGGCTGCATTCTTGAACAACCTGAACTCCACGTCCAGAAAAATAAGGGCATAAGGAGATCGTGATAGTCGGAAAATTCGTAGGGAAGTCAACCAAAACACAAACAGCACCAGTGCTTTTCTTTTTGCAGAAGCTGGAATCGCTCAAAGATCCAGACATGCTCGATACAATGTGTTGAATGAAACTGCAAGGAACATCAAACCTCTTCCAATACTTCCATTGAGCAAACAGCATAGGGAAAAAACGAATGGCTTGGACACAGAATTACATTTAGGGATAAAGCCCATGCTACTCTTGACAATCTGGATAGATGGACCAAAGTTTGAAACCCAAACGGAACTCCGACCCATTACAGAGTTCATCGCAAACAAGGAGGTGGGGGCATCATGTTTTGGCCGAGAATCATTGGGGATAAGTTGGTTGGACCATTCCGAAAACCAGAGGGTGTAAAGCTGACCAGCAATGAGTGCACGGCCTTTTGGATAATCATTTATCGACATGGCTAGATAACCTACCATTGTCAGGTCGCTTTCAAATGATTTTTATACATGACAATGTGCCATCCCATTCTGCTTGGGACGACTGCATCCTTCCTTGAATCTATAGAATTCGTTGGGAAAATTCTTATGGCCTGACCACCGTGTTCTCCAGACCTTAACCCCATTGAATATCTCTGGTCTGAGAGAGGAGATCAATTGTGGAGGAACATAGTTGATGTTGCTAGAGCCATAACTCCTTTTAAGATCAAAGAATTGACTTCCTCGGGGGACAAAAGGTTGTTTTAAGTTATTTAAAAAAAATGGTGAATATGCCAATAAATAATTAATTTATATGGCGCTTATACCTAGGATATGCTTTTGTTTATTACTTTTTGACAGAAAAATATAATAAAAAGTAAAGTTCGAAAGATAAGACATTGTATTTTTGCCATAAAAAAACATTTTAAGAGACCTGCAATAAAACGATGCACAGTGGAAATTCTTCGGTAAGGAATAAAATGTTAAAACTTCATGAATAACGCATGAATTTGAATGAAATTTTTGGAAATAACTAACTTTAAAGGAGTCTTTTGGTGATATAATTTTCATTTTGTTGTAACGTATATTTAGTGAAATATTGATATTATACTAATCTGCAATAAAGCAGTATATCTATATACGTATATATATGCATGTATATATATGCATGTATATATATGTGTGTGTGCGTGTGTATGTATAATCTGCAATAAAGCAGTATGTCTATGTACGTATATATATGCATGTATATATATGTGTGTGTGTGTGCGTGTGTATGTATAATCTGCAATAAAGCAGTATGTCTATGTACGTATATATATGCATGTATATATGTGTGTGTGTGTGTGTGTGTGCGTGCGTGTGTATGTATAATCTGCAATAAAGCAGTATGTCTATGTACGTATATATATGCATGTATATATATGTGTGTGTGTGTGTGCGTGTGTATGTATAATCTGCAATAAAGCAGTATGTCTATGTACGTATATATATGCATGCATATATATGTGTGTGTGCGTGTGTATGTATATATATGTATGTATATATATATGTATATATATGTACGTATATATATATGTATATATGCATGTATATATATATGTATGTACATTTATGCATATATATGTATGCATATGTATGCATATATAAGTATGTATATATACGTATATATGTATGTATATATGTATAAATATTTTCATAACTTACTATATATATGTATGTATATATCTGTATGCATTTATATATATATATATATATATATATATATATATATATATATGTATCTATATTATATATGCATGTATATATACGTATGTATATATAGATATATGTATGTATATATACGTAGTCCATGAGCCCAAAAATGACTTCCATCGCCACAGGACAATTTTTATAGACAAATGCATGAGGGAGTATCTATACACAGATGATGTTACAGATTATTAGCTTTGTACGACAGCTAAGTCTCTCTCTCTCGGTTCAAAATGTTGAGATCCAGCAACAAGCAAGAGCAAGATAGCCAGCAACAGGTTAAACTGCAGACCAGTTTAATGCTGGTACTGGTCTCTAGCTTTATGTTTATTTGCTTCTCCTAGAAAGGTTGCCTTCACCACGGCTTACGGGAGCCCTCTCCACCCCAACACACATACATACACACAAACACACACGATGCTAGTTGGCCGTTGATCCCGAAAAAAGGCGAATACATGCATATATATACATACATACATATATATATGCATAGATTTATAATATACATACATATATATACATGCATACAGATACATACATATATATAGTAAGTTATAAAAATATGTACACATATATATGCATATATATGTATATATATACATATATATGCATATATATACATATATAAGCGTACATATACATACATATACATGCATATATACATATATATACATACATATACATATATACAGACATATATATATACACACGCACACACACACAAATATATATATATATATATATATATATATATATATATATATATATATATATATATATCCTGGAGCATGAGAAATATCAATTATTAACCTTGACCTTGGCAGACGTTTGTTGGTGACCTTTACTCCAGCTCACTGAGGAAATAGACTGCTTGTTGTTATAAGCAGCCTCTTGAAGGTAAACCATGTAAGTATAAGTAAAGAAAACATTTTCTTTTAACATATCACCTTTGAAATTAATATTCGGGTGTCGGGGTGGAGAGAGAGGGATAAAGTTTCCACACAAAAAAAACTTGTTCGGATTTATCGAGGAAAATTTTTGATTTTTTTTGGAAACATTTTTTATTCTTTTGCTTAAGATAGCTGCTTCTTACGCAACGTTTCTGCGCGAATTATACTCGAGGCCCATTTTTCTTTTCTTTTTTTTTTTGTGTGTGTGTGTGTGTTCTATTTTTAACCGTGATACAAAGAATGTGGATAGTGTTTGATTTTGATTACTACTAGTGCACACTATCCGTCAAAAGTGACGGCAAAAGAACTTATACTTCGCCAGTGTTCGCACTAATCTATTTATATATCTATAAAAGTGAGAATGTGTGTGTGTGCGTGTGTGTGTGAGGACATTTCTCAACCTATATACTTAACGAATTTGCGATTTACAGACTTGAAATTTGGTATATAGGGTATTCAGACATGTGGAAAACTTTTTAATCGGTTTTCATAAAAAAGGGGCTGCTAAGGGGTGGAAATTGAAAAATTGATACCTGGTTGGGGTCATCGGGTTTTTATCTGTTTGTCAACTGTTTAACAAATGCGCATGCGTAAATCGTCCATATGATAGATTACCAATATCTAGGTGTTCGTGATGCGGTTGTTTATATAGTTCCCAGTGTACTGCCTTCCCCACTGGATCGTGTCTATTCTTATATTCTTTTAGGGCAAGTTTGCTGCATTCACTTTTTATGTGGTCTATCGTTTCGTTTCTTTGCCCATAGAGTCTGCATTTGCTGTTTACTTGTGTCTTGTCGATCTTTACTTTGATGGTGGATTCTAATCGCGTTATTCTGTGCGGCTATTATAAGGGATTGAGTTTCTCTGATTAGGTGTCCTTTTAGCAGTCATGTCCAAGTGTTTTCGTGAGTCTCATCTTTTGTCATCTTTATGAATCGTCTATGTAACTGTTTCTCTTCCTATTTTTTCTCGTTTTATTCCTTCCTCTTTGTTTCTATGTTGTCCATTTTTTCAGTGTCTCTTGCTATAGTGATTACCTTTTCTATGTTCTGCGTTATGTATTTTTCTCATTTGTTTGTGTCATCTGGACAGTTTCCTATACAGACCAGTCCTCTTCCTTCATCTTTCTTTTTCACGTAGAGTCTTTCAGCATCATCCTTTGGGTGTAATGCATTATTTCCTGATTTTCTGGTTGAGATGTATCAGTTCCTCTTTTGTCCAGTCTATGAATGGCCCAAATATGAGGCGCTGACAGAGAATACCGACGGGTCTGCCCAGGCAAATTTTTAATGTTCAGAGTGCTCCTTTTTTAGGAGCGGTTGCTTAACTCTCTTCACCATCTACCTCATGACAGAAGATGGGGAAGGATGTACATATTGCAATTAATGGCAGTTATGATCCCAGAATTATGACATGTACTTCTGTAACTTACTTTTGTTAATAGATTTTTGCTGTGATTGTCTTGATTATTACCGGTCAGTAATAATTCTGCAATTTTAACGGGCAGAAAAATGCTTGTTATTTTTCCCACCTCTGTCACAAAATGAAGATATACGACTGTGTTGCTATATTTTCTCTTGTTTTATTTACAATTTATTTTTAAGTTAAAAAAAGAGAAACCTATCTTCATCTATTTGAGGGTGGGGTCTAGAAAATACATGAAAACTTATTCTAAGTAGAAACTTTATGTAATTTAATTGGAATTATTGAAATGAGTATTATTTATTAATGTATTTATTGCGGACTATCATCCTCATCTTTCTTGGCTGTTGTTTCACCTGACGAAGGTCAGAGCAATAGTTGGCCAAAACGTCGTGAAACCACAACTAAGAAAGGTGAGGATGATAGTCCGCAATAAATAAAGAAACTTTATGATTTGTTAACGTGGTAACGCATTAATATCTGCATAGTACTTAAGCACGAAATTACCTAACTCGGCGAAATGGACTCGTTGACATTGTTAGATCATCCATCTTGCAGAAAGAAGCTGATATAAACCCTACACTCTACATCGTGCCTTCTTAGTGATCCTGAAATCAGGCCTTGTAGAATGGGTGAGTGCTTCCAGTGCACAGCACTATCATCTATGTGTACATCCATACTTATAGAGAGTAGAACATACATCGTGGATATATTTTCGATAGTATCGAAACTATCGTTGCACCTATTCCGTCTTTTAGATTTCACCTTCCCAGGGTAATATTTCTGACAAGGGGGGAAAACATACTGTTCCTTGGGTTAGGGTTGATTGTTGGTTAGAGTTAGCCGTATATGAGGATGACGAGTAAATTTTCTTTTCTCTATCTTTGTTACCATGTCATGCTGCTGGAGGTTGAGGTTACCCCACCTGATAGTCCAAGGAACAAAACGTTCGTGTAACTCCCAAAGCAGCTGTCTTATCAGCAGGTGTACAATACCTGGGTTGCCGTATTGCTGCTTGTTGAGTGGAGTCTGAACCATGCAGTAGTTTCCGATAGAGCATCTCGGTGCCATATTAGTGGGAACTGCTACGGATCTTTTTTTTTCTAAAATGGTTTACACAGATACTTTGCTTATCCATTCCCTGTGTTATTTCGTCTTTCAACCTTTCCACCAATCTCTTCCACTTTTTTTATTAGCACTTCTGTGTTATCAAAAAAAAAAGCCTCGGTTTCGAAATCTAAGTGAAGCTAGCTACTTTGTTTTATGATATATTATTTATGACAAAATTATGTGATAAAATTTGTGAACATTTTAAACTATTTGCATATGAATATATTTTAAATATTTAGAAAATTATTCATAGAAAAGTAAACTATGAAAGTTTAAATTACTTTGTTGAAATAAAATATCTCGGGAAATTTTTACGACGTGCCCCAGCGTATTATAAACACCCCAACCTCCCCATCTTAAGAACGGCTTTCGGAATAAACACTCCCAACCTCCAAAGCTGTTCTTAACATGGAGAGGCTGGAGGTGTTTATTCCGAAAGCCATTCTTAACATTGGGTGGTTGAGGGTGTTTATACTACGCTGGGGCACGTCATAAAAAAATACCAATATTACCATATAAATATATTTTAAATATTAAAAAAAAATTAATAGAAATGTAAAAAATAAAAGGTTTTTTTTATTGTTTCATGATAAAACAAGAAGTGGTTCCATACGGTTTCGTTTTTCTCTTCATGCTTAGTGGCTTTCGTTCCATATTTAGGTAAACTAAGTTCACTTCCGGCGTCTTATCTTTGCGTACTGAATTTTTAGACATAACCGAATTTATACTTAGAGACGGCTTTCCATCTCCAAAAAAGACACTAAATTGCTATATATATGTTTCCGTGTAGAAGTTACTCACAACATCGAATTCATATTTGTCCTCTAGCATCCCCACAATTACGGAGTTACTATCTTTGAGTGTATCTCTGGGAAAAATGATCATATCCTGTGTTTATCCTTCTGCCGGCATCCGTGTCTGTGATGTTCACAATATTGAATGGCTTGTACGCCCAAACAAGATTGATGATGAAGGAAGATGTTATTCCGATTGTTCCATTGCCTTTGTTCTATCGCGGCTGGGCATTTTTGCAAGTCTACTTGGTTTTGTTACTGGCAATTTCTCTTGAACCGTACTCATCCATTGTTTTGAATCAGCTGTAATCTTCCAATCACTCAGTTGTATAAATTAAGATCAAAATAAGTTGTAATAAGACATCTTACGACACTTCCAATTGTAGAGTATATCGATACTCAATGGTTGACTGGAACAATCTTTAATATCAGAAATTCCTTTGCATTCTACGTTTGAATATATATATATATATATATATATATATATATATATATATATATATATATATATATAATTTGAGGTTGCTATTTTTCAAAAGTAAGGCAACGAGTTAAAGATAACGAGGTTAATACAAGAGTGTTCAATACGGAAGTAGAGCAAGTTATATTTTCAATTTATCTTTACATAAGCAGTAATTTGTTGCTGCACAGTTATGAGGATGCTTCGGTCTTCTAGTATTTAGTAACTGGAGACCTCTTCAGGAAACAACACGAAAGCGGAATTTTCAATGAAGACCGAAAATCAGCTTTCAGCAAAAGAATGATCTTTTTTCCTGTAAAGGGTCAGGATTGATTGGATGTGAATTTGTTAGTTTATTTTTTTCTATTTGTTTTTTACTTAATTACCCTTGTTTTTATTCATTTTATGTTGGTGTTAAGGAATAGGGTTTGCAAGATTAGGGGGTTAAGGATTTGGGTTGTGAAGCCAGAGCTATATAGATGTTATCTTAAACGAGTATGAGGTTAGCCTGTCTTTTGCCCGCTGTCTGTCTGAGACTTCAATGGTGAGCTTGTTTTAAATTCCTTTTTTATTATTTGTTTTAATTTAATATTCCTATTTGTCTCTGCTGAAAGATTAGGATTTACCCGGATCTTTTGACCATTCCTTGGGCTTCTAGTGAACGGTGGAGGGGAGGGGATTGGGGTGAGGGGCGTAAGAGAGAAAAGAAAAAAGGGAGTAGGGGGAGATGGAATGGGGAAGAAGGAAAGAGATCGAAGAAGAAGGAAGAGTGAAGAAAAAGAGAAGGGGAGAGAGGGGTGGCATCATTTGTTTGATAGTGGTAGATTTGTTTTCTCTCACTTAAACAAAATCGGTATTTTTATTCTTTATTTTATTTATTTTTATTTTATTTTTTTCAAACTTTTATTAGACCACTCTAATATTTATTCCTATTTCATTTGTTCATTTAATATTGGTTTATTAATTAGTGTATTTGTAAATTTGTTATTAAAACTATTCATAATGGTAGTAATTGCAAAACTCAAAATATATGTCATTATTAAACTTATCATGGTTAAATGCAGTCATTTTTAATGGCAGCGATAATGATTATTCAGCTAGACGGATGATTAGGAATTTCTCCCAGTTATTTGCTACTAATCAGCACTGATATAACTTTACTGGGGGTTATCTTAATTACCTATAAATAATAATCCCCACGGATCACCATGCACAGAGAAGACTATGTATGTTGATATGTTACATAACCACCCGGAGTAGATGTATACAGGTATTATCTGGAGTTATTTTCAACGTCTATATCATATGGTGTCGTGCATCATTTATCGTTTACATTTCGGTCACACTTAGTGATTGTGGTATATAAAAGATATGTCAAGATTGAGGTTAGCAATTTTCAAGAGTTTTATTAGTGTTTCACTTTAGTAGAAATATAACTATTTGTTTTAGGGAGACTAAAGTTAATGTTTGCAGGGTATGTTTTCAGTTACTAGATAATTATGTTCTTTATTTTGTTTTGTTTTTATTTTTTATTTATTAATTTTTTATTTTTCATTTTATTTATTTATTTATATATTTTTAATTAATTAATTTATTTATTTTATATATGTTCAGGTTGTAGCAGATGTTATCCCATTTTTGTTAGTATCAAAGTTAACAGACAGGCAGCGAGCTAAGCAGCACGTATACCATTAAGCCGAATATTAATTTAATATTTATGTTGCGGGTGAATATTTCCAACGAGATCCGAGACGAAAGGATTATTAGGGGTTTAGCAGACATGCATATGCCAAATATAAATTCTGTGGTTAATGGGTGGATTCGATGGGACAATTAAGTATTTATAGTATTGTAGAAAATGTGCTTGCAAGTGTTAGGTGTGTGTGTGTGTGTGTGTGTGTGTGTGTGTGTGTGTGTGTGTGTGTGTGTGCGTGCGTGCGTGCGTGCGTGCGTGTGTGTGTGTGTGTGTGTGTGTGTGTGTGTGTGTGTGTGTGGTTTTTCCCATGATGAGTGTAGTTTTGGGTTTATTGAATGTTGAACTTGAGGAGATTTGGATGTGTAGGTGTTTAGCTGTCGGATATTGCATGAGGCTTGTGTAGGAGTTGAATTTAATTGAGATTATCCGGCAGTAATTAGCAAGTGAGAAAGCAGATGCGATTTGTAACTTCTGCAATTTATTGAGGTTTCCTGTTTCTTATTTAAGAGTTTATCCCTATCCTTAAATTTTGTGATAAATAGTTTTTCATTCAAGCAAAGAATTCAAGGTCAATTTAGTGACTGGCAAGCTTTTGCTCTTTTTAGATGTGCCAGTCAACAATTGGTGTTAAATTTTTACTCGTTAGATCATTGTAGTATGTCGCCAATGATGTTTTATGTCTGTAATTTGGGTTTAGGAAAGAGCTTTTGTGACCCGTGTATCTCTGTTTAAATGTATTGCTAGTTTGACCGATGTAGAATTTGCAAGTGGTGGGGTCCTCCTTGGCTCAAATATTAGCTTGATAAATTACAGAGGTTGTGAGGCCATTTTCTTTAAGGGGCATTTGGATTTATTAATGCAGTTGCATGTCTTTATTATTTCGTTCCCCAGATTGTATTCTGTGTCGTTGCTTAAAATTTTGTTATTATGGGTTTTATTATTTTTTCAAGTTATTGCCGCAACTGTATCTCAATTGTATAGTGTTTTTGTTAAATATTTTGTGTAGCACGTTGTTGGGGGGGATGTAGCTTAATGAGATTAATGAATTTTCTCCCCAAGTTGGTTTTGATTATTTGGTTGAACGGAGGAATGGACCAAATGATTTTCCTTTTACGGGTTTTTCTAGATGTGGGTGTTTTACTTGAGAGTTCTATATATTCTAATTTGGTTTCTTTATATTCACTGTTTTCCAGGGCTTTGTTGTAAAAATCTTTGTGTTTATCGAAAATTTCTTTGGATGAGGAGTTTGAACCAATTCTTTTACTAATAGATCTGGGGATATGTTTAATTATAGCTTTAGGATAATTAGAGAGGGGTTGGACATATAAAGGGTTACTGTTCTCTTTCCTATAGGGTTAATAAGTTCCTTTGTTGATGTTAAGTGTGACATCTAGAAAGTGGGCTATTTTAATGTTCGTGGTAATTTCAACTTTAAGGTTAATTCTCCTGAACTCTCTTATTATAATTGTTTTGATCCTACCACATTTAGGGCCGTCAGCATTTTCTACGAATAGAAGGCCATCATCTCTATAAAGGCAGATCGTGTCAACCTCAATGTCCTTCGTAAAGTTATATAGGATGTATAGTCCCACTAAATCTGTAATTTCTGCAGAGTCAAGACAACCCATTGGAACATCAAAGGGGCCGCTTGATTCTTAATCCATTGCTCATTCCTACTAATTAAGAATTGGAGATATCGGTGAGGAAGGAAGCAAATTCCATTGCGTCATTGAACAGCTCTTTTGTGATAGATGGGTGATAATTAGCAATATCAAATTGTATAAAGGCACATCTATCTTTGTTTTGTATTCTCGAGAACCAGCTAATAGCCTCAGCAGTATTAATCCATTGGTTAAGATTATACGTGTTTTTGATCTGAGATTTCTTTTACTAATTCTTCCGATTTCTGGTCTAGTTGGGTTGATCAGCCTAGTGGCTGGTTTATTGTTGAAGTCTTGTTTATGGTCCTTTAAGGGGATGTATGCTTGTTTTGTTTTTTGCTAGTTTATTTGCCCTATTGCTAATCTCAAGTCTGTCAGTGATGGATTTGCTGTCAGAGTTTATTTTTCCCACCAAATCGAAATTTGCCTACTTATAATAACTAGTAATATTTTTTTCTAATAATTTAAGGTATTCAGGTCTACTTACCTTATAAAAATTGTGTGTTTTATCCGCCTTGACAAGAATTCTTTTGTGTTTTGGATTCTTTTCACTATTTTATCTAGTCCCTTTTGGAAGTTATTTTTTCTTTCATGGAAAGTATTATTCCTAACCATTTTTGTAAGATCCGTCTAAAAGTAATCCAATTCTTCCATATAGGGTGCTGATTCCTGGCTTCTAAAACCATAGTGATTCCTGTGGCCTTCGTTTACCGAGTTGTTGAGGAAAAAATGCGCCTGCCATTCCTAATCACCCTTCTAGCTGAATAATCATTATCGCTGCCATTAAAATGACTGCATTTAACCATGATAAGTTTAATAATTACATATATTTTGAGTTTTGCAATTACTACCATTATGAATAGTTTTAATAACAAATTTACAAATACACTAATTAATAAACCAATATTAAATGAACAAATGAAATAGGAATAAATATTAGAAATATATATATATAGTATCCGATGTAACTAATTAGTTAATCGGCGGTATTGAGAGCATCATACCTTTCAATAAATTTTAACAGAAACCAAACTGCCCCCGTCCCCGCCATTACTAGTAAAATTCACTATTTTCCATTATTTTCAACGAAATTACGTTCTGAAACCAATCCAAAGTGCTACTTTTTGGTAAGATGGATTTTCTCACATTTAAAAGCGGATACCGATTCCTTAAAATAACACACATAAAGAAAAACAAAAAATCTTCATTTTTTTTTTTGTTTGTTTTCAAGGAGGCAATTTATCAAACAATATTTTAAATATAATTTACTAGCAGGGAGACCCGACGTTGGCTGAGATTAAATAAGGATCAACGAATGTTTCACCCTCTCATATTTAAACTTGCACATACTTGTCACAGAATGAAAATATGATATTCCAAAAATCACAAAAATTGATCAGGTAGAGTTTTTTTTATTTAAAAAAAAAATCAAATTTATGATTTTTAGAAATTAAGTATTTTTAGTAGGTATGTATGAGACCTGGATTCTGGGAAGGTTCTTAAAGGAGTGATAACCAGAGATGGATTTCGAATTAAAATATGGCGACTGGTTTCTCTCGCACCGAGCAAGTCATAAAATTTGATTTTCTAAAATAAAAAATACTATTTGATCAAATTACGTGATTTTTGGAATATGACATCTTCGTTCCGTGACAGATACGTACATTATAAAGACTATTATGCATTTGTTTTACTTAAAATTTTTATTCTTATTCAAGTCTACACAAGCACCAAACATTTTATACATTTAGCATTTGCTTATTGAGAATAAATACTAAATTTTTTGTTAGCTTCAACGAATAAAAATATCAAACTTTTACTTTCTTTCAGCATTAACACTCACCATTAAAATGTCGACTTTTGAAGGTTTTCGTGTATGCTGAAAACGAATATCACAATTAAATTTGACACAGACAAGTAGTTTTCAAGATATTAAGACATTTTTTTCCAATGTATTACTTAATAATAATAATAGTACGTTCCAGTTGAAAAAAAAAACATGGTCTCCGGTAAAAAAACATAAATGGATAACATTGGATAATAAATGTCTCAATATCTAGAAAACTACTTGTCCGACCCAAATTTGAATTCGTTTTCAGCATACTCTAAAACCTTTAAAAGTTGTTAATTTAAACGGTGAATGTTAAGGTGGAAAGAAATTTTTTAAATAGTAAAGTATTTTTAGTCATCGGTGGTTCAATTGTTTTCTCTCTATAAACGATCGCTGTTGTACCAATATGCCATAGTGAGTCTGATTTGTTGATTTCATTTTTACATAACTTTGAACGGTTTGCTTAAAATAAATCTATATCTACCTCCTCCTACTCCTCCTATTTTCTTCTTCGTCTTACCTCTTCGATACTCTAAAGCGAACGTGTACGAGCACTAAGCTGGTATCAAATTGGCAGATTTAATCTCGTCTGAACTGGCAAGGTTTTTTCCTTACTACTGTAAGTGAAAATCCTTTAAGCAAATTCACATCAAGGAAGAAAAGAGTCCCAATTTTATTAGTCTCTTATCGACATTTCTTCATCATCTTCTACTACATCTCTCTCTCTCTCTCTCTCTCTCTCTCTCTCTCTCTCTCTCTCTCTCTCTCTCTCTTTCGTTCTTTCTCTTCTCTCTCTTTCGTTCTTTCTCTCTCTCTTTCTCTCTCTCCCTCTCTCCCTATCTCTCTTTCACAATTTTCTTCTTCATCATCTTCTACCATCTTTCTCTCGCTCTCTTTTGCTATTTCTTCATCATCATCTTTCTCTCTCTCTCTCTCTCTCTCTCTCTCTCTCTCTCTCCCTTTCTCTCTCTCTCTCTCCCTTTCACCATTTTTTCATCATCATCTACTCTCTCCCTCTTTCTCGCCATTTTTCTTCATCTTCTACCATCTCTCTCTCTCTCCCTCTCTTTCGCTATTTTTCTTCATTATCTTTTCCTATATCTCTCCCTCTTTTTCGCCATTTCTTCTTCATCATCAGCTACCCGTTCTCTCTCTCTCTCTCTCTCTCTCTCTCTCTCTCACGCACACACACACACACACACACACACACACTCTCTCTCTCTCTCTCTCTCTCTCTCTCTCTCTCTCTCTCTCTCTCTCTCTCTCTCTCTCTCTCTCTCTCTCTCTCCTCTGAACGACGACTGTGCGTAGTAAAACTCTGCCGAGTGCATGTGACGTAACGAAAGCAGTCAAATCTGGTTCTTTTGGCAAAATGCCCAGTTTTTCTGTTTAGAACCTATTTCTTACGGCTTCAATGACTTCTTTTTATTCATCACCATTCTTTTTTTTTTTTTTTTTTTTTTTGTGTGTGTGTGTGTGTGTGTGTGTGTGTGTGTGTGTGTGTGTGTGTGTGTGTGTGTGTGTGTGGGTGTGGGTGTGTGTGTGTGGGTGTGTGTGGGGGTGTGTCGTACGCTTTCATTTCGGTCTTATTCTTTGCTTATTCTTTTTTGATAATTCTTGTTCCTTATTTCTTTCTTTTTACTTTATTCATCTAAATTTTTTTTCTTTGCCTTTCTACTTCCCCCCCTCTCCTTTATTCCGCAATCTTCATAAATATCTTCCGTTTTTCTTTCCTTTTTTTTTTCTTATTCTCTTTATATCATTCTTTTATGCTTTTCCTTAAATTTTGTGTTCTTTCATTCGTTCCCATATCTCCATTCCTTTTTTTTTTTCTCTCATTTGCTTTGATTTTTTTTTCTTTTCCCTTACTTCATTTTTTTTTTTTTTTTTTTTTTACCTCAAATAAAGTATATTGCTTCTTGAATGTTAGGGACTACGGGAATGTGGGGAGTTGAGCAGCAAGACATCTGTTCAGATTACATAAACTTCTGTATCTCCAAAACAATGTAAAAAAAAAATACGCATGGTTCCGTGACCTCAGACGTGTGTTAACTATCGAACTATGGAAAAGCAGAAGCGACTTGATGATTTTTTAAAACCATTATCTTCTTCAAACTGCAATTAATAATTAATTTTTGCTATATTTTTGTTAGGTTTGAAGATTGACACAGTTTAATGATTAATAATATTATAAACATTTGTATATCAAATACGAAATACGGTTTTACTGAATGTTCATTTTATTAACTACGGCTTCCATATTTTGTTCGGTAAAAAGAGACAAACAAAATATGAGGAGGGGGCTACAAAATGCTTAATATTTGTGCAATAATATTTTCAAATCGATTTTAATCTGGAGATAAAATAGCTGACAAGAGCCATGTTTATATAAAAACTTAATATTTAAAAGAAAATTTAAACACAATTAATTAAAATTCTATGTTGTAAGGGAACATTTTGAAATAATGGAATTTTAATCGTTTTAATCTTTTAAAAATTAATTAATGTTTACGAAGTTTCTTTTTCTTGGTAATTGAACTGATTATAGTATATATTAATTCGAAAAAAAACGCTATTTAAAAAAACATAATATTAAATGTATATCATTTTTTAATTGCAACTTCAAGGTAAATTTTTGTTCAATACGTGTATTTAAATTTAAAAAAAAAATAAATATGTTTTACTCATTTGAACGTCCTGTATCTCATAATAAATAGAAATTTCGATAGATTTAAATATATTTTGTTCAAATTTCGAAAAAATAAATATGGGGGGGGACATGTACTAAAACAAATATTTCTCCTCGTATATTTTATGGAAACTGCATTTTATATGTAATTTCATTCTCAAATGGATAAGTATCGAAAATTTCACGAAAATTTTACGAAAATTTGAGCAATAGTTGATTTTTCCTAGATTTATTAAACAAGGGTATGTTTTCACGTTCGAAACGCTTACTACATGGGAACCTTATTTTAAAGCGCCAATTATGTAAACACGATTTTCGTCTCGCAATTTCATTATTTTCGTACAATGAAAAACATTTTTTTTAATTATTACTAGTTTATTTGGCCCTTCTTCTTTTAAATGGTACAAAAAGTTATATTGATAATATTAATTTATAATAAAGTTACATCGTTTTACATATTGGGGGGGGGTAATTCTGTGGTGACTTTTGGAGGTGCTTATAATACAACTAGGGAAATAGGAAACAGGCAGGGAATTTTATCAGTCCGATGGAAGAAACTATTAGAGTAGAAGGTTTTCCGCCATCTAAAGACCTCAACGTGTAAAGGGTGGGATTTTGCTGCTTGTCGAGTTAGTCGTACGTACGTTGAGAGAGCAGAAATGCAGTGAGTTCATCAGGGCACTTTTTTTCTTTCGATCCGTTCTTTGTTGTTTCCCGGGTATTTGGAGGTGTATGTTGAGCAAAAAAAAAAAAAAAAAAAAGCAGTCAATTTTTTTAAACTTTGACCCCTATTATGACCCCTTAAAGTTTATTGTTTTGGGCTCAAATCAAGTTAAGTTAGATCCATGTCCAACGAATCTATATTTAAAATTTCAAGTGTGCAGACCCAAAATTGTCGAAGGAGTTTGGTAGAGTTCTCAAAGGTCAAATCGTTGAACTTCGACCCCTTAATCGCCAAATTTCTGGCCAAAAACCAATCATATTGATTTTCCCAAATCTCCGTACCTGTATATCAAATTTCGAGTTTGTAGACTAAAAATTGACAGAGTTATTGCGTAGGGAAATGTACACACACAGACACACACACAGAGACACACACACACAGACAAACACTTTCACTTTTATAGATATATAGATTTCGTTAGTTCCTTTCTTTATTCTTTTATTTTCCATTATCTAACCTTTCTTTCTTTCTTTCTTTCTTTCCCTATTATCTATTCTCCATTCCCCCCCACCTTTATTTCCTAGCATGTTTATTCCCTTTCATTATTCCATCTCCTTTTTTCTTTGCTCCCTTCGTTAATTCACTCCCTTCAATTTGTGATGTTTTTTATTTTTCTTAATGTGTGTTTTTCCTTCTTTTTTAAAGAACCTCCGCTTGAAATGCAGGCAAAATGTGTGTCGACTGTTGATGGAAGTCGATTGTCAGAAAGAAACGAAGGAAAGAAATATGCAATGGTTGTTTGGGACGATGGGTTAAGGTTAGGGTTAAAAAGAAAGCGACGGTTGCTACGATGTTGTTACCTATTTGTTTAGCGAACGATAGAAGACATTTTGTAGAAAAATAGTTGGCAAAAGATCAAATTTGTTCCAAGTTCTTGTTTGATAGAAGAAGAAAAAACATTTTTTTCGAGTTTCTGTTGCCATTCAGCATTGGTTCGTAAACAACAATAAACATTACGTTTCTGCATTGATTATTCTTCTTATTTGGATTCTTCAGACTACTGTTCTCATTTTCAGTGTTACTTTCCCAACGTTTCGGTCGATGTAACCACCGGCCTTCATCAGGTGTATCTTGTTGAACTTGAGAATCTTTTATAACGATAATGTACGATCCGGCACCATTTATAACGTTACCGATGTAGCAAGTGCCCCTTGATCGTACCTTGTCTCGTTACAAGTTGGCCTGTTGATCGTCCTTACCCACTGTGTTTTCATGGAGGGGCGTTTTTCCTCTCGATCGAATCGTCTTTCTTTCCATGTGTAGGGAGTCTCCGGGTACATCAATCACTCCGCTGGTCCTTGCGGCTTGCTGCAAAATCAAGAGTCCTCACCACAACAAACAGAACTCCGGGTTATAACAGTAACAAACTATTTATTGTTTTCATTACTTCATAATAACTATTGTCTAATTTGAGGCGACTGACTATAGCAGTGAATGATGTAAGACCAGACCAGTAAAGTCACAGATTTCCCATTAACACAGGCTAGTTCCCATCATAACATCAGGCCCTGAAGGGCTCCCAAATTGGGAGCGCTTGACTAGCCCAGCCGTTCGCTTTGCTGGCTACGACTCTTCTCTGTTTAGAATTCCTTTTCCTCAATCCAACCCCTTTTCCCCACCTCTCCTTCAGAGAGTGGTTACAAACACCTTTCTTTCTTTCTCTTAGAGCTTATCTCTACCAAACCTCAACTCCCACCTGCACTGCGGTTTTTACTTATTACCAATTAGGCGTGATTAGTCACCCTAAGTCAAACAATGCTTGGCGGCGACCCCTACCCTTAACCCCCAGTCTTCATACCCCTCACAGAGGGTTTAAAAACAACATTTTCGTTGTTAACAGATATATAACAGCAATGAGATAAAACAATTATCATTTGGTTTTGTTTTTTTTCCTTTCTGACAAAATCTCATAGACATTTCTGTTTAAACAACATCAAACCATCATCATCATTAGAAGTCAGCCGTGTAAATTCCTCTGAATTCGTGTCGACTAGCAAGGTCACTCGGCATCACCCGGTCCCCATTGGGTCACACTTTCTGTCAGACTCAGGAATTTGCACGGCATTTTGAAATGATCTGCACTCTGTTAATTGCGGTGTAATGCTGGTCTTGTGCACTTCTAGGAGGTCCACTCATCCAGACTTTGCCTTCTCTCTTTGAGAAGGGGTTAGTTTATTGCTAATCGCCTGAGGCGCCCTTATCGAGGAATGCCAACTTTTTTTTTTTTTTTTTTAAATTTTTTTTGTAAATCAGAGTGACTTTTTCAATCCGACTTTCCGACTTTGGTGTTACAGTTCTTGCAGTGGAATAGAACTAAATACCCCTCCCTTAATTTAATCCAGGGGTAGAGGGAAACAGCTCCACTTGTTAAAATTGAATAGCAATTGTCTTCTGATATAAGGAAATAATATTTCCACATTGATCAAAGCTGATTGCTTTCGGACATTTCCGGCGATGAAGACTGGAAAAATAACGCAAGAATTAGTGTCGCTTTTATTATAGGAAAAGGCCTAACCCACATGCGGCGAGCGAAAACTGTTGAATATTTATCTTCCCAAAGTCGAGCAAATTAAATAGACAGGCGAGCTCCGTTGTTAACTCTGAGATATTATGATTTACATGTGATATAAAAAGTTTTAAAAAGTTGTTAGGCTACCGACCACTTCTCTGAAAAAGCCTTTTGTAGACATACAGAAAAAGCGAACACACATACACACATACATACATTTTCGCTTTTATATTTATAGATGATAAGTTATGAAAAGGAAGGGTTGTAAAGAGGTAGCTTCGAATTAGGGGGTATAAAAACCAAAGCAAAATATGATGAAAGTAAAAATAAAATAGATAAACTCCATAATTTATTATACCATACCTGCATATATATATAAAAAAATAATTACTTATATACAGGCTAATTGGAAAGTGGATGCATATATATATATATATATATATATATATATATATATATATATATATATAGTAATTTATAAAATATATATGGCGATTAAGCTACACTGAATATTCTGCGTTTCATCCAACTATAGGATTCGTCAGGCTTATGCGCGAATTCTGTCGTTGCTTCTTGTTTTTATATATATTGAGGATTTCTAGTTGGCCAATTAGCTTTCTAGTATCCACCGCGCCCCTTCCTCTCAGCCAATGGGCATGCATTTTATCAAACAAAGGATCTGTTTTAGAACTAGGTTAGTGGTTTTAGGTGGCCGTTCTCCTTTTTTTTTTATACATATAAATATACCTATGTGTACACAATAATTCACATATATTCACATATACATACATATATATATATATATATATATATATATATATATATATATATATATACATATATGTGTGCGATCGTTTATGTATATTCATGTTTATTTAATTTATTTATTTATTTGTTTTCTATTGTTATTGTTAGTTTTAAAGCTATTTTGTATCGCTATCCTAGAGTAAGTTTTATTTTGTGAACACAGTTGTTTGCTATTTCCCGCCTACAGTTTAATAGATTTTGAGGTTCTTTAAAGTACAGGATAAAAATTTTTCATGGAGGCATAATTTACATGGGTCGTCTAAATGTCTGCATGTGGTAGCTTGTCTCATTATTTTCCATTCGACTACTGGCGACTGTCCGCTTTCTTTGAGTTCCCAGTATTTATTCGCTAGTGTTGTTTTTATACGGTGTTTTTTATTTTTGAATGTGCTTTTGTGGTCATAGTATCGGGTTTTGAAATCTAAGGAAGTTATGCCTATGTAGTATTTTTTGTTATTCGGGTTTTCTTTCGCAAATGTGTTGCTTGATAAACTACGCTTTTTGTTAGACATTTATTTTGGACTGGGCAAAGTGGGCGGTGTCTACAATTGCATTTATCTTGTTCGTTATTAGTATTTTTATTTATGGTATGGTTGTTCTTGTCCGGGGTTGGTTTGTTATTATTATTATTATTATTATTATCATTATTATTATTATTTCTGCTAGTGTTGGTTTTATTTCTGTCATGGTGTCTACTTTTTTTATTGTTTATTTTGTTGTTGTTTACATTGTTTTCATTTAGTATTTTGTTATTATGTGCCTTAATTATCATCTCTAAATTTTCGCAACAACTGTAAGATAACTTCAAGGTATTTTTATTGAAGATTTTGTGTAAGGGTTTGGTTGCGGGAAAGTGTTTTTCAATAAGATCTAGGAATTTCTTGCCAAGTTTTGTTTTTAACATTTGATTGTATGGGGCCGTATACCAAATTATAGTTCTTTTTCTTCTGTTTTTAATGTTATTATAGTTGTTGGTGTTTTGTTGCTTATATTTGATATCGATATTTTTGTATCCCCTATTTTTTAGGGCTGTTCCTAAATATTGGATGACCTGTTAAATGCATTTTCATCGCTTGAGTTATTACTGAGTCTACTTACGATCGAGTTAGGAATATGTTTGATGATTGATGGTGGGTGGTTGGACTAAGGGTTAACGTAAATTGGAGTAGCGTTATCTTTTAAGTATGGTTCATAGGTGTTTTTATCTAAGTTTAACGTGACGTCCAGGAAGTTTGTTATTTTTATGTTAGCTGATATGTCCGCTTTTAGGCCTAATTTTTTCATTTCTTTGTGTATGATTTTCTTAAAGTTTTCTCCCTTGACTTTGTTGGAGTTTTTTTATTATAGCTAGTCCGTCATCTCTATATAGGCCGATATCCGTAGTATGGAATATGCTTGTGAGGGTATATAGAATGAATAATCCCACAAGATCTGATGCTTCTGCAGAGTCTCTGGCACCCATCGCCAAATCGAATGAATTTTTCATTTTAGTTTTTATCCATTGGTTATTGTTATTTATTAGAACTGATTTTCTACATTTTTTAATTATGTTGATTTCTTCTGAGGATATATCAGTGTATGCCTCGGCAAATTCTAGGGCAATGTTAAAAAGTTCTTCGGATATCGAGGGATAAAAGTCTATGATGTCAAACTGTATGAACGTACATTTATCTTTGTTTTCTATATTTTTAAACCAGGTGATTGCTTCGGTAGTATTTGCCCACTGGTTTAGTTCTAGGTCTTGTTTGATTTGTTTGTTTACTCTAGAAAGTATAGTTTTGCTAATTCTATCTATTTCTGGTTTAGTTGGGTTTATCAGGCGGGTGCTGGGATTATTATTAAAGTCCCATTTGTGGTCTTTAAGCAGAATGTATGACTCTCTAGGTTTCAATTTGCCAACTTTATCGCTAATTTTTAGTTTATCGGTAATTTGTTTACTTTCAGTATTTATTATATCTATGTAGTCGCATTCGTTTGTGTCTAGTTTTTTGTAGTTTTTTGTAATGTTTTCTGTGATTAGTTTGTTATATTCTTGCTTATCTATTTTATAAAAGTTTCTTGTTTTATCTGCTTTTACAAAGATTTTATTAGAGTTGTTTATGTTTCTAACGATTTTGTGTAGTTTCCGTTGGAAATTGTTAGGTTGATTGTGGAATTCTAAGTTTTTAATTACGTTTAAAAGGTCATTTTCAAAGTTTATCAAAAGGTCTACTATTTTCGCATTTTTAAGGGTTTTAAAACCATAGGATTCTTTTTTGTTTACATTTTCATTTTTAAGGAAGAAATTTGCTCGCCATCGCATTCGACGTATTAGTTCATCTGTTTTTTGGATTAATTTAATAATATAGCTATGCTTGCTGGGTGTGGGGATGTTTTTTAGCGATGTTTCGAAATTAACTCTTTCCATATCTATTTTTAATGTGGTGAAATAAATTCTTTTGAAAGTGCTCAACTGTTTTAGGAGCTAAGTATAACTACTTCATTTATTCACATAAATTTAATATACGAAAGTATAGATTTATGCGTAAACTTTAAGTATTTACTTCAAAAGTGCTCAATACGTAGGTAAAGCTAGTTAGTAATTTATAAAATATATATGGCGATTAAGCTACACTGAATATTCTGCGTTTCATCCAACTATAGGATTCGTCAGGCTTATGCGCGAATTCTGTCGTTGCTTCTTGTTTTTATACATGTTGAGGATTTCTAGTTGGCCAATCAGCTTTCTAGTATCCACCGCGCCCCTTCCTCTCAGCCAATGGGCATGCATTTTATCAAACAAAGGATCTGTTTTAGAACTAGGTTAGTGGTTTTAGGTGGCCGTTTTCCTTTTTTTTTTATACATATAATACATTTAAATATGTATTTAAAATGTTTAGAATATATTCAAGATGTGTTAAAGATGTAAAAAGATTATATATATATATATATATATATATAATCTTTTTACATCTTTAACACATCTTGAATATATCTAAACATTTTAAATACTTTCTGAAGAGGACATTTCACAGAACGTCTGAAACGCGTTAAAAACGATTTCAATGATTTAAACACATTATTACAATGTTCTACACATAATTTTCAATGAAAAACCAAAACACGGAATAATAAAATAATGTTAAAAAATACACATTGTTGGTGACCACCTCCTTATTTAAATATATATATATATATATATATATATATATATATATATATGTATATATATATATATATGTATATATATATATATATATATGTATATATATATATATATATATGTATATATATATATATATATATATGTATATATATATATATATATATGTATATATATATATATATATATGTATATATATATATATATATATGTATATATATATATATATATATATATATGTATATATATATATATATGTATATATATATATATATATATATATATATATATATATATATATATATATATATATATATATATGCATCCACTTTCTAATTACCCTGTATATAAGTAATTATTTTTTTATACCTACAGACTTTCACAATCATCAGGGCAGGAAATGATGATTGCCACTGGTAGAAGGATTCGAACTCTGCCACAATGCCACCTTTAACTTCATTAGCAAGGAAGGTTACCCTTGGGCCAACATTATTAAGACGATCTATAGTGACCGAATGACCAGAATCACAATCTCACACCTTTTATTTTCCAGACAGTGCTCAACTTTTAAGAACTTACTTCTAAAAGGGCTGAAATAATTATAAATTATAAATAATTGTTTTTTATAGCTACAGATACTAGTGTTTTACGTTTCACAATCGTCAGTGCAGGAAGCGATGATTCTTGCTGGTCAAAGGATTAGAACGCCACAACGAAGTGACTTTTAATTTCATTAGCAAAGAACGTTACCCCTGGGCCACTGTCACCTATCACGAAAATCAAGGAAATTTAACATTTATAAAGCCAAATACAGGTATATATGTTATGTATAAGACAATCTATATTGATTGAGTTGCACAAGGCCAGCTGACCGCATTTATATATATATATATATATATATATATATATATATATATATATATATATATATATATATATATACATATATATATATAAATTTTATATAATTTTATTGATTTATTTTGTTCCTGATAAATCCCACACTAAACGTTGTATCCCCATTATGTTACCTAACATATTCTCTACTCTTCTGATGAGAAGCATTAGGCTTCGAAATGCCTTGGCATAAAGAGTTCCCTCTATCCTCCAACTAAATGTGTGTATTTTGAAATTTTTTAATAAATGTACCATTCTATATTTACCAATATATAGGTTTTGTGACTTCATTTTCCATTCTTATTGTTTTCCTATATATATATATATATATAATCTTTTTACATCTTTAACACATCTTGAATATATTCTAAACATTTTAAATACTTTCTGAAGAGGACGTTTCACAGAACGTCTGAAACGCGTTAAAAACGATTTCAATGATTTAAAAACATTATTACAATGATCTACACATAATTTTCAATGAAAAACCAAAACACGGAATAATAAAATAATGTTAAAAAATACACATTGTTGGTGACCACCTCCTTATTTAAATATATATATATATATATATATATATATATATATATATATATATATATATATATATATATATATATATATATATATATATATTATTATTATTGTTATTATTATTACTACCTACTTATTATATATATTACCTATTATTTATAATTAACAGTTTCCATATCATGTTAAATTCTATACCGTACTTTGGGGTAATTGCACCAAGTGCGGAGTAATTGGGCCAACCAGCTAAAAGTGTTCTTTTGACAACCACGCATATATGAGCACTTTTCTTTAGTTGGCGCAATTACCCCCGGATTTTGCACAATTACCACAAAGTACGGTACTAGGTCTATTTAGTAATTGATATTCACTTAACATATGTGCTACTTCTTCTACACAATTACATGTCTCACAGATTTCTGATTTTGGCAAAAGATTCCCTAGTTCGACAAGATGCACCTGAAGAAGGTCGGAGGTTACATCCACTAAAACGTTGGCAAAATTACATTCCTGATGAGAACAGTAATCCGAAGAATCCAGATAATAGGAATAATAAACATAGCTGCTATATCTATAGAGGGAAAGGCAATAATATTAGAAGAAAGAATGACATTATCTATAGAAAAATAGTTAATTTTTATCGATTGGGTGAGAGTTGTTGGGTTTGTAGATGTAGAACAGTTCAAGTAGTAGGTTCAGTTCACATAGGAATAGCAAAGAAATGGGAGGAAGTGATGAGGATGATTTATTTATCAACATCCCACGATGGGATAATGTGAAACAAGTGTCAGAAAGTGGGATTGAAGAGCCAGCTCCTCCATGAGGAGGAACACACTGGACTGCAAGAAAATGCCTGGGCAGCCCGGTCTGCATTCCTTTGTAGGTGATTATCAAGAGAGAAGACTTCCAAGAACTGCATAGGACTAGCAACATGCAGCAATCGAGAAAGAAAATTGCCATTTCAGCAATGGTTTTGACTTTGTTGGATTTGGAAAGTGAGAAGAATGAACTTTAGCAAAAGAAGGAATGATAAAGACCTGGCCAGAAATAGGTTAGTTTACAAATTAATTTAGAAAAGATGTTCGGCATGTAAAACAGATGATGATGTTGCTGCTGCTAATGATGATGATGATAATGTTGCTGTTGATGAAGATGCTGATGATGATGCTGCTGCTGCTGATGATGATTTTGCTACTGCTGATGATGTTGCTGCTGATGTTGATGATGCTGATGATCATCATCATGATGATGTTGCTGACGATGCTGCTAATGATGTTGATGTTGATGCTGGTGATGCTGATGATGATGGCTTCTTTCGACAATGAAAAAATAATGAGTTCAGAGGGTCTCAAGCAGTTCTTTTTCTCGGAGAAGAAATTGAGTAGACATGTTCATTTTGGCTGTCAGCTTACAATTGCATAATAATCTACATAAAATCTGTACGCATTGTAGACGTGGGTACATATTCGTTTGCCTTTGTTTTGCCAGTCATCATCGTATGAATCCAAATATTCTATTGTTGGCACTGATTTCCCAATATTTTTCTAATCAGAATTCTTTCTAGGAAGACATTGAGGATTACTGAAGGGACCACGTTCTAAGTGAAAATGATTTTTTTGGAATGAACTCGATTCGAACTCGGAACACCCAGGTCATCATCCTATGTCGTTAACTACTTAACCACCATCACCTCCTAGTTTTGCCAGTGAGAGAGTAATGTGTTGTCTACTGATATCTGCAATCATTTCTTTCAACAGCAGACTTGGTGATCAATCTTACAATTGAGAACAGACACACAAACATAAACACAAAAGAAAAACAAACTTGTCTGCAGCAAAATATAAAGGTGCCATTTATGTTAAAGAAATGAATATGTGACCGTTAGAAAAAGAATATTCTAGATACTGTAATAAGAAATTGACTAGGCATGTTCATTTCGGCCGTTGCCTTACAAATGTATCATAGTGTGCATTGTTGATGTGCATTTTAGTTTGCCTTTTCGTGTTTCTGAATTTTTTATATTTCGTATTATTTGGATTATTCAGACTATTGTTCTCATCTTGAGTGTTATTCGCACAACGTTTTGGTCGATGTCACCTTCAACCTTTTTGAGTCATATGTTCTCGAACTCAGGAATCTTTCTGCTGAACTTGGGAATCTGCATGGAATTTTGAACGGAACCATTAATTTAATCCACAGAGTAGCATGCTCTTGTTCTGTCAGCCATGACCGAGTAGAAGTCCTAAGTAATTTGCAATTGTATTTTGCATGTCACCCACACTGTGGATTGAACCTTCGACCTCCAGAAGAGTGTAACTTTGCAACTGAATTTCACAAAGAACTTTATCTACAATTCGAGGATCTTTCTGTTGAACTCGTGAATCTTTTTGTCAAATACAGAATTTCAAACATAACCTATATTTAATCCACAGAGGCAGCATGTTCTCATTCTCTCAGCTATGACTGAGTAGGAGTCCTAAGTAATTTGCAATTGTATTTTGAATGTTGCCTGGACTGAGGATTGAACCTTCAACCCCCAGAAGAATGTAACTTTACAACTGAATTTTATAAAGTACTTTATCTGCTAGGCAATGGGTCCTTGTGAATAACACTCAAGATGAGAACAGTAGTTCAAATAATCTAAATAGTAGGAATTAGTTTACCTTTGTTTTGTCAATGAGAGAGTATGTGTATATTGAAAGGGTTGATGCTGGTGATCGTCCTTACAACTACGAAAGGAGACACATACATAAATACGACAATTGCAAAGAAGGGAAAATAAACTCGTGAGTCTGACAAAAGATAAAACGGTTGGCTGCGTTCTTCAGCTGCTGATCTGCTTTAAACATTATGGTTTCTGGGTTCGCGCTGGAAAATGATAAGCAGCAAATAATTCAATAGTTCAAAATTGGGCATCACATTTCTTGAGTTAATCTACTTTCTTGAGCAATGCCGGAACACAGGTCAGCTGGTATAATATAAAATTTGTCCAAACAATCTCTATCTTCAGAATTATTACATTTTCACCCCAAACAAGGCACATTGCCACTTTGGTGTAGGGGGCTACTATCAGGGGCAACAACTACTGGGGTACTATGTAGGGATTTGGTCAGCAAGATGTCGGTTCACGTTACACTTGAACTTCTGTACGTCAGTACAGTTGGGGAAGCAGGGACCTGGAATGGAATTCCAAAGTCTAGCGGTTCTGGGGAAGAAACTACTGGAGTAGAAAGATCTTTTACATCTAGGGATCTCTACTGTGTGGGGGTGGGATTTAGCTGCCCGTCGGGTTTGTTGAGGGTGTTTACTTCGTGGGGGCACAAGTGCTTGCAGTTCATCAGAGCATTCACCATTAAAATACTTGTAGAACAGGCAGAGGGATGCAACATTTCATCGATGGGACAGAGGCTGAAGCTTAGATGCCAGTTCAGTTTGAACCTTGTCTAGGAGTGAGAGACTAGTAGCAGATGCACCCCCCCCCCAAATATGACAGAAATACTCCATACATGGGCGAATGGTGGCCTTAACATCCTTCATGTATACCAAAATCAAAAGAAATCTATTATTCACTAAAATAAAACATAAACACACACAGACACACACATTTATTTTTAATTGGAATTCATTATTGAGATGAGTATTATTTATTAATTCTATTTATTGCGGACTATTATCCTCATCTTTTCTAAGTTGTTTCACGACGTTTCCGCCAACTATTTCTCTGGCCTTCGTCAGGTGGTAACCGCAATGAGATAGGAACTCTGAATCTCCTGCCTGCATCCACTGCAATTACTGCCTTCTGTAGACGACAACAACTACAGAAGGCAGTTTAAATATTATAACTTTTTTTTTTTAAATCGGAAAAACAAAAACAAAAAAACAGCAAACGTGATGCAAAATACAGAATAAGGAAATGAAAAAGAGATGGCATAAATAACCGTTTAAATGTTAAAATTTCTTTAAAAAATCGGAAAAAAAAAAAAAGCGAATGTGATGGAAAAATATATAAAGAAAAACGAACGAAAAAAATGGCATAAATAACCCGGTTTCAATATCAAAACTTTAAAAATCGAAAAATAAATATCTGATATCTCAGCTCAAACGTGCAATCTTAAGATAACGACGCTACCACTATAATGACTGGTCTACGATCACGTGAGAGAAGTTAGGTCGTTTTTTTTTTCTATTTAAACCAATTCAAGAAAGAACGTTTCTTGCACATGCGTGTTTGGCTAAATTGTCATGAAGGAACGATTTTTTGCTACCCCCTCCATGTAGAAAAGTGTCCACTTGAGGGTGAAGGAATTACTGCTTTTAGCTAATATTTTGGTATTTATTGTCCGAAGGGTGAAGCTTTAAAACTATATTGATCTCGTGAAAATCCGTCGCTTCTGTCAAAAGTTTTAGGCAGGCATACAAACATACGTACATACATTTAAACAGATTTTTGCCCTTTATATTATAGAAGATTGTTACATATTATTTACATAGGTATTTTAATAGATATCTGTTCATTAAAGAGAAAAATGTTGGTTTTTTAATTATATACATAATGCAATCAGATATTTTAAGGAATATTGAAAAACTAGATTTTTAATTTGTTAAAAACAAAAAAAAGTTATAGCCCATTGACTTAGAATGTGTTCTTTTATGCCAAATTGATGATTGAATACAGTTACATTTTTGCATTAAATAATAATCCTTATTAATCCTTGTGTATCAAACGGGTACTATAATATACAGTTTGCAGCACCTCATCATAAAGGTCCATACAAAATTTCAGTCAGTTCCACCCTGTAGCTTTGGAGAAAAAGTGGAACGGACAGAGAGACAGACAGACAAATAGAAATATAATACAGAGATTTACTTTTCAATGTATATTTTATATTCAAGAATTTTAAAATGTATTTGAAAACTTCAAGAGTTTTTAATTATTTGGATCTTCTCGTCTTGGATGTTATTCTCACATTTCTGTCGGTGTAACCTCTGACCTTTTTGAGGTATGTCTTATAGAAGTTTCTTACATCGGATGAAAATAATCCAAATCATTAATCCACATCTCAAAAAAGTTTAAAAACATAATTTTAATTCATTTTTATCCTTTAAAAATAACTTTATATATTACTGTCCATATAAGAAAAAAGAAAGGCGTGGTCCAAACGACTGGGATCTTACTACAATTGTGAATTCTTACAGGGGTAAAGGAAAAACTCTAAATAGATATTATTATCAATTCAGTGCATAATTTTTTGCTGGTTTGTAGAAGATGCATTTTAAAAGCATTGTAATTTATTTTATGCATATTGTTATTACTTAAAATATATCACCATGATTAATTTATAACTTTTTTTTATTTCAGATTATTAGAGCAGCATTCACATTTTTCTGTGATATGCTTACCAATGTTGACCTGAAAACGACTTTCTCTAGTCAACAGAAAGGAAGTCATCTTCCATTATGATAATGCTCGTCCTTATACAGCACTATTGGCCAAAAATCTCCTGGGAAAATTTGGTTGGAAAATCTTGCCCTATCCTGTATATTCTCCTGATCTAGCTTCTCCATATTATCTCTTATTTTGAGGACTAATCTGGGTACCCGGCATTGCCCGGGTGTTTGGAGGTGTGTGCTGAGCAAAAAAAAAAAAAAAAGTGATAGTAGGCAGGCTCAAACCTGTATCGTGAAGAAAGAAAAGAATGTGAAAAAAAAAGTGACATCTTTGCTGTCCCGTCCATCGCCAAACCAAAAGTGGCGAAAGTTTAAATTAAGGCTAGTCAATCAAAAGGAGGGGGACGACATTTGAAAATATCGGTGAAAAAAGCGACCCCTCCTTGTAGGAAAGTGCCCACTTGAGGGTGAAGGAGTTAATGTTTTTAGCCAATTTTTCCATATTTGTCATCCGAAGAGTTGAGCTTCGAAACGATACTGATCTTGTGAAAATCCGTCGCCTCTGTTGGAAGTTTTAGGCAGACATACATGCATATATACATACACACATTTAAACAGACAGGTGAGATTTATATAAGACTAGCAGGGGTACCCAGCGTTGCCTGGGTGTTTGGAGGTGTGTGTGTTAAAAAAAAATAATAATAATAATAAATTTTAAAGCATACATTTTCATATGATTTTAACTTCCATTCATTACAGAATTTTCTTGATTTTATTTCAATAAATGTTCACATAATTAATGTTTTATTTTGAAATTTTCACAGCATTATTTTAGTGTATTTATTTCATTTTTACCTTAAACTTACGTGAAACTGATATTTTTGAATAGGATTTTCTTGATTTGTCTCCCCCTTGTTTTGAAAACAATTCTTCGACAATGAAAACAAAAAAGTTCTTCATTATAATCAAAATGCACAAGTGCAGAAAGTGCTTCAAGCAATGTACAAAAAAAAGGTCAAAGTCATGTTCAAATTAATAGCACATTAAGTGACAGCTTTAATGTTAAAGTGGAAGTACATCAGGAACATTTACAGAGTTCGTACCTTTTAATTTGTGTCTTAGAAAAGTTGTCCAGAGAGTTTCGTATGCTTTTTTTTTTTTTGTTGTTTTTTTTTTTTCAGAAAAAATGCTTTTATGCTGACGATTTAGTGCTTGCTTGTGAAAATCTATTTGTTAAATTGAAGACATGGAGGAATTCTATGGGAATTAAAGGTTTGAGAACGGATGTTATCAAAAAGTGATGATTAGTGGTTGTAGTTAGAAAACACTCACAGAGAGAAAACAATCAGCTGTTCAGATGCAACTCAATTTCGTGTGATACCTGTAATCATTGGGTACATAAAAAGTGAAATTACAGGGAAGTTGAGACAGGATAACTAATTTGCATGCAAGAAGTAGAATAAAATGTAGATGACAGTTCAGATATGGAGAAAATATACAGGGTTGAATGATTAAAGTGTCACCCGAAGAAAATAACATCACATCTTTATTTTAAAAGTTTTATTGAAAAAAATCAATTCAGGTAACTTGATTATGTAGAAGAGCTGACATCTATTTAATGTAGCCACCTTCAGCCTCAATCACCACCTTGATGCAGATCCGGGACTGGGAGCATGCATTTTCCACAAGTGCCAACAGAAGCTTGACGAAAACACAATCAGGCTGGCTTTGGTGTTCTGGGAGGTCATGTTGGTGATGTTCTCAATGTATGACCAAACAAAGTAGTCCGGCAGATTCAGATTGGGAAGGGGGGGGGCAGTGAGAGAAAGGTACAAAGTCATAGTACCTTTTCTGAAGCCAAGTCTAGGTCTCTTTCGACTTGTGGGCCGGCACCGAGTCCTGCTGCCACACCCAGGGTCCGCCAGCGGCCACCTGATTGCACCAGGGGATCACCACACTCTTCAGTACCTCCAGGTACAATTTCGTGTTGACTTTCAAACTGATTTCAAATATATGAGGTGGCATGATGTGGCCCTCACTTGAAACCACACGAAGGACAATAATAATGTGATTGTAAGAGTTAGAAATGAATGGAGTAAATCCTGACTGGCGAGGGTTGAGGACATGTGTTGCATGAATAGAAATGATACAAGTGAATGTTATCAAGACCAAAGTGATGTAGTTAGAAAACACTCAGAAAGAGAAATATTCAACTGTTCAGGTGCAATTTTTGTGGTACTTTTAAATGCATTTGAATCACATGTAGGTTCAGAAATGATAACTAGTTTGTGTTGAAAGAAGTGTAAGAGAATGCGGATGAGAACACAGATGTGGAGAAAGTATATTTGCATGGTAATGTTATTGAAGTTTTGTTTGCAACCTCTCACAGATGTGACGTTGCTAGTTTCAGTCGTTTCTACAAATAATATTATGGCATGGATTTCTTAGAATTGTCTGATCTATTTTCTGCTTTGTTCCAGCTCGTTTAACCCATTGGTCTAGTGGTCTTCATCAATTCACTGTTTTAATACTTCATTGTAATACAGTTTTCTATTCCAGTAGCTTCTTTCCAAGGACTGCAAAGTTGTGGATCTCTTTTCCTGCTCACTGTTTTCCTTCTACCTACCAGCCTTGGTCTTTTAAAGACTAAAGTCAATCGGCATCTTCTGTCTTTACAATAATCAGCTTTCGTTCTTGTAAGTTCCTTACATCAAGTGATTTCATGCTTTGTCTCGAATGATTTTCCATTAAAAAAAATCAGAGAATTTCTGTCATTACTAAGCAGCAGAGCATTACCACTGTCAATCAAAGAAAGTGTCTATCAGGCATGTGTACGCAATGTGATCATGTATAGAAGTAAAACCTGCTGACGAGAGTTGAGGATATGTGTTGCATGGAGAGAAATAGCACAAGAATGACACGATGGATATCTACCACAAGTCTTAAAAACATATATCTGATGATCTCAGAGAAAGATTAAATCTGGACTATATAGGGTGACGCGTGCAGAACAGGACACTGTTAGTTTGGCCACATTGAAAGAATGGATGAAAGTTCTTGGGTTAGTACATGCAAAACAGTCAAGATAGTAGGGTCAGTGGATAGAGGATAAGTAGTACTTTTTTAGATTTTTACATCAAGTGGGTTCATGCCTTGTCTGAAGCAATTTCTATAATATTAAATTATATATATATATATATATATATATAAACAGATTAAATGCTATTAAATATTTCATCTGGTAGTTTTCCAAAATGTCCTCTAAATTTACTTTTTGTCATTATTTTTTAATGCATTTAATTTCACGTCAAAATTTTCAGTCCTTATCCAAACTTCAATAATGAAAAATTACAATAGCACAAAAACTTTAAGTACATACCTGTTAGGTAAAATAAAAAAAGGCTGTACACCAACATTTACAAATTCATTCAGTATTTTTGTTTTTATAAAATAAAATCAAAGTTGAGCATTAAACGATTTCTAGCCAATATTATGACGACTATGCGTCTGAATAATGTCATTGACGTTAATGTAAACAGAAAATAGCTGGCAAAACATTTCATTGTTTAAAAACGTTTTTTCTTGTTTAAAAAAAATAGAAAAATACTTGAATTTTCATAATTTTTGTTGTAGTGTGTTTTTTTTAAAAACCTAACACACAAGTGCATAAGATTTTTGTGTCAGTTTTTCTTTTTACGAGCATATTGGGCAAAACTGGATAAGCAACAATTTTTTTTTACACCAATTCGGTTCTTAATGTGATCAACTTTTTTTCTTCTTTTTTTTTTTTACATAGGCATCACCACTTATAAAGACCTAGAGACCACTCGAGGATAAGGGTTAAGAGTGTACAGTAATTAATTGGACAATATAGTAATCGTTAGTAATGGAAATTCGGTAAATTTGTTAACTTAAGTGGAACGGCTCATCAAGAACTTGTCTGAAAAACATATTACACTATTAAAAAAAAATATTTCAACTGCTTAGTAAAACTAGTTTTTAAAATCTTCCTCAGCAATAACTTTCCAGCTGGAAACATGCTATTATAAAAAACCTAGACATCTCAAAAGCATGTGGACCAGATCTCATCCCGGCTGTGCTATAAAAAAAAATGCTCTGCCGAGGTTGCTCCAGTTCTCTCCAAACTTTACAATAAATGCCTTAACGAATCTTGTTTTCCCGACTGCTGGAAAACCGCCTCTGTGGTACCAGTCTTCAAGAATTCTGGTGAAAGAACTGACCCACTAAATTATCGCCCCATTAGCCTCCTCCCGCTTTTCGCCAAAATATTTGAGTCCTTAGTTAATCAAGCCCTAGTCCAGCACCTAACAGCTGCTAAACTCCTGACTGACAAACAATATGGATTCAGGCAAGCCCGTTCAACAGCAGATATCTTAACTATAGTTTCTGAACGTATATACCGTTCATTGGATAAAACAGGGGAGGGTAGAGCGGTGGCCCTCGATATATCTAAGGCTTTTGACAGGGTATGGCACGATGGTCTTCTAAGGAAAATTAGATCATATGGAATCACTGGAAGAATTCATAATGTAATTAAATCCTTCTTAAGTAATAGAAAAATCAAAGTTGTCCTCGACGGTCGTACATCCAAACAATACGACATAAATGCGGGAGTACCTCAGGGGTCTATCCTTGGACCTCTATTATTCCTGATATTCATAAACGACCTCCCTGATAAAATTGTTTCGGAGATGGGTATATTTGCCGATGACACCACTCTCTATAACAGATATGAGGGGAAAACAAATGAACACATATCCAAGGAAATGGCAGAAACACTAGAGGATGACCTCCAATCCGTAGTGGAATGGGGACAAAAATGGTTGGTCACATTCAATGCTAAGCTTGTTTCCTTCAATAACTACAAGAAACCTCCTCTACCACCAATAGCAATGGCCAAAAACACATTACCTGAAAGTACTTCTTTTAAACTCCTCGGCCTAATGTTTACAGGGAATATGAACTGGAATAGATACATTGAGAGCATTGCCAAGGCTGCTGCAAGGAAGGTTGGCTCCCTCTACCGTGCTAGAAAACTACTTACGCCTGACAGTATCCTATACCTCTATAAGGCAACCATTCGCCCATGTATGGAGTACTGTTGTCACATCTGGGCTGGTGCATCTGCCTCTTGTCTCTCGCTCCTGGACAGGGTTCAAAAGAGAATCGCCAACCTGATAGGTCCTGAACTGTCATCTAGGCTTCAGCCTCTGTCCCATCGACGAGATGTTGCATCCCTCTGCCTGTTCTACAAATACTTCAATGGTGAATGCTCTGACGAACTGCAAACACTTGTACCTCCCCGACGTAACTACCCCCGACAAACCCAACAAGCTACTAAGTCTCATTCCTTTACAGTAGAGATCCCTAGGTGCAAGAAAGCCTTTTACTCCAATAGTTTCTTTCCCAGAACTGCGGGTCTTTGGAACTCCCTTCCGGGATTCTGTTTTCCCAACTGCAATGATATGCAGAAGTTCAAGTGTAATGTTAACAAACATCTTTCTACTCATCTCCCTTCATAATGACCCCGCTAATTAAGTCCCTGATAGTAGCCCCCTGCTTCAAAGTGGCACTGTGCCTTGTTTGGGGTGAAAATTGAATTTAAAAAAAAAAAAAAAAAAAAAAAAAAAAGATATATTTTTAAAAAAATGTTAATAATGCCACTAAATATTTTAAGTTTCAATTCAATCAGCCTTCATTGTTCTTTATAGTAAAGTAGTTAATCCTAATTTTTATAATCTCTCTCTATAACAAGGACTTGAAGCAACATTCAACTAGGATTGGCTAAATCAGCTCTTCCCATAGAATACACAGTGTCTCGGACAAACGCAGACCATGCACGATAGTTTGCAGCAGTCAAGATAGTTATGGGCAGCTTGTCCCAGGACCAGTGGCAAGCACTGTAGACCTGTGAAGCAGAGCCAGGTTAAATTGATGGTATGTAAAATCTTCAGCTGGCCTCCAGGGCATTTTAACCAATCTTGGAGTGGTTTTGGAACTATTACTTCGTGAATGAACTCACCTGTGTTGCAGTTGGCAGCATGGCCAAACCAACAAGTCTGCTCTTTAAAAGAGGTTGGCTAAGGGGAATGATTCTACATCGCGTCCTAATTTGGGTTTTGGAAACAAAATTGTGCCAGCAGATCTGCAGAATTTGGTGGAGGCAGTATAGTTTGAACACTACCAACCTTTTGAGATCCGTTGCTATCATCAGCCAAGTCTCGCAACCATAAAAAAGAATCCTTCTCTATATCAGAAATTTTTTGTTTACTCTTTTTATTAATTTTTTTTTTTTTTTCGCTTTTCTTTGTATGCCTTCTAATCTCAATATTACATTCCAATTCCTACATCAAGATACTGGATGAGGCGATTCCAAAATTTTTCCAAAGTCCAATACAATTACTGATTCTGTTTTAGATTCCATGATTACAATACAGTTACCGATTTGTCTGAGTATTGTTTTCGTCTTGAGTGTTATTTACAAATGACACTCAAGATGAAAACAATAGTCACAATAATCCAAATTATCAATCCTCATCTCAAAAATTCAGAAACACAATTACCGATTTCAATTTTTTACAATTTCTAAATATTTTTTATAGATTTGTTGCTTTTTTCATTTTAAAATTACTGCAAAACCGTCCTGCAATATCCACATATTTTCACAAATGTAATAATTAGGGCTATGACAACAGCATATTCTTTTCATTGTTTCGACTCTCGAGTATATATCCGATAGTTAAACACAGTCAATCTACTGAGAAACCACATCACTCTATATAAAAGCATATGAAATATCAACAGAAACATACTCGAGAGTCAAAACAATGAAAAGAATATGCTGTTGTTATAGCCCTAGTAATAATACACTTAGGAAGGAGGGAGAGGGCCATATAAACTACACGAGTAGATCTTTCTAAATATTTTTTCATATGTTTTTGTCATTGATAAAAAATAGGGTGCTAATGCATTTATGCACGTATTGTACCACACTATTTTTTTTTATAGTGTTTTCAAGTTAAATTCAAGTTTTATGATAACTTTTCTTCATTAAATTATTAGGTGGAAGTACAGAATAGTTAAAAAAACATCATTCTCTCTCCATATTAAGAATGGCTTTCTAAATATTAACATTATTATTTCAACATGGCACAATAAGTTAACAAGTTCCAAAAATAGTGAGGCAACTAAAGATTTATTTCTTTAAAGTCGATTTGTATGAGTTCATCATTAGTTGACAAAGTGCTATTTGAATTTTGTTACAAATAATTGAAGATAGTTGACGATTGGTATGAAAAATATGAAGATGGTGCTGAAACAGAATAGTTAACAAAGCACCTAACTAATACGGTTACTATTTAGAAAACCATTCTTAACAAGAGGAGGGTAGAGCATGGGTGCTTTATTGACCATTCTATATCTTTATTCTATCAAAGAATGTTCATGATTTCACCTTATTTGGTCAGTTGTTGTTATTGCTAATCTATTTAGGAAAATAAGGCAACGGAAAATTAAGCGATTTTGGCAAGGTAGGAAAATTAGACAACCATGGATTAAATATCAATTGAAAATAGATTTTAGAAACTTCCTTGAGGGATATATAATTTTAAATAGGAGATAAGAACACCCCCCTTGCCTCAATATTTAAAAATAAATATTAAAAAAAAAATATTTATTGCTGCTTTAAAGCAAATAAAATCGATTTTTCTAAGAATTTGTTCTAAGAACACAGTTCTTTAATTATCTTTTTAAACTATTATATTTTTTTTTAAAAAGTAGCAAATTAAAATCCTATTACAAGATTAAATCCATCATAATGCATATCGGTTTCTTTGTAAACAAGTCAGTCATTTAAATATTTTGTTAATAGTTGAAAAAAAAAAAAACATCAATTACTTTGTGGCTGTTCAGAATTTGAAAGGAATTTGGAATAGAAGGTAATTTAAACTGGCTTTAAAATTCTTAGCAAATCCAAAGTTACCGTCTGCTGTTGTCAAATGTTAGGTGGAGAGGGTGGCTATATGTCTGGCAGCAAGACTTAGCTCCATGTCACACCTCCAGAAAAATGCACAAGTGGTTGTCTGAAACCTTTCACGATTTCATCTTTTTTTTTTAAACTCTTTTTCACCCCAAACAAGGCATATTGCCACTTGGAACGTAAGCGGATACTATTTGGGATCATGCTTAATATGGGATTATGGAGAGTTGCTTAGCAAAATGTTTGTTTACATTACATTGAAAATTCTGCATGTCAATACAGGCAGGGAAGCAGGAAACAAGAAGGAAATTCCAAAGTCTGACAGTCTCAGGTAAGAAACTATTAGAGTAGAAGTCTTTCCAGCATCTAGGGACATTAACAGTGAAAGGGTGGGATTTTGCTGCCTCTCAAGTTGGTTGAGAGTATGTACATCAAAAGGGAAAATATGCTGCGAGTTCATTAGAATGCATTCCATTGAAGTATTTGTAAAACAGGCACAGGGATGCAACATTGCGGCAATGAGAGAATGTAGCTTTGCCAGTAGTGCAAAACCTATTAGATTGGAGACTTTTTATTTAAGAATCTTCTCCCCCCCCTCCCCAAACTCGCTTGATTATAATCCCAAGAACTATTATGGTGAGGTGCAGTAAAGATAGATAAGAACTCTCCCATCTGCAACACCAAAGACAATATGATTACCAGGATCAAACTTGCATTCTGGCATCTCTCAAAGAACACTATGCTAGGTTGCAAGTTCAGGTCCCGCCAGACAACTTCTTTGGAGGAGTTGTATTTGTCAAAAAATCCTTGAAGAGATTTAATTTGAATTTTTGAGAATACATCAATTATGAACCAAGATATGACATTTGTTTCTTTCTTTTCTAAAATGTGTTAAATTTATCCTGAGCACTCTGTATTAATTTGAACAATTTTTTTTTTTTTTTTTGAAAAGAAGGCACTTATGCAGCTTGGTTATTTTGGACATTTTTTTTTTTTTTTGCAGAACTCCTTTCAGAACAGGGGGAGATAAATTAAGCAACCCCTATCCAAAAATATCAAAATTTTGCATTTTTTTTTAAACAAAATAAATATGCTAAAATAATACTGTGAAAATACAAAATAAAACATTAATTATATGAACATCTATATATTAATACCATAGTACTTTAATGTATGTATCTGTCATGTTTTCTAGATTATAAATTATTTGATTGATTTTTTATAAAATTTGAACTTACAAATAAAGATAATCATTAAAATTTATAGTTTTGCACGGTCATTATTGTAATGTGTGTGTGTTTTTTAGGGCAGGGGGCATTTTTTTTTTTTTTTTTTTTTTTTTTTTACAAAATTTAAATAAAGGCACATTCAGAATAGATTCTTCTTTATTTGTCTCCCTGTTTTGGAAGAGAGTGCTTCAAAAATGAGAAAAAATTTGTCCAAAATAATTGAAATGCAAAAGTGCCGGAAGGACTTTTACTCATTTTACATCGGTTTTGCAGGAAAATTTATTTCACACAAAACTTGCAAAGAAGAAGCTGAGTTATAAACAGATTTTCTTTATCTAAATCTCTATCTCTCTCTCTCTCTCTCTCTCTATATATATATATATATATATAAAACTCACTGTTTTGTGTCTGTCTCCATTTTTTAAAGTGTATTTTCTCCAAGGCACAAGGTCACAGAGAAGTGCGAGGTAAATAAAACAATTGCATTTTTGTAGACTGTTTTATATACATAAAAGTCGAGAAAAATAACTGCTAAAATTGAAAAGATTGGAACTTGGCAAGCATAGTACTCTTGTATGCATGCACAAATATACATTTATACATTAAAATCGATTCATTTTTAAATATTGTTTATCATTCAGTATCAACCAAAGCTAGAATGCTAAATGTTTTGATTTCGATTCTAGCTGACATCACCCAAGTCATTTTTTTTAACTTTTGAAATCACTATTATATATTGGGTACAATATAATAATCAATAGAGTATTGGGTCTATAATGATAAATACAAAATCTACATAAGTTAAAATATCCTATTTAAGCATATTTTATGACTGGGCAACGCCGGGCAGCTTGCTAGTATTTTCTGCATTATTTAGATTATTTGGACTATTGTCTAGTGTTATTTGCAAAATGTTTCAGTCAGTGTAACCTCCATCTTCTGGTATATCTTTTCAAACTAGGGGGTTCTGCATGGAATTTCTAACGAAACCATTTATTTAATTCATTAGGGTAGCATGCGCTTGTTCTGTCAGCCATGACCAGGTACAGATGTAACATAGTCGTTACATATCCACACTTGGGACCCACACGTTGTATGCAGGCAGTCACAAGGAAACCAAGACAAGGAATAACTTTACTCACTTTTTTTAACAAGATTATATCATATATACTCAAGGATAAGAGTTAATAATACTGCCAATTGGAATGATGAAGAATACTATGAAAGGATTTGAAATTATAGGTGAATCGGAAGTAAATAGAATTGATTGAGAAAAAATGGTAATGTTACAAAATGGATGCGTAAAAAAATGGTAACGTTACAAAATGAATTTGTAATGTGATACCTCATGGTTTGCAGAGTTACCATGAGAATTGTATAGCTTTGATAGAAACGAGTGACAGTTTTTTTGTTTGTTTTTTTTCTTTTTTGTCAGTTCCAACTCTGTAGTTTCATTTTATTTTAACTCAAAATTTGATTAAACATTTTGGCACTTGTGCATTTTAGGTTTGAAATTTTTTTTGTTGGGGGGGGGTGATTTTTAAAGAATTTCGCTTGGAAAAAGCATGGAAAATTCAAACAGTTGTAAAAGTTTTGCATAATTTTTTGCAAAAATAAAACAAACACTAAATTAACACAGTAACTCCAAACATTATCTCAACAATTATCAAATTGAAATAATTGTTTTGGTTTTTATAAAATAATTAGAATTTCAACATAAATTACAGCAGACATTTTCTTTTTCTTTTTATTTATATGAAAATGTATGACTTTTAAAAAAAAAAAAACTTTTTTGAACATCACTTTTTTTTTTACTGAACAGTCTCTTTTTAAGAAAACACTGAAATGAATGAAAGATGTCATTATACGAAAATGTAGGAAGTTCTTTTAAAAAGAAATTTTCCTTTTACAAAATTAAACTTTTGTAATAACTCAAAATAATGGTGATTATGCAGTTTAGCAAAGATATTAAAAAAGAAAATAAATAAAAATCTTTGATGTATGCGTCCATTATGAAATGAAGTTTCATAAAAAAAAAATTTTTTTTAATTGTTTTATTTGATGAAATATTTTTTTTTTATTCAGAGGAAAATCAAATTTTAGTGACAGTAATTGCGACATATCATGTTGGCAATTTCAGCTACGAGAAAGGGGGTGCCAGGGGATTTATAACTCCATCTAATTCTTGAAGCTTGCCAAAACGTACATGGAGCTCTAATAATTTTGTTAATAAATTTGGAAACCATTTTTTGAAAGAAAAATAAAAACACAAAGAAAAAAGAATACTTAAAATTATTCAAAATTATAAAAATAACCTCGTCAAATTTTGCTAAACTTCAAGAATTAGATGGAGTTATCTCCCTTGGTGTATCCCTCTCTCTCTCTCTCTATCTCTCTCTCTCTCTCTCTCTCCTCATAGCTAAAATTGGCAACATGGCTCAATCACAATCACTGTCACTAAAATTCAATTTTCCTCTGTAAAAAAAATACTACTTGATCAAATTAAGCGATTTTTTAATGAGAACTACATTCCATAATAGGTATGTACACCATAGATATTTTTCTTTATCTTCGTTTTTTAATATTTTTACTAAACTGCACAAGCACCAAAAGAATCATTAAAAGTTAGTTTTGAAAAAGCATATGTTTCCCTTTGTTCCAAGTGGAACTCTTCAAAAATGAAAACAAAAAAATTTGTCATCAAAACCTAAAATGTGCAAGTTCTAATACATTTTTCCTCCAAAATAATTCATATGAAGGAAGAAATTAATGAGTGAATCTTGGTTTTAAACGGTTGCAAATAGAAAATCTGTAAATATTTCATAACAGCTGCATCCGTTGCGCGAGTAAATGTCAAAAAACTTTCAAAACAATCTCTTTTTGGTAAATTGTTCAATGCATTTCTGTGTCTCACGAAATTGCATGCGTTGCACGATGTTTATGTAGTAGCATCTGGGTGGAAAACAATCTCGAGCAGTACTGGCACCTGTAAACAACCCTCTGCGCATGTTTCGCTAAATGCTGGAATAAGAACGCGAGGCGGTTGAATTTCTGCGCACACATACTGCACTGATGCTGCTTTCTAACTCTATGCCATTTCATGTGCCCCTCCAACAATTTCTTCGACACAAACTGGCGCAGGCAAACATTGCATTTAAAGATGGTTGCATTTATATGTGATGTCTCTTTGTGGTGCTTCAGGCTAACTTTGTCATTGAAAGACGCCAAGCAAAGAAAGCAGGTATACATCTGCTTGTGACCGCCTTTGCCCGACTGCAACTGCTTCTTCAGTTGGTGCGTGTTCTGCAAATCTAAAGAGGAGTACCGATAAGAGTGGGTCCGTTTCTTGTAGTGCGTGAGTAGATGATTGAAATAGGTCATCCTCTGACAGAAAGAACTGTCGCAATATTCACAGTCGTATGTTGCTTGCGTAGAACAGTGCCACTTATTCATGTGTAACATTAGTTGCTTCAATAACGAAAATGATTTTGTGCACACGTAGCATTTGTATTTTACACTCGACGTAACATTCTTCTTTGAGGTCTTTGGAGAAGCAGACACCTTCGATTTGGCCGTAGGTTTACTTAAAGCTTTTTTCTTTTTTTTCTTATTAACGCGGGTTTTTGGTGTGGTGCTGGTTTTTCGTTTGCGGACATTCTTTTGTTGTGGATTCGTCTTATTAGAGACGACCTTCTTCTTCTTAGCGGTTTTCATTTGTTTTGGTTTGTTCTTGGACGCTGAATGAAGATGCATGTGTTTCTCAAGCCTCTTAGCGCTTTTAAAAACCCGACTGCATATTTTACAAGACAGAACCTTGCAGTGGTGAATTCTTTTATGGCTTTTTAAATCCACCTCAATGGCGAAATATTCTCCACATAGTTCGCAAATGGCAGGATTCCAATCCGGATGAGTCGAGATATGTTTCATAAGAGATTCCTTATTCTTAAACTTTGAAGAGCATAAATTGCAGGAATATCCTTTTAATTTTTTCGGACTCTGCTCCTTAACAATTCTCCTCTTTCCTTTTAGAGATGACGACGATGTAGCATCAGTCAAAATGACCAGTCCACCTCCGCTGCCCTGGGAACCTTTATTCTCACCAGTAACTGGCTGCATGTCTCGGTGGCTTTTTATATGTTTGTAAAGGCTGTTACGATGACTGAAACTAACACCACAATGGCCGCATTTATGTTGACTCATCAGGTTTTCCTTCTGGGCCGAATGGTAAAGGGCACAGTGGTCATTAAGCGCTGATAAATTTTCAAACATCCTCCCGCAAAAATCGCAAAAATGCTGGACCGTGTGACTGTGCTTCAGTATGTGCAGCCCCACGTCACTTCCCTTTTTGAAACGCTCCCCGCAATTAACACACTTGTACGGCATGCTGTCAGCGTCTTCAGCCACATCATGAGAACGCTCGCTACCACTGGTCACAGTGCTGGTCACCTTGCGATGATAATCATGCTCTCCATCGGGATTGGCAGGATTTGTGGCAGATCTACACTTGTGTAAATAATTTGTTTCGTGTTCTCGGTGCAAATGTTCGAGCATTTCAATATTTTCATGAAAGATCTTATCGCACACGTGGCAGGCGTAGATAGTCTTTGGTAACGATTCCTGTGCATGGTTAGAAGTGAGAACAATGTTGTCGACACGATCAGAGATTTTGTAACTGACACTATCAACAGGGCCAAGATCAAGAAGTATCTCTGTATTCTCAGTGACAGCGTAGTCGACCTTCTGGGCAGTCACATCCATCATTACTAATCTGACAAGTCATAAAACAATGATATCATCAGATGTCAAAGGTCAGCATCCAGAGATAACAGATGTTTTAATTGCAGGTTGTTTTCTGGAGAAAAAAAAAAAGAAATGATTACTTTTTTAATAGCAACATTCATAAAAATTACATTGTAATAGAACAGGGATATAAATAATGAGAAAAAAAATGTTAAAAGCTGAAACTGAATTTCTCAACCTGTGAGGCTATGGCTCCCCTCACTAATTGCATGTGTGAAAAGTGTAGCTAAAAGAAAAAAAAAAAGAAAAATTTATATATTATTTATTGGAATCCTTTGAGATGAGTAATTTGTGTATTTATTTATTTATTTGCAAACTGTTATCCTCATCTTAGTTGTTGTTTCACCGCATTTCAGCCAACTCACCATTTGGCCTTCATCAGGTGATTAACTGTAATGGGATAGGAATGCTGAGTCTCATAACTGTGTCCCCAGTAATTACTGCCTTCTAGGGATGTACCGGTTATCAAATTGTCCAATTACCAATTAATTGGCCTTTAATAATTGTCCGATTAATAGGTTTTCTAATGCCAATTTATTAGTAAATTTTGTTGCCATAAATGATACTAATATTAATTATATTGTAAACGAAGACAAGTTAACTCCCTTTTTTGCTTGCCAGTGAAAATGTATCGAAGAGACATGCATCGCTACACCATATCATCAAATAACAGACATGATATGCTGTTACCATGTAGACTTTTACAACTGCAAAAAGATGTAAACATGGAAAATTTCCCTCTTTTCTCTTCCTATCGAATTAACATTAGTTTTTTGCTTTAAATCATTGTCAAATAAAATTATTATTTCATCTTTCAGTTTTCATGTTGAGTAAATTGTGACGATGTACGAACTGAAAATAAAACATTCTTCATTAGTCATACTTTTGTTCCTCATTTTCGGGCTCTTGCTACATTACATATTTTTATTTTTCTGGTTAAGATAATGTGTATTTTATTGAGATAAATTACTAATTAGATATCAGGCATAACTAATTTAAATACGTAAAAATTAATAATAGCAACCATCAACCATTATGGCAACCAGTTTCTGTTGGAAGTATGTTGAATCATCACATCAAAGGTGGCGAATCAGTAAAAACTGACTAATATGTTAAACCATCTTAGAAAGGTTTATTCACAAGAAGCAAAAGTTGCAAATAAGAAAAGGAAGCACAATGAATATTCAGGGACAGACATTCCAGAAACAAGTGGTAGCAACTACGAGTCCAGCAAAACACCAAATTACTATAGAATTAATATTGGCCAAAAAGAAAGTTTGATATATTAATGATTACAGGTCATAATAAATTTATTATCTGATAAAAGAAATGCTGTTGATATTCAACATATTCTGTAACATCAGACATTGGATTTAATAGGCTTATTGCAAAACTTTGTAGTGAAGTACATTTTAATGGAATGCTGTAATTTGAACAAAATAATTTTCGATATATTTACAAAAATAAAACAAAAATTCAACTGTCTCTTGCTGAAATTAGTATCATTTCATGAACTACAGACATTTAGACACTTACAACAGATAATGCTACCTTTCAGTATTTGATAGGTCATTAGCTTTCAAATTATGTGCAGAGCTGTGCTAAAGTGGTTCCATTCCCTGGTGCACACACAGGTGCAAGAATAAGTGAAGAATTGTATAATGTTCTCGATGAGTATGAAACCTTCAATAAAGTTTTCTTAGCCTTGCAGGATTCAGTGCAAATATAGTTGCCAATGTCAGGGAATGTGATTCAGAATAACTATCATACATTGCAACTCAGGCTGTGAAAACAATCATTGCATCTTTTAACAGAAATACAGATTCTCACTTTAATTGCTTTCTATTAGCAAATTAACAGAAATACAGATTCTCACTTTAATTGCTTTCTATTAGCAAATTAACAGAAATACAGATTCTCACTTTAATTGCTTTCTATTAGCAAATTAACAGAAATACAGATTCTCACTTTAATTGCTTTCTATTAGCAAATTAACAGAAATACAGATTCTCACTTGTATTGCTTTCTATTAGCAAATTAACAGAAATACAGATTCTCACTTTAATGGCTTTCTATTAGAAAATTAACAGAAATACAGATTCTCACTTTAATGGCTTTCTATTAGCAAATTAACAGAAATACAGATTCTCACTTTAATTGCTATCTACTAGCAAATTAACAGAAATACAGATTCTCACTTTAATTGCTTTCTATTAGCAAATTAACAGAAATACAGATTCTCACTTTAATTGCTTTCTATTAGCAAATTAACAGAAATACAGATTCTCACTTTAATTGCTTTCTATTAGCCAATTAACAAAAATACAGATTCTCACTTTAATGGTTTTCTATTAGCAAATTAACAGAAATACAGATTCTCACTTTAATTGCTTTCTATTAGAAAATTAACAGAAATACAGATTCTCACTTTAATTGCTGTCTATTAGCAAATTAACGGAAATACAGATTCTCACTTTAATTGCTTTCTATTAGCAAATTAACAGAAATACAGATTCTCACTTTAATCGCTTTCTATTAGCAAATTAACAGAAATACAGATTCTCACTTTAATGGTTTTCTATTAGAAAATTAACTGAAATACAGATTCTCACTTTAATTGCTTTCTATTAGCAAATTAACAGAAATACAGATTCTCACTTTAATTGCTTTCTATTAGAAAATTAACAGAAATACAGATTCTCACTTTAATTGCTTTTTATTAGCAAATTAACAGAAATACAGATTCTCACTTTAATGGCTTTGTATTAGCAAATTAACAGAAATACAGATTCTCACTTTAATGGTTTTCTATTAGAAAATTAACAGAAATACAGATTCTCACTTTCATTGCTTTCTATTAGCAAATTAACAGAAATACAGGTTCTCACTTTAATTGCTTTCTATTAGCAATTTAACAGAAATACAGATTCTCACTTTAATTGCTATCTACTAGCAACTAAACAGAAATACAGATTCTCACTTTAATGGCTCTCTATTAGCAAATTAACAGAAATACAGATTCTCACTTTAATGGCTTTCTATTAGCAAATTAACAGAAATACAGATTCTCACTTGTATTGCTTTCTATTAGCAAATTAACAGAAATAACGATTCTCACTTGTATTGCTTTCTATTAGCAAATTAACAGAAATACAGATTCTCACTTTAATGGCTTTCTATTAGTAAATTAACTGAAATACAGATTCTCACTTTAATTGCTTTCTATTAGCAAATTAACTGAAATACAGATTCTCACTTGTATTGCTTTCTATTAGCAAATTAACAGAAATACAGATTCTCACTTTAATGGCTTTCTATTAGCAAATTAACAGAAATACAGATTCTCACTTTAATTGCTTTCTATTAGCAAATTAACAGAAATACAGATTCTCACTTGTATTGCTTTCTATTAGCAAATTAACAGAAATACAGATTCTCACTTTAATTGCTTTCTATTAGCAAATTAACAGAAATATAGATTCTCACTTTAATGGCTTTCTATTAGAAAATTAACAGAAATACAGATTCTCACTTTAATGGCTTTCTATTAGCAAATTAACAGAAATACAGATTCTCACTTTAATGGTTTTCTATTAGCAAATTAACTGAAATACAGATTCTCACTTTAATTGCTTTCTATTAGCAAATTAACAGAAATACAGATTCTCACTTTAATTGCTTTCTATTAGCAAATTAACAGAAATACAGATTCTCACTTTAATGGCTTTCTATTACCAAATTAACAGAAATACAGATTCTCACTTTAATTGCTTTCTATTAGCAAATTAACAGAAATACAGATTCTCACTTTAATTGCTTTCTATTAGCAAATTAACAGAAATACAGATTCTCACTTGTATTGCTTTCTATTAGCAAATTAACAGAAATACAGATTCTAACTTTAATTGCTTTCTATTAGCAAATTAACAGAAATACAGATTCTCACTTTAATTGCTTTCTATTAGCAAATTAACAGAAATACAGATTCTCACTTTAATGGTTTTCTATTAGAAAATTAACAGAAATAAAGATTCTCACTTTAATTGCTTTCTATTAGCAAACTGACAGAAATACAGATTCTCACTTGTATTGCTTTCTATTAGCAAATTAACAGAAATACAGATTCTCACTTTAATGGTTTTCTATTAGAAAATTAACAGAAATACAGATTCTCACTTTCATTGCTTTCTATTAGCAAATTAACAGAAATACAGGTTCTCACTTTAATTGCTTTCTATTAGCAATTTAACAGAAATACAGATTCTCACTTTAATTGCTATCTACTAGCAACTAAACAGAAATACAGATTCTCACTTTAATGGCTCTCTATTAGCAAATTAACAGAAATACAGATTCTCACTTTAATGGCTTTCTATTAGCAAATTAACAGAAATACAGATTCTCACTTGTATTGCTTTCTATTAGCAAATTAACAGAAATAACGATTCTCACTTGTATTGCTTTCTATTAGCAAATTAACAGAAATACAGATTCTCACTTTAATGGCTTTCTATTAGTAAATTAACTGAAATACAGATTCTCACTTTAATTGCTTTCTATTAGCAAATTAACTGAAATACAGATTCTCACTTGTATTGCTTTCTATTAGCAAATTAACAGAAATACAGATTCTCACTTTAATGGCTTTCTATTAGCAAATTAACAGAAATACAGATTCTCACTTTAATTGCTTTCTATTAGCAAATTAACAGAAATACAGATTCTCACTTGTATTGCTTTCTATTAGCAAATTAACAGAAATACAGATTCTCACTTTAATTGCTTTCTATTAGCAAATTAACAGAAATATAGATTCTCACTTTAATGGCTTTCTATTAGCAAATTAACAGAAATACAGATTCTCACTTTAATTGCTTTCTATTAGCAAATTAACAGAAATACAGATTCTCACTTTAATGGTTTTCTATTAGCAAATTAACTGAAATACAGATTCTCACTTTAATTGCTTTCTATTAGCAAATTAACAGAAATACAGATTCTCACTTTAATTGCTTTCTATTAGCAAATTAACAGAAATACAGATTCTCACTTTAATGGCTTTCTATTACCAAATTAACAGAAATACAGATTCTCACTTTAATTGCTTTCTATTAGCAAATTAACAGAAATACAGATTCTCACTTTAATTGCTTTCTATTAGCAAATTAACAGAAATACAGATTCTCACTTGTATTGCTTTCTATTAGCAAATTAACAGAAATACAGATTCTAACTTTAATTGCTTTCTATTAGCAAATTAACAGAAATACAGATTCTCACTTTAATTGCTTTCTATTAGCAAATTAACAGAAATACAGATTCTCACTTTAATGGTTTTCTATTAGAAAATTAACAGAAATAAAGATTCTCACTTTAATTGCTTTCTATTAGCAAACTGACAGAAATACAGATTCTCACTTGTATTGCTTTCTATTAGCAAATTAACAGAAATACAGATTCTCACTTTAATGGCTTTCTATTAGCAAATTAACAGAAATACAGATTCTCACTTTAATTGCTTTCTATTAGCAAATTAACAGAAATACAGATTCTCACTTTAATTGCTTTCTATTAGCAAATTAACAGAAATACAGATTCTAACTTTAATGGCTTTCTATTAGCAAATTAACAGAAATACAGATTCTCACTTGTATTGCTTTCTATTAGCAAATAAACAGAAATACAGATTCTAACTTGTATTGCTTTCTATTAGCAAATTAACAGAAATACAGATTCTCACTTTAATGGCTTTCTATTAGAAAATTAACTGAAATACAGATTCTCACTTTAATTGCTTTCTATTAGCAAATTAACTGAAATACAGATTCTCACTTTAATTGCTTTCTATTAGCAAATTAACAGAAATACAGATTCTCACTTTAATTGCTTTCTATTAGCAAATTAACAGAAATACAGATTCTCACTTTAATTGCTTTCTATTAGCAAATTAACAGAAATACAGATTCTCAATTAATGGCTTTCTATGAGAAAATTAACAGAAATACAGATTCTCACTTTAATGGCTTTCTATTAGCAAATTAACAGAAATACAGATTCTCACTTTAATGGTTTTCTATTAGCAAATTAACTGAAATACAGATTCTCACTTTAATTGCTTTCTATTAGCAAATTAACAGAAATACAGATTCTCACTTTAATTGCTTTCTATTAGCAAATTAACAGAAATACAGATTCTCACTTTAATGGCTTTCTATTAGAAAATTAACAGAAATACAGATTCTCACTTTAATTGCTTTCTATTAGCAAATTAACAGAAATACAGATTCTCACTTTAATTGCTTTCTATTAGAAAATTAACAGAAATAAAGATTCTCACTTGTATTGCTTTCTATTAGCAAATTAACAGAAATACAGATTCTCACTTTAATTGCTTTCTATTAGCAAATTAACAGAAATACAGATTCTCACTTTAATTGCTTTCTATTAGCAAATTAACAGAAATACAGATTCTCTTGTATTGCTTTCTATTAGCAAATTAACAGAAATACAGATTCTCACTTTAATTGCTTTCTATTAGCAAATTAACAGAAATACAGATTCTCACTTTAATGGCTTTCTATTAGAAAATTAACAGAAATACAGATTCTCACTTTAATGGCTTTCTATTAGCAAATTAACAGAAATACAGATTCTCACTTTAATGGTTTTCTATTAGCAAATTAACTGAAATACAGATTTTCACTTTAATTGCTTTCTATTAGCAAATTAACAGAAATACAGATTCTCACTTTAATGGCTTTCTATTAGCAAATTAACAGAAATACAGATTCTCACTTTGATGGCTTTCTATTAGCAAATTAACAGAAATACAGATTCTCACTTTAATTGCTTTCTATTAGCAAATTAACAGAAATACAGATTCTCACTTTAATGGCTTTCTATTAGCAAATTAACAGAAATACAGATTCTCACTTGTATTACTTTCTATTAGCAAATTAACAGAAATACAGATTCTCACTTTAATTGCTTTCTATTAGCAAATTAACAGAAATACAGATTCTCACTTTAATTCCTTTCTATTAGCAAATTAACAGAAATACAGATTCTCACTTTAATTGCTTTCTATTTGCAAATTAACAGAAATACAGATTCTCACTTTAATGGCTTTCTATTAGCAAATTAACAGAAATACAGATTCTCACTTTGATGGCTTTCTATTAACAAATTAACTGAAATACAGATTCTCACTTTAATTGCTTTCTATTAGCAAATTGACAGAAATACAGATTCTCACTTGTATTGCTTTCTATTAGCAAATTAACAGAAATACAGATTCTCACTTTAATGGCTTTCTATTAGCAAATTAACAGAACTACAGATTCTCACTTTAATGGCTTTCTATTAGCAAATTAACAGAAATACAGATTCTCACTTTAATCGCTTTTTTTTTTTTTTTTTTTTTTTTTTTTTACACAGTGATCACCACTTATCAAGGCCCGGAAGCCACTCAGGGATAAGGGTTATTGCAAGTACATCACGTTAGTGAGGAGATTTTATGAAGTGTTTAATTAGGGGGGCGGTTCATTAGGAATTTGTTAACATTAGACTTGAAGACATCCAAGTTGTAGTCCGGTGGGAAGCAGGCAGACGGAACAGAGTTCCACAGGCGTGCAGTTCTAAGAAAGAAGCTTTGCTCATGAAATCCGCGTTTTGATTTAGGCACAGATATAGAGTGGGGGAAATTTTTCACAGTGGATTCAGCTAGACGGGTGTTTTTCGTGAAAGTTTGGCGAGGGGAGACCAGGGATTGGAGTTCAGACGAGCACCTGCCATGAAAATAACGATAAAACAAGGATAGGCTCGCAACGTCTCTTCTGTGGGAGAGGGGTTGCAGGGTAGAGAAAAGGGCATCCCCCACTAAACCACGAAGTCTATTTTGTACTCTGTCAAGGCATGATAGGCTGTTTTTGGCAGCTCCTGCCCAGATATGGCAACAGTATTCCATCCTTGGCCGTACTTGGCTTTTATATAGATAGAGAATTGCATCAGTAGTGAGATATCTTCTGGAGCGGTAGAAGGATCCCACCATCTTTCCTGCGACCTTGGCAACAGACTTGATGTACGTGTTCCATTTCAGATCAGGAGTAAAGTTCAAACCCAGAAGCTTGTCAAAACACGGGGCCTCACCCAGACGAGAGCCATCCATCACAATTGATGCCAGCTGGGGATCAGAGCGTTGATGATGTAAGGATAGGAGTTTGGTTTTAGATGCATTAAAGGTAACTAGCCACATCTTCCCCCACTGAACCACGCGCTCGAGATCAGAGGAGAGAGAATCCGAGAGAACTTCGTCATTTACAGCCTTTGATGTGTTGCCGTAGATGGTCGTGTCATCAGCATAGATGTCAACGAATGATTTAAGTATGTGTTTAGGGAGGTCATTGATGTAGATCAGGAAGAGAGTTGGTTAGTATTATGCATCTAAAATTGAGAAAATGTAAGAAAATTGAGAAAATACATGCTTGATTATGTGAAGAAGCTAAAACCAAACAAAATAACCACCGAATTTGACCTTATGTCATGTTGATCTAACAATGAAATTCTTAACTTTAATTCAAAATGATTACTTATTTATTAATACTTTTTAATAATAATATAAATTAACTAGACTACCCGTGACCCGTTGGGTCAGTATGTTATATTAGCTATGGAATTCATGTATGAGCGTGACACTTGTGACGTAAATAAAATAGGTTTTTTTTTTTACATAACAGAAACATTTCTATGAAAGTAAATTAAAATTAAAACTCACAGATGGTCCCCCAAACATGAAAAAAAAAAATCTTCCCTATTCATGTAAAGTTACCTAGTTTTCAGAATAATTGCTCAAAAATCGAAAATTAAATATGATTTTCCTACGAATCGAACGCAGACGAAAGTCATTTAACAGCAAAAACACACATGAACCTACCGATGAGAAATATAAGAATAAAAAATTCATATTGGAATCCTTCAACCAAGTTATAGAAACTTAAAATCTAAAAAAAAAAAAAATAGAGAGGGATAATAGTTTTTATTAATTTATAGAGGAATGCAAGAAAATTTCTCTATAGGTATTAAAAATATTTTTGTGTTTTTGTTAAATATTATCTATATAATTATAAAACCCAAATGACCTTGTAATGAGTGATGTACCCCACTTTTCGGTTTACGACATCCGGTTGCGCACGCTTGCATAAACATTAACCCATAACAATGTAAACAAATAAACACAAATCGCTTCTTTTGCAGATTTTGACCTGCGCACTGAAATATTAACGTTATTATTTCAAAATTATTATTTAACATGGGAAGAGTGGGGGTGTTTTGCAACTATTCTTTATTACAACTATACTGTCGCTATTTTCTTACGACTAAACAACTTTAACCTGTTGACAAACAAGAGAACAATTGTAGTAAAGCCAAGACTACTACTAATACTACTCTCTATCCGTCCCTTTTCCTTCCTTCTTTTTTTATTTTTTGTTTACATTTCTAGATACAAAATAGTTGCGTGAAAACGGTGAATTTGTTTACACATTTTTTTTTTTTTTTTACATAGGGGTCACAACTTATCAAGGCCTGAAGGCCACTCAGGGATAAGGGTTATTGCGTGTACAGTAATCAATGACCTAGTATTGTAGTAATCATTAGTATTGGGGGTTTTGATAGAGTGTCTTACTTAAGGGGGCGCTTTGTCAGGAGTTTATTTATGTTGGACTTGAAGACGTCCAAGTTGTAGTCAGGTGGGAAACAGGCAAGCGGCAGAGAGTTCCACTGGCGTGCAGTTCTAAGAAAGAAGCTTTGCTCATGGAATCTACGTTTGGATTTAGGCACAGATAAAGAGTGGGGAAAATTATTGACAGTAGTTTCAGCCAGACGGGTGTTTCTCGTGAAAGATTGGCGAGGGGGACGAGGGATTGGAGCTCAGACGAGCACCTGCCATGGAAATAGCGATAAAACAAAGACAGGCTTGCAACGTCTCTTCTGTGGGAGAGAGGTTGCAGGGAAGAGAAAAGGGTATCCCCCACTAAACCACAAAGTCTATTTTGTACTCTGTCAACCCTAACCCTAACAAACAAAAGAACAATTGTAGTAAAGCCAAGACTACTACTACTACTACTGCTCTCTATCCGTCCCTTTTCCTTCCTTCTGTTTTTATTTGTTGTGTGAGAACGGTGAATTTGGTGACACATTTACTAATCTGTTTTAATATTAGTTGTATTTTATTTATTTGGTTTTATTTTTTTGTTTCAGGTTTAATAAAAGCTGCTTTCTAGGTCGGTAGTACTTTGTAAAGAGTAGCCTGAGATGTCGGGACATTTCTGTTTTTATGTCTATCCTTGTGGTCATGTCACTAGTAAGGGTGCTGGAGGTAAACGTTTCATCTGGGCTGACGTTACCCGCCTGATAGTCAGGGACCCGAACCTTGGATTAACCACTAAGGAGGCTGTCCTATCAGCAGGTGCAAAGTACCAGGGCTGCTGTATTGCCATTTGATGAATGGATTCTGGACCATACAGTAGTTTCTGGTTGGGCCTCTCGATGCCATACTAGTGGGTAATTTTACGCCTTTACCTTATTATGTGCCACAAAAAAAAAAAATTCTTGTCTTTTTCTCTCTTATTTTCCCTCTCTGTCCTGCTCCAACCAAGTCTACTAATCTGCTCCACAAACCCCAAAACCTCAATCATGACAAATCTCCAAAAAAGAAACATGAATAAACCTAGAACCCCATCCACCAACGTAGACCCCTACTACCAGGTCTCCTTCTCCAACATCAGGGGTCTACGTTCCAACCTTCCAAAGGTTGAAACACAATTACAAGAGACGAAACCGGACATATTCTTTCTAAGTGAAACCGGCATAGGGCCAACCAGTTCTCTAGACGAATTCATAATTAAAGGTTACTCCAACTTAACATCTAAATCTGACCCCCATGGGCATGGAATATGTGCCTACATCAAAGATGGCTTTCCATGTGGTAGGGATATCTCCAGAGCTTCTTTCTTAGAACTGCACGCCTGTGGAACTCTGTTCCGTCTGCCTGCTTCCCACCGGACTACAACTTGGATGTCTTCAAGTCTAATGTTAACAAATTCCTAATGAACCGCCCCCTTAAGTAAACACTTCATCAAATCTCCTCACTAACGTAATGTACTTGCAATAACCCTTATCCCTGAGTGGCTTCCGGGCCTTGATAAGTGGTGATCTCTGTGTAAAAAAAAAAAAAAAAAAAAAAAAAAAGAGAAAAGACCCTAATTTACTTTATATGTGCTTCCGGGTTGCACTAGCTCACACCACTGCATTTATATTTGCCCTCTATCGCCCCCACAACAGTGGAGTTACTATCTTTAAGAGCATATCTGAGAAAATTGACCACATCCTGTCTGCTCATCCTTCGGCTAACATTCACATTTGCGGTGACTTCAATGTCCATAATGTGGAATGGCTGACCCACTCAAATAAAACCGATGATGAGAGGAGGTTTTGTCACGATTTTGCCATTACCTATGACCTCACTCAGATTGTTCACGAACCCACCCGTGTGCCCGATACACCCGGTCAATATGCAAGCCTTCTAAACCTTTTCCTCACAACTTCCCCTGAGCTGTGTTCATGTTCCATTTTATCTCCTCTGGGATCCTCTGACCACTCTGTTGTAGCAGTTAAGATAAAAATGAAATGTAATAAGTCTTCAGACGTACCTCTCCACCGTACTGTATATCGATACTCTATGGCTGACTGGGATAGCTTCCGTACATTCATATCTGACCTACCTCTGCATTCCATGTTTAAAAAGGATGTGTCCTCTATAGTATCAGACCTGACCGAATGGTTAATTATAGGCATAGACCAATTCATAGCCTCGAAAAAGTTCCAGCAAAAACCCCTAATAACCAGCCATGGTTCTCCCCTGAATGTGCTGCCGCCATCACGCACAGAAATCACTTTTTCCATAGCTACCAACGTAATAGATGTACTGAGATTAAAGCTGCTTTCAGGACTGCCAGCAACCACTGTAAAAGAGTAATAAAACATGCAAGAGAGCTATATAGTAGTTGAGCAGTGGCTTGGTTCCTACCAATTCTGGCAAATAGCAAACAGGATCTTGAACAGAAGTGTGCGTTCTATCCCAACTATCATCAATGGACCTGAGGTCATCTCGTCAGCATCAGACAAGGCCAGACTATTTGCCAAGAACTTTGCAGCTAATTCTACCCGATGCGACGAAGGTCATCAACTTCTCATATTTCCTCCTAAAACACAGAACAAGCTAGGTAACATACAAATATCCGTGCATGAGGTCGCCAAGCTAATCAAGAACCTTGATTCCAGTAAAGCAACTGGCCCTGACGGCATTCCAGTTATAGTGCTGAAAAAGCTCCAACCAGAACTTGCTCCCATACTTACAAAACTGTTTAAGCGTTGCCTTAAGGAGAAGTGCTTTCCAACACCCTGGAAAACCTCATCAGTATGCCCTGTATTTAAGAATTCAGGTGAAAAGTCATCTCCCTCTCAGTACAGACCAATAAGTCTCCTGTGCGTCATGAGTAAGTTGTTGGAATCCATATTAAATAAAGAAGTAGTCAACCACCTCAACAGAAACAACCTTCTTAGTGACATGCAATATGGTTTCCGCTCTGCAAGATCTACAGCAGATGTGCTAACGGTTATATCACACAGGATTAGTGAATCTCTTGACAAAGGTTTCCTTTCCAAGGCAATTGCTCTTGACATATCGAAGGCCTTCGATAAGGTATGGCATAAGGGCCTACTTCACAAGATTTCCAGCTACGGTATTACTGGAAATGTTTTCTCAATCATTAAATCATTTCTCTCCGATAGGTTCATAAGAGTAGTGGTTGATGGGCAGAAATCAGAGGCCCACAGTATTAATGCTGGAGTCCCCCCAGAGGTCCATCCTGGGCCCAACTTTCTTCCTGATCTACATCAATGATCTCCCAAAACACATACTTAAATCATTCGTTGACATCTATGCTGATGACACGACCATCTATGGCAACACATCAAAGGCCGTAAATGACAAAGTTTTCTCTAATTATCTCTCCTCTGATCTTGAGCATGTGGTACAATGAGAGAAGAGGTGGCTGGTTACTTTTAATGCATCCAAAACCAAGCTTCTATCTTTACATCATCAATGCTCTGATCCAACTCTGGCATCAATTGAAATGGATGGCTCTCGTCTTGGAGAGGCTCCATGTTTTGACAAGCTTCTGGGTTTGACCTTTACTCTTCATCTGAAATGGAACACGTACATCAAATCTGTTGCCAGGGACGCTGGGAAAATGGTGGGATCCTTCAACAGCTCCAGAAGATATCTCACTACTGATGCAATTCTCTATCTGTATAAAAGCCAAGTACGTCCAAGAATGGAATACTGCTGCCACATCTGGGCAGGAGCTGCTAAAAACAGCCTATCCTGCCTTGACAGAGTACAAAATAGACTTCGTGGTTTAGTGGAGGATGCCCTTTTCTCTACCCTGCAACCTCTCTCCCACAGAAGAGACGTTGTGAGCCAATCCTTGTTTTATCGTTATTTCCATGGCAGGTGCTCGTCTGAACTCCAATCTCTGGTCCCCCCTTGCCAATCTTTCATGAAAAACACCCATCTGGCTGAAACTACTGTCAATAATTTTCCCCACTCTTTATCTGCGCCTAAATCAAAACGCGGATTCCATGAACAAAGCTTCTTTCTTAGAACAGCACGCCTGTGGAACTCTGTTCCATCAGCCTGCTTCCCACCGGACTACAACTTGGATGTCTTCAAGTCC